>NC_058381.1:7628750-7963125 GCF_018350175.1 Felis catus
AGGAAGTGAAAGCGTCGGTGGCTAGCCACTCAGCCACTAAAATGCTTTATGATTTCAAGTGAGTCATCAGTTATTTCACATTATAAGAATTCTGTGTCATAAATAATTAGAAACTGCTTTGGAAACATTAGACTGCAAATATAATTACTGGCACTTTTTTTTTTTTTTTTTTTTTGCAGAAACAGAGAGATGCATTCTTTTGCTCGGGCTCATGGCTGGTCTCAACAATTGTGTATCTCTTTTTCTCAGCACAGATGACGCACCTTTGAATCTGGGTACTGACCCCAGTGATAATGCTGGGGGGGGGGGGTAGGTTAGGTCTCATGGGAACACCAAGCAACGGGTCCCAAGGATGAAGGAGATATGGCTGTTGACCAGGGCCTCCGTCCCCTCTGATGTCAAAACTTGCCTTTCCGTTACCTCCTCAAGAGCGTCCCCATCTGGATCGAGGCAGGAAACATGCCCTAATCGCAAGCCGGCTCTGTCCGCAAAGATGGGAGCGTCCCACATCTCTTCTGCCCGTCAACAGCAATCTAGAAAGCCACTGACCTGGAGTCTCTTTCACATCAGGCTGTGCACACTGTTCGTGTGTTTCCTGTTATGAGCAAAAGCTATGATGGAATGCCGTGGAACCTCTCCGGGGCATGTTTAGTCATTCAACCATGCACACACAATTAGCTCCTGCACGATATGCTTCTCACTTAAAAAAAAATGCCTTTTCTTATGTATTCAGAAACCATTTTCGGTTCTCAGTGGTGACTATAAACCCACAGGCAAGATGACCACAGTCTTAAAAGGATGAATAATGGAGAAAGGCTATTGGAAGAGAGGCACCAAGGAGAAAAATGGGAGAGGATGCTTCGGAGAGGAAGAAGGTGTAGATTATGAGGAAAAGCAGAGAAGGGGAATCACTTTTCCTTCTTTTATCAGTTGGCTATTGTCGCATGACAAACCGCCCCAAGGCCCGGGGACTTAAAACATTCATTATCAGTTACCACTCAACCAGTCGTTTGGGTACCTCTGTTGACTGGTGATTTGTGCCAGGCGGACTCCTGTAGGTCTTCAAGGTGCAGGTGTATGTCACCGAGGGGCAGGTGGAGGATGGCCTGACTCACGTGTCTGGTGGGTTGGCTGTTCCAGTGGGTTGACTCGACCAGGGAGCTTCCATTATCCAGCCCACTCACCTGAGCTTCTTCCCAGGACCCTGCGGATTTCCCAGTGGGCGGAAGTGCGCAAAACTTTCAGAGGCGTAGGGTGGGACCAGGGGCGCGGTCACTTGCCCTGCACGCTCTTGGCCAAAGTGAGTCACGAGGCCAGGCCAAATTCAAGGAGCGGGGAACAAATTCCACATCGTTGTAGGATTTTCTGGGGTGAAAGGCAAAAGGATTTTGCCTTTCAGAGAACTTGCAAAGGTCCTACGTAAGGTTGGATGTGGTTTTTGTAGAGTGCGCGAAATTAGAGGTACGGCTTCCTGGATTCCCAAAGAGCACGTGAAGCGGATTGTGGCGAGAAGCCTCTGAAAGATCTTCAAAATATTAAAAAACCAACTCCCCACCCCCCAAAAAACCAACCAACCAAAACAAAACAAAAGAAAAAAAATACAGAGGCTCTTGGGTGGCTCAGTTGGTTGAGCGTCTGATTCTTGGTTTCAGCTCAAATCGTGATCCCAAAGTCGTGGGACCGAGCCCTGTGTTGGGCTTACAGCCTGCTTAAGATTCTCTCTCTCTCTCTCTCTCTCTGCCCCTCTTCCCTGCTTGCTCTATCAAATAAGATTAAAAAAAGAAACCTACCCGGTGAAACATTCTCTCCTTATGACGAAGCCTAGTATTCGAATGGCAAGCCACAGGTGCTTGTTGGGCATTTACCTACGTGTCTGGCCCTGGGGGTACAGTGGTGAACCACAGAGGCCTAGTTCCTGATTTGGGGCTAACGGAGAAGACGTCGTAAATGATAACATTCGTGCTGATAAAGCAGAAGTTCTGCTATTTCTCCAGCACCGACCCTCAGTCCTTGCCTTTTCAGATTAGAGATGCACATTGAACCACCCAGGCTCTGTCCCATCGCGGTGTGGCTCACACGGTCTTGTGACTCCGTATAACCTTGCCAATCTCTCCCCCAGAAGCTCTTGAAGGGGCTCTGAATATTCCCTTCTGGCATGAGGCTTATTTTGCCAAAGATATCTGAGGACCCACAGCGGAAGGAGACAGGTTCTGCTGAATTCCCCTTCTCTGCCTGAAAGCAAAGCCCCCTGAAAGAATTCACCTGCCATTGATGGGGCTCAGATCATAGGAGCCCAAATACGGCACCTTGCCGTATTGAATATCTTAAGCTGAAGAAGCTTGAGATGCTAAAAATAGGAGCCAGTGGGAGTCACTTCTGCTAGGCCCCACGTCACCAAACTGAGACTTAATTATAGTCTCGGCTCTCCCCGAAATAGAACCTTAAACGGATCAGGAATCACCTGATCAGCCCTAGTGAGGCCACCTGCCTGGTAGACCCCTGCCATCCCCTAAAGGAGACAATAACCAATAACCGGTAACCAATCCAC
Organism: Felis catus; assembly: GCF_018350175.1. NCBI lineage: Eukaryota > Metazoa > Chordata > Mammalia > Carnivora > Felidae > Felis > Felis catus. The sequence continues at coordinate 7,631,299 of NC_058381.1, forward strand.
TTTTTCCCTCCTGTGACTTCCTTGTTCCCCTCCCTCAGTCTAGAAAAGTCTTTACAGTTCCTCAGAGCTCCCTTCTATCTGCCGGCTGGGAGGCTGCCCAAGTCAGGAAGCACTGTGTCAGTAAGATCTTTAACATTTACTCTAAACTATGACATCTGCTTTTTCCAGAGAGAGAACCCCAGAAGCCGGAAGGTCCCTTTAACCCACGCTTCTCCCCTAAGACAGGTCACACAACCAGCGGGGAAGAGGTGCCCTCCTTATGCCTGGAGGAAAGGAGCATCCTTATCTCTGGAGACACAGGGGCTGCAAACAATTGACCAAACGTAGCCTCGCATTACCGCAAGCTTAACGATTTTGTCAAGACTTCATTTCTGTATGAAGCCTCTTGGGTAAAACTTCTATTAAATAAATGTGTATGCTTTTCTCCTGCTGATCTGTGTTGGCTTAATTGTGAGGCCCGGCCAGGCACCCTAAACGGGTCGAGGAAAAGTTTGTCCTCCCGTACAAGGTCTGGAGGCAGAGTTACAAGGTCAAATGCTCCTGAGGTCCAGGTGAGAAATGCAAGTGAACCAGACAGGTAGGACCTAGGAAAAGACCTTCGCTGTCTTAATGTGTCCCACTTTGTACGGACGCATCTGTATCAGAAAATCTGTCTCTACTGTAGGAGGAAAAAAATCAGTTTAAGGGTAACGAGAATGGCTAATGACCCAGCTTCAGAGGTGGGTGGGGGGGCACTGGGGCAAGGAAATGGGGAACACGCCTCCCTTTGGTGTGCTCCTAAGAGCCCACACGTTGGTAAGTACAGCCCGTTTTCCAACATCTCCCCATTTTCCAAGAGAAGCTAGAAATGTGTATCTTCCTGCGAAATAGCCCCTTTTAAATATTGGCTTGTGGGGCGCCTGGGTGGCTCAGTCCGTCGAGCCATCGACTTCGGCTCAGGTCATGATCTCGCAGTTCGTGGTTCGAGCCCCACGTCAGGCTCCGCCCGGGCTCTGTGCCGGCAACTGGGAGCCTGGAGATGGCTTTGGATTCTGTGTCTCCCTCTCTCTCTCCTCCTCCTCCCTCTGCTTGCGCTCTGTCTCTCTCTGTCTCGCAAAAAAAATAAAATTAAAAACCGTTCAAACAACCAAAACTTTGAAATAACAAATCCCTGTTGGCTTGAGCTTCTTAAGGATCATACAGTAGGGCTAAGAGGTCACAGCTATGGTCTACCCTGAGGTCATGAGGGCCCTGAGCTATTGAGGCTCCCGCACAAAGGGTATTGTATGCAAAGCATGTATTTAGAATGTCATTTCCAAGCATTTCAACAATACAGAATTTTCCAGCAGATGTGTTACCCACTTGGGTTTGGCGGCCTCTGGCGTGAATGCCAATGGGAGGCAGTGGTTTGCTTGGAAGAGACTTGACCGTGGCTTTCTGCAAGGCGGTAGAGACCGAAGACGTTGTCTATGGTGCCTTTACCTCTGCAATTCTCCTGGCTGGGCCTCCCCATTCCAACAGGAGCCTAGACTGAATCTTCTTTTTGGTTCCGGCTGGATGTCAGCTAATCATGCCCAGAGACATTAGCTGATGATGGCTTAAAGCCTTACATGTCCAAGAGATATTTAAATTTTAAATGAGGGCCCAAAGATGGAGATTTCATCTTTTTACTTGGCCATCCTTCTCCCAAGAACCAGAGCGTCATTTAGTGACAAAGCATGGAAGGGGGACCGAAGGCCCTCAATAGGTCACAGTGACAGCACACGTTCTTAGGTTTTGCGTAACATCGTTAATTCATTTCTTAATAAGGTAGCTTTGTTCACGTTCTGGGGGTGATCAGGAATCCCTACCGGCACTCTTGACGACATCCTAGCATTCTTAAGGAAATAAAGCTAATTAATGGGGGGTAAATGTGAAATTTCCAAAGAAAGAGAGTCTTTTTTTTTCCTTACTGGGAGCGCTGACTCCGTTTACTGGAAAGATTGTGTTTTAATGTTGGCCACTCACCCAGATGAGGTTGATTATGAAAAGAGAAATTGTTTGGTTCATTAGGCTTTAATTATAGAGATGAATTATTATGGATGAAAAGAGGGAGCCACAAAATTATGGAGATTGAATTCCAGTTCAATAAACAACTTCAAATATCTTTACTGGAGACATAAGCTAGTCATGTTCTTCTTCTTCTCTTTTTTTTTTTTCTTTGCCAATTTAATTTGATGTCTGCTGACAAATGATGTTAGAAGGTCCCTGGAAAAATCGTAATATCTACAGTGTGTTGGTGACTATCATTTGAATTATACTTTTTTCCCTAATTATCTTTTCTGATGGTAGTACGGAGATAGATAGGTCTTACTTCTGCTTTAATTTATTTTGTGTAATAATGACAAAATGTTATATCCCTGTTTTGCCACTCTCCATGAAGCTAAATTGCTTTTATAATAGCTCAATGGCCTTCGATGGCTCCCCAGTGCATGCAAAGATAAGCCGAAAAACCCTGAGCTCGGTATTTAACGACTCTCAGGATCTGATCCAACCGAACTATCCAATCATATCATTCAGTATTTTGTAGGGTTCCAGAACTTGTGCCGTAAACAAATGCTCTGTTCCACCTCTCACACGTAGACCTTGCACAATTTGCATCTGAGATTTTAGGCCTGTTTCTCTCTACTCTGTATCTTCCCCCTTTTAAATTCTGTCTGAGCCCTCATTTTCCGGTTTCAAATTAGGCATCCTTAATCTTCTTTCCTGAGCGTGGTATTCTCCAGTGATCCCGCTGTCTGATTTTCTAAAACACACATGACCTTATAACATTCTTGTTTAAACCTCTTCCGTTATTGGTAGTTGTTACTCTGAAGTCATGCAGTCAGAGTTTGAAACTCCAGACACGATATATCTTACGTTTCTTAATGCTTTAAAATGATGGTTCTACAAAGTATTGGGAACAAGCAACATCTACATGGCATTTAAAAATTGCCTATTTGAGTGTATCAGAGAGTGCATGTTTTAACTATGATAATACTATGTTGATTCTGTGGTTATACGTTTTTTTTTAATTTTTTTTAACGTTTTTTATTTATTTTTGAGACAGAGACAGAGCATGAACGGGGCAGGGGCAGAGAGAGAGGGAGACACAGAATCGGAAGCAGGCTCCAGGCTCTGAGCCATCAGCCCAGAGCCCGAAGCAGGGCTCGAACTCACGGACCGCGAGATTGTGACCTGAGCTGAAGTCGGACGCTTAACCGACTGAGCCACCCAGGCACCCCTGTGGTTATACGTTTTTAAAAGAGCATTTCCTTTTTTTTTTTATAGGAACATAATAAATAGTTATGAATGAAGTAATGTAACATCTAGGATTTGCTACAAATTAATATGGGGACGTGGTAGGGTATAGATGAAACATGGGTGACCATAATAACATCAAAACTGACCATGCCGGGTCAACAAGATTGACCAAATTTGACCTACCATCATTGATAGTTGCTGCATTTGGGTATTGAGGACTCATATACTATTCTATCTACTTTTATATAGGCTTAAGATTTTCCGTGATGAAAACGTTAAAAAAATTCATAACGTCAAATATAAAATTAAAAATCTTAGAGGCAGCTTGAGAATCCTAGGAGGTATTACTGATCTGAGCATGGGATGACTGCTTGCTCATTCCATGACTTCCATGACCTTGCTAAATCACTTAGCCTTGCTGAAACTCTTTCACTCTCTCAAGACACTCCAGTGAATGTTTCAGCCCCTTTCAGCTCTAAAGTTCTGTGAACGTAGGTATTTAGAAACCAAAGACTGATTTCTAGAAAGGGGAGGAATATATAAACTCTCTGGAGTGATCTCTTTCATACCCATAAAGTATCATCCCTCTTGGGAGTGAAATCAACACACAACCTCAACGGGGCAGAAGTGGGAGATGGTCCAGCAGCCGGGGACAGCATCGCAGCGTGGGTTGGACAGATCGTCATGACGTAAAGGACCTCTAGTGTAGAGTTTGTTTTGAGAGCGGTGATTTGGCAAGGAAATGTCCTCTCTCCCGTGACCAGTAAGCGTTAAAGGGCTAGAGGGACTTGGATCTTCAGCTTACGTTCAGCCCCGAATGGGATTACAAAGTCACTCACGGTCATGTTGAATCAGGGAATCGAAAGAAATATTGAATTACAGTGTGGGAGGAGGCCGTGCCAAATAAGCCAGGCAGGTAAGGTCAACCCAACCAGAACAAGGCTGCACTTGATTGTCGGAGGGTGCCCGGCAGATTTTTCACGCCTTGACCGGGATGCCCATCTGAAAACTTTCCTTTCAATTTAGAACCGTGTCTCGTCGCTGAGTCCCCCCCCCCCCCCCCCCCCGTAAACCCAGGGGATAAATAATGTGTCAGCTTCGTGACCACCAAAGGCCCTTCAAATCGTGGAGGGCAGAGAACAAGCTATCCTGAGACTTGCCGTGGTTCACTAGTTTCTTTCAGAAGGGCAAGCTCGCGTAGATCAACTATGGAAGAAAAAAAAAAATACTTACATTTCTCCACGTGGTCCGAATGGAGGTATTTGGGTTTTACTGGGCACAAACGAAAGACATCTGGAGGGCAATGGTGTTCAGTTCTCCTTGTCAACAGGGTTGACTTTTATAGATCACAAGCCCTGATTACTATAGTCTGTTCCTTTAATATGGTAGCTATTACTCCAAAGTGCTGCCCAAGACCCCAGTGCTGGATATCATTTGCTCTGCTTATTGGAAAACAAAGTAAAATAAAATCCATTATTCTAACTTTGGATATGTCAGCAGCTAATAGTAGGAAGGAGAGCTATAATTTGTTGAGCACCTGCAATGCATAAGAAGGCTTCAAAAGATTATCTTCGCCGTAATCCTCTAAACAGAAAGATCTTTCCCCGTGAAACAGGTGAGGAGCTGGTCCAGGGACAGAGTTGGGATTTCAAAGCAGATGACAGATGACGCCCGAGAGCCCTGCCACCATGAGTGTTTTCTCAATCTTGTCTGCCCATTAGAATCCTCTGGAGAGCTTCAAAAGAACGCCAGGCCCTAGTCCTTTAAGATCTGAGTTTAATTTGTCTTGGGTGGGGCATCAGAATCTCTATGTTATTTTGGGGTTGCCTTGTACAAGTCACGAGAATCTTCTGCCAGCAAGAAGCTGCGCCCTCTCCCTTCTCCTCGCTCTGTACAATGAGGGGACTGGCCTGGAATCTCTCTAAGGCGCAGGGACCTTTCAGTGGATAAGTGCTCAGGTCCTGGAAGGTACCCGCCAGGGTTCAAATCCCCACCCCCCTAAGCTACCAGCCTCCTGTCGTCTCTTCATCAATGCCTCCTGGGCAATTGTGTTTGCAGAGTGAGTAAGGCATTTGGAAGAGTGGTCAGGGCTCACTAATGTCAGTGCCATTATCAGGGCTTGCCTCCCGCACCTGGCATGAGTCATGCAGAGGCCAAGGGCAGAGCCCAGCCTCACGGGTTTTCTCCGTGTTCTCTGCAAGGAGAGCGTTGAGCTCTTGATGTGGTTCTTGTGACTTCTTGGGTCTACTCTCTCACCTCCTGACTCTCCAACCCACCCTGTTTGCACATTTCCTGACTACAGCCTTTGCCCCAAACGTTGGCTCATTATGACATTGTCTCTCTCTTTCGTCTGTTTTATTTTATTTTTTTTTCAACGTTTATTTATTTTTGGGGGGACAGAGAGAGACAGAGCATGAACGGGGGAGGGGCAGAGAGAGAGGGAGACACAGAATCGGAAGCAGGCTCCAGGCTCTGAGCCATCAGCCCAGAGCCTGACGCGGGGCTCGAACTCACGCACCGCGAGATCGTGACCTGGCTGAAGTCGGACGCTTAACCGACTGCGCCACCCAGGCGCCCCTCTTTCGTCTGTTTTAAATTTCCCATAAAAGAGACCTAAAAAACTTAAAAAAAAAATAACATTAAATAACAAAATGAACCTGAAGCTGCCTCTTCTCTCTTAGGCAAGCCCCACCTGGTTCCCAAAATGCTTTCAGTGGGCTGGGTCTTACATTTATTATTATAATGTTATTACTGAATACATCTATTATGAAACCTCACTGTCCTACCTAGTCACCGAATTTACCCTTTAATGGTTCAGTATTTATTTGAGAACACCCCATGTGAGAAGCCATTGTCACCTTTATTAACATTACTACGCTATCCTTAGTGTACGTCCCGAGAATGCAGACTGATGAATTTAGACATGGTTGTCGCCTATCACTTTCCCTGTCTCAGATAGTGATGTCACAGGCAGTTTTTGCTAAGGGTCTCATTAGCTACAAGGCTTCAGTTGTTTCTTGTGCAGCTGTCTTGAGTATTATCAGACTCCCTCACCCTCCTGAATGCCTCGATAACATACATAATGAGAAAATAAGAGGACAGTGGTAGATATTCAGGGGTTAGGGTAATAGCACCCACAGCTCTTAGAATCATATGATATTAGTTCTCAAGGGACTTTGCCAACAGCTTGTTTTGTAGATACGGCAGCTGACGTCCAACTGGGCAAGTGGCTGAACTTCCCAGGGTTTCTGATTCATAGATTGACGGAGCCTGGGAATTTGCATTTCTAACTGGGCGGCCACCCTTTAAGAACCAGAGGCTTAGATGGGCACACTGAACTCATGTTCCTGATTCTCAGTCATCACTGTTGCTAAGAATTATCCACTGTCATTGACAAGGTTCTCAAAGCTCGGTGCTTTTCTCCATCTTCCCTCTGCTTCCGTGCAAGGTGGTTTCTATGGCATCCGCTAACTGGGTTTTCTCCCTTTTCATTCTGCTTTTCACTGTACTTCTTCCCCTGTCACCCTGGAGGCCCCTATTACGCGTCTAACTGTGAATGTCACTCTGCTTGGGCCTCACCATGACAGACTGGTCCCTCCACCTTATGTGCAGTGCATGGGACACTCTCAACAGGGCCGTTTCAGCTCCGCGATGGGGCCCGAGGCATGAGCAATCATCTCTGTTTGTCCTCAACCAAGAGAGGCCATAAGAATGATTTCATGCTCTTTTGATGAGTTATTCATTCTGATTGATTCGTAAATCTTCCAGTGGAGGTTCAATGTTAAAAGATACCCAAGGAAAAAAGTTACCTAGATGTAAGGCTGGCTCAGTCATTAGAACACTGATTGGGAAGCGGATACTAAGACCGTTTTCCTTTGATGATAGCTTCCTGACCTCTTTCTCTTACAGGGCAATGATCCAGGTAGAAATGCTTCACCTACCTGGCGTGCGTGTTGACTTTCATAGCATGTGAATTCCAGGTTGGAAACGAGAGGCCTCTTGCCATCAACATTATCTGTGGTAACGCATGTGGGATTGTGTTTCCACTGACAATGAATCGCGTATTTCAATCCGAGCAAGTATTTTATGACGTCCGTCTGTAGGAAATACGATGGACACACTCCAGAAGTTGTGAATGGAACTTTCTTTCTTTTTTTTTCCTCCAGTGCTGCAAGAATCATTGCAAAAACACATTGAGAGTGGACGAGAAAGGGCGCAAATTCAATCTCCCCGGGAGAAGCGTGCTGTGTTCGAACCCACTGATAAGAAAAATGCCGCTCGTGGAACCATAAATACTTAAAAATCGGGATACCTGGATAATCTGATTCTTCTATAGTGCCTTGACTCCTAGACTTGCCCTATGGGTGAGTGTTATTATTATTTTTTTTTTCATTGATTCTCTTTCCATTCAACCAAATTGCACTTTACTAAGACTTTGCCTCTGCGGTCGAGCGCGTGAACCAACACACGAACGCACAGGTGAGCTGTGGGGTCTGGAAGGAAGGGCTCCCAGGGACGGCGGGAGGGGTCGCTTTGGAAACAGAGCCGCCCCACTCTCCTCCGTCCCCGGCCGGCCCTCTCCCCCACATATCACACATCGTATCACATCTCAGGCATTTCTCAGTCGCTAATTTTTTCCAGCTGTGAGCCAATCGGATTGCTCACACCGCTTTCATGTTGCTTACAACGTTATCTAGGGATTCGTTACTTAAGAGCCGTTTTCCCCGCGTGTGGATGGGTGTACGCCTGGAGAATAAAGTTCCTCTTGTGCTGTTGGTATGATGTCAGGCGCAGTTTCTCATTCCCTTCTACAAAGCCTTCCTTCTTCTGATGCAGCAATTAGTTGGCTATTAATAAAAAGACATTAGGTTATGCTTATTTATTTTTAAAGAATGACATCATCCCCTGCCTTAATGTCTAGCAATGGAGCGATTCACAGGTCTTTCCATTTATTACATCATGGAAGCAGATTGAACTTGGCAATTACCTTGTCGTTTTCACAACAGTGTTGAAAGGGGTGCTGAGAAGCGGGGTCAGTTGCAAGGGTCTGAATAAACATGGATGTGGCTATGCGTCCTCTTATGTTGTTAAGTGAATTTGCGCCCGGTGAAAGGTGCCCACGGAGCCCAGTTCAGAGGGCAAATGTCTTCATTTTATTCCTAGAGCAAAGCTACAGCTCTCGGTCGGAGAGGTTGGGATAGACCTGGTAATATCCAGTTAGCTCACTGGCTGTCAGAAACCATCCAATAAAGAAGGTCTACTAACTGAAAGCTACAAGCCTCCAGGTTCCAAGCTGAGCCCTTGTAGGAGCCCACCAGGTGAAACATTCTCGAAGATTCATAGGCTTCTGAAAATGGAAAGGACTTCGAGGCTCAATTTGAGGCTTAAGGGAGTTGAATCCGCAATTACTGAGGAAGTTTGATTAATGCTGAACAGTTAGCAAATGGGAAGACCGGCTTTATTTCCACACTGTGATAATACCTCTGTCTTAAAGAGGCCACCTCTGTAGACTAGCGGAGAGAGTCTCTTTCCACAAGTGGAGCTTAGGATACCGTACTTGAATTTACCTGGCTCTTTGTATTGATTTAAAACAAGCTGTCTCTCGTTCCTGGAGTACAAGTCGTGAGGAATCGTCTCACACTGGATAACTGTGTACCTCTAATTCAAGCTTTAATAATAGGACTGTTCATGCCATTTGATGTCAGCGCCCTAGAGAAATGGAATCACGTCACCTCCCCCCTTCCCAAAAGGCTCGATATTTTAAGGGCACAGATTAATCTTCACCAAAGGGATCAATTTCTTTTTCCCTCAACTCTCATTATTGCTGAGTGCAAAGCAGTGGCTTTATCAATAAAGGGTCTGATTATGTCAGTCATTAAGAAGATAATCAGATCTATTGCTCAGTGATGAAACTGCCAAAGGTCTGACTAATTGACTATAAAGACATGGCCTTTGACCAAAGCCAGTCAAGGGAAACTTCTTTCTCACAATCACGGCTTCTGCTTATAGCAAGGCCTTGCCGTGATAGGTAATGACCGGACCCAGAAACTGATCATTGACTTTACCAATACGTGTGTGTCCCTAGAATCAAGACTCAGATTTAATGCATCGGTGGAGCTATTTACCCAAGATTACAAGTATAGGGGAGGGGAAAAGCTTTTCTCGACCCTCCTAGCATCCCTGGCTGGGTCTGGATCTCAAACCGACAAAGAGAGAATACGAGAGAAGCACGCACATGCTATTGAATTTTGACGTGTACATGGGAACCTTCACAAAAGACTGAAAACCCAAAGAACTGACCACATCAGAAAGCCTTTATGCCTTTTAGACAGAGGAGCAATAAAGTCATGAAGAACTGACAAGACAAAGTGGTTGGACCGAAGGGCAAAGAAGTAACTAGGAAGATAAAGTTAGTTTAACGAGGTTTGGTTTTGCAGATTCTTGGCCCCCCAACTGCCCATCTCTGGCGATAAAAATGTCTTCTTTCCTCTCAGTACAGGAAGGGCACTTTTCATGTGGGCATTTTATGACCTATTTCAGGAACGAAGGGTGAGAGGAGGTCAGAGTGGGCTTCCTGCTTCTGTCAGATTCTCAGACTTCTCAGTTATGGTATTCAATATGCCAAGGTGTCATATTTTGGGACAGTGCGTCCTGAGCCCCATCACACACAATTATCTACCATGGACATGCCTGGAAGATAATCATCCAGCTGGGTAACCTATCTATTTAAGATATTTGAAAAATTTTAAGTGCTTTCATTTGTTTTTAGGACAGAGGGAGATGACTGTGAAATTATTTGTGACACATAAATACCACTTTGTTCATGCAGGATTTTTATTGCTTGCTTTCTTGTGATTTTTTTTTCCCATCCACAGAAGAGTAAGCACATCCCTAACATGAAGTGGACCCTCATGTATTCGCGGATGAAAATGTCAAGAAAATTCAAATGCGTTGTGTTACTCAGCCCAGAGCCCTAGACAGAAAGCATAGCTATAACCAAATGTAATTCATTGGAACAACACGGTGATGTCAGGGCAGAAACTCTTTCCATAAGTTTCTACACTGTATGCGTGGCCAATGACACCATATGCTGTGGTCTGAATGTTTGTGTCCCCCTCACCATTTCATAAGTTGAAACCTAATCCCCAAGAGGACAGTGACAGGAGGTGGGGCCTTTAGGAAGTGCTTAGGTCATGAGGGTAGAGCCCTCATGAATGGGATTCATGCCCTTCTAAAAGAAGTTCCAGAGAGTTCGCCAGTCCCTTCTGCCAAGTGAGGATACGTTAAGTCTGCAATCTGGAAAGGGCTCTCAGCTGGCCACACTGGCACCATGATCTTGGACTTCCAGGTCCCAGAACTGTGAGCAATAAACATTGGTCGTTAATAAGCACCCAGCCTGCAGCATTTTGTTATAACATCCCAAACAAATGAAGACACCACACACCATTTGTGGGTCCACTAGAACTTTGTTCCCGAGGAGCGATCCAGGGAGACCCAGCATCAACGTCGCCAAAAGTTTATGAAACAAACAGACAACCCCCCCCCAGAATCTCAAGCTCCACCCAAGACCTACTGAACCAGAATCTGCATTTTAACAAGGTCCCCAGGTGATGCATATGCAAGTAAAAATTTGAGAAGTACTGTTTAAGAGGAGCGATCGTCAAACTTGGACAGACTTTGGAATAATGGAGAGTTTTAGGGAAAAAAAAATGGATGCCTGAGCGCCATCCCCAAATATTCGGATTTACTTGGCATGAGGATGCGTTGAGGTTCAAATGTAAAGCAAAGTCGTCCGATCTCTGCTCCGGAGCAGGTGTTTCCCAAGCTTCCGTGGCAAAAGGCACCTGGAGGTACTTGTTAACAATTCAAGTTCTCGGTCTTCATCCTGGACCCACTCTCTCAATACCTCTGAGCGCCAAGTCTCGGAGGTCATATGTTTATAGGTGCCCCACATGATTCTGATCATCAGGAACGCTGAGGAGTAGGATCTTTAAATTCATTCTTTACCCATTTAACAAATATTTATCCAAGGTGTACTTACTAGATAATGTTCTCAACGCCGAGGATATAGCGCTGAGTAAAAGGACAAAACCCCCATTCCAGAATAGATAAAGAAAAAATAGTAAACAGTATAACTGTAGTGATAAGTGCTGTGTAGAAGTAAGACCCATGAATGTAATACAAAGCAGCTGGGAGTGAAGGGCTGTCTGCTTCTGAGAGGTGACTGGAGAAGCCTTCTATGGGGTGAGATTTAAGCTGAGATTTGAAAGATGAGAATCTCCTAATAATAATAAAGCAAGGAAAAGTGTCCTTGCAACAAATAGCGAGTCCGAAAGGGCTGAGTTGGAACAGGAAACCGCGTTCTAAGAACAGGTCAGGGTGGAAATTCCGTACTCAGTACAAGTGGTTCAAGGTGAACCTACAGAAACAGGCATGGTGACCTTACTGACCATGGTGAAGGGTTTAGGTTTTATTCTAAGTGCAACGAAAAGTCATTAGAGGGTTTCACAGGAAGGTGATATGATTGGGAGGCTCTTTGGAGAAAGGGTGGGCATTGCAAAAGTGGGAACCGTAGTCCAACTGGGCAGTGCTGTAGTTGATCGGGTAAGAGGTCAGAGTGGCTTGGTCTAGAGGAATGGAAAAAAATGCATCCATCCCCTAGAGTATGCTCTACTGACCGATTTCTAAGAATTGGTTTACTTCCCATAGGAAAAAAAAAAAGAAAAATGATGTGTTCTTATGATGTTCATGTTTTATGTTATTTATTTATTTATTTATTTATTTATTGTAGAAGTCCATTTGTCTTTCCAGCCAGAAGAAATGAATTCTCGCCAATTTGGGTGTGAGACCCACAGAGGACTGTTCCCTCATTCCTGATAAGCCTTTCCCTCTGGTTTACTTAAAGATTTTCATTCATAAATCTCTAGAGTATTTGCTTTTCCTGATTTTTTTTTCTAGCTTTGGTTCTGAAGCCCTTCTAATGCTCTTTGTCAATTGTGCAATGCTTTCCATGTGAGTGGAAGGAGAATTCATACCATTTTGAGTGGTTAAGTGCCTTTAAATGATTTAAAATGCTGGGAAGATATTTAGCTCTTTGGCAAGGGGATTTGGAGAACATGTTATTTCCAGCTGTGGGTTAGATCCATATTTGGAAGGAGAAATTCTGACCATCAAGAATATCATAGAATACATCCAGGTGTTTTTAAAAGCTGCAAAAAATATCGCCGCTAAGAAGAATCTTTCATTGTTCCTTCAAGATGCCACACTTGTTCCTCCGTGAAAATGGATACCATGCATCTTGCTTCTGAAAGGACTCTTGGACTCATTCCAGTCAACCACGATGCAAAGCAGGCTTTTGAGAACATTAAAAGCAGGAAACTGCAGTGAGAGCATGTGGGCACTTGCAAAGGTGCTAAAGATGAACGGGACTTAACTTTGTAAAGAAAGAAGTCTGGGGTAGGTGGCAGAAAATTCCCTTCTGGAAGAACGGGGGTTATAAAGAATGGAGATCGAAAGGAGGGCTCAAGAAGCAATAAACCGTCACATTGATGGTGCTACATTCAGGTGGGGGCAGGGGGAAGCAGGACTGGGTCATTATGACTCAAGTATAAAATAGTTGCTCTTGGGACATGCCAGAGTCATCAGCTCGCAAATGGTTATACTCAACAGGACTATAACCCGGTTGTTAGAGTACATGCCTGGATTTTAAGGTTGACCTCCAGGAGGACAATCAGACAACACATTCCTTTGTGTTGCTTTTAGGGAGAGGACATGGGGGTGACTGGATGGCAGGCCATTCCAGACTGAAGACTGAATTAAGTCGGCTGGGCTGTGATCCAATTAATAGCAAAGCAACTCAACATAATTGACCCCAGAATAGTTGATTCAGTGACACATGGATAGCGCTTTCACAGCTTAGCAGTGAGATCAGGGAAGGAAATTAATATGTGATTTCAGTAAATTCAGGCACCTGGTAGTTTAATAGACTCAGACTTTCATCTTTTGTTATTGGATTGACTCTGGCCCAGTTGGGAGTTATTGAAAAATTGATTGTAATAAACTGGCCCTCCATGATCTGCCACTTTGGGGCTCCAAGCTTCCTCCTGGATCACCTACGGGAAATAACACAACAACGGCACTGACACACAGTCGCACGTTTAACTTACACAGACCAACCTTGTGTTCCTTCCTAGGAGGGTGGCTGTAAAGTGCGATAAATGGTGTCAAGTTTTGGAACCAAAAGCCAGACTTAGAAATTCCAGAAAGACACGGGTTGGACATAGTTCAAGTAATGCTCTTTTAATTAAAGCAAGAAATTGGTATGGAGCTGGTTTCATCTAGATTTGAGTTTTACATTTGATCCAACGTTTTCATCGCTGCTAGAAGGGACTTGGGTTCTTTGCTTAATTCTGTCCGGAGATACCTGTTCATTCTCTGGTTGTTATTTTTTTTAATTTTTATTTCTTTTAAAGTCTATTTATTTATTTTGAGGGGGGAGGGGCAGAGGCAGAAAGGGAGAGAGAGAGAGAGAAGCCCAAGCAGGCTCTGACTGCCCACACAGAGCCCGACACAAGGCTCGAACTCATGAACTATTAGATCATGACCTGAGCCGAAACCAAGAGTTGGACGCTTGACCGACTTAGCCACCCAGGCACTCCCCGGTCTCTGATTTTTCGACCCTGCGCTGTGGTTCTCTGTCCTCCCACACTCTATGCGTGCACTGCCATGGTCAAGACATGGTATATGTACGTGAAAAGTACAGGTTTAAATTCTTTCATTAGCTTGTTAAACGTAGAAGTCATACGTAAGTATAAAGTTTCAGGCCATATGGAAGTAAATGAAGAAAAAAGTAAGAGAATATTTTAAATCTAAGTAGGAATTATGGAATCGCCTTCCAGAAAGTCTGCACCCATTTATATTCTCACACACAGTATACGAGAGGGTTCTCTCTTTTCTCTCTCTTTGCCAAGAGTTGGTGTAACAGTTTGGTGTGCTTCAGTCTATGCTTGGGAGTATTTTGGTTTGTTTCACAAAATGGGATCACACTCGCTGTTCTCCCCTTCTGTTCTTCCAGAACAGCCAGCGTCGGGGCTTCACCCCTGTCCTTTCCTCAGCCAGGAGCAGTTCTGCATAACTGGCAGCTTCTCTTTCTTTGTAATATATATTTTTAATGCTCATTTATTTCCCCCAAAGACTCATCATAAGCTGAATACCCTTGTGCGTGTATTTCTGTGTTTTGTCTCCCTCCACCAGCACCTTGATATCAGAGAACTGTGCACCTTCTACCACAGCCTTTTTGCAGCCTGTCCCAGTGGCTGGCAAAGAACAATGAGGAATTTGTTGAATTTCTGGATGAAAAGCTCCTCCATTTTATTCTTGGAGGCCGTGAGTGCCTAGGAGGGACACAGATGGATGGGCTATGATTCCCACTAATGTTGCAACTTTATATCCATTGGTTTCCTCGAGATGAACATGATGTTCCCCATAAAAATCAGTGCACTTTGAAGAAATGACAGCTTTTCTCTTCATGTTCTCTTTTTATGATGAAATTGGGGAAAATCTATTGAATTTTGAGACTCTTGATTATTCCTGTTCAGTTCAATGCCTCTTCCAAATTATAATTTGCACCATAGACACCAAAATAATTTGCTTGTTTTTAGTGGAAAAGGAGCATATTAATTTATCTGATTTGTGTAGTTGTCTAAATCCTAAGAGAAACTGGGGGGAAGTTCAGGGCATTCAGATATGACAGGAGTTTTACTTGTGGGTTTTTTTTTTGTTGCTGTTTTTCCTGATTGTATAGAGCATGCAGACAATTCTGTAGAGTATAAAGAAGGAAATGTATTCCTTACATTGACTTTTATTACCAAAATATACCTTTTTTCTTCTTTTAATGTTGATTTATTTTTGAGGGGGGGGAGAGGCAGAGAGAGAGGGAGAGAGAACAAGTGGGGGAGGGCCAGAGAGAGGGGGAGACAGAATCCCACTGACAGTGCAGAGCCAGATGTGGGACTTGATCTCATGACCGCGAGACCAAGAGTCGGACGCTTGACCGACGGAGTCACCCAGGCATGCCGATATGCATTTTGTCTTAAGCTGGATTCCTCTAAAAGCAGATGTGAGATAAGGATTGGATTCATCCATTCCCAGTCCAAGATCAGTTGAGGGCTGCTCCTGGGGGCGTTAGTTCACTGGCCCCCCATTTCAGGCTTTTGGGTCCTGCTCTAAGAACAGGCTGAGCAAGCTACCATGGCCAGAGAAAGCCCTTAGACAGAGAGTCATGAGAATTTCAAATATGAACCCAGCACGTCAGAACTCTGTGTGCCAGAGACACAGGTGAGACATGAACAGCATCTGCTATACAATCATTAGAGATGGGCTTGGGGAGACCCAATCTGGCAACAAGTTCCACCCTCCCGCCCAGACAGTGCTTAACGAATACAGCACTCACAGATACACTGGTTAGGAAAATCAAATGCAACACTGAGCATACAAACAAAAATCACTGCTAGCAGATGTGGCCGTGAGCCACGACTTCAAAAGTGCTTCCACTGATTGGTTTGGTCTCTTGTTTTCCCATGATCTACCGTGGGGTAAACATATCCCCAGATAGTTGTTGGTCCAAGGAGAGTGTGAAGCAAGGAAGACCTGAATCCCACCTAAATTCAGGACACCAGCCCAGCCAAAGGCCATCTAAAGTAGTGCCACCCTGGTCCGCAGACCTGTGAACAAGAAAAATAAATGCTTATTATTGTGGGCCACTGCTATTCAGAGTTATATGTTACGCAGCATTATCACAACAATAGCTGACTGATATACTAGTCAAGGGGACAGACTTAATACTGCAAAGAGAATGATTGTTTTAAAAATCTAGGTGTGCCTGGGTGACTCAGGCAGTTGAGCATCTGACTCTTGATTTTGGCTCAGGTCATGATCTCACAGCTTGTGAGTTCGAGCCCCACATCAGGCTCTGTGCTGACAGTGTGGGTCCTGCTTGGGATTCTCTCCCTCCTTCTCTCTCTCTGTCCCTCCTCTGCTTTCTCTCTTCTCAATCTCAAAGCAAACAAACATTAACAAAATAAAAATATATAATTACCACCAATTACCACCTCACCAATATGAAGTAGGCACCATAGATAATTTTATAAAGGGACAAAGAATCAAGTAGAGAGCTCATGAGTTATAAATTTTATCACAAAAATCAAAAGCTCCATTATACGGACCATAGCGGCATGGATACAGATAAAAAAAGAATAAATTTGAGAGTTAATATTGGAATAAAAACTTGATCTGATATTCATCACAAAGAAAAAAAAGATAATTATGGAATAAAAATTAAAATATGATGGATAGACCCAAGAATGGAGAGAAGGAAATACAGAAAGTAATGACAGAGAAAAAAATGCCAGAATTAAGAACCCATCAAATGTTGAGCAGTACTGAATGAAAAAGGGTCATCATCTTGATGCATTGTGACAAAATTTCATTAAAATAAAGATTTGAAAGAGGAGAGATAGAGAGAAAAAGGATATCTATAAGGGAAAAAAATGGATGGATAACAATGCTCTCATCGGCAACATTGGAATTAAAAATTAAAAAAAAAAAACTTTGGTAAACTAGGAACAGAATCAGCCCCTCTTTAGTGGGGATTCATTGTTTCTAAATTTATGATCAATAAAGTGTGCTTCAGTGAACATCATAGTTGGAACTTTCCACATTCTCTCTAACTGTGATTAGATATTATCAGTATCTTTAATCTCGACTCAATTCATGACTGGGAAGTAAATCTTGAGGGTTTTTCAGAAAGTATTCTTTGAAAGCACTAGTGAAGTTGAAGATTGTCCTCTGTTCATTCACTCAGCAAAGAGTGCCTACCATATGCCAGATCTGTTCCATGCACTTGGCATATGTACATTAGTGAAACAGATGTAATTCATCGCCTGCATGCATTAAAATTGTTTTTAGTTTTTATTTTAGAAAGAGAGACACAGCACGAGTAGGGGGGAGGAGCAGAGGGAGAGAGAGAGAATCTCAAGCAGGCTCCTTGCTCAGCATGGACCCCGATGCGGGGCTCAATCCCACAACCCCGGGATCAAGACCTGAGCTAAACTCAAGAGTGAGCCTCTCAACTGACTGAGCCACCCAAGTGCCCACGTTTCTTCTTCTAATCCGCTCATCTTGTTTCTTTTGATTTTTAGAAACTATTTATGCATCGGGATTTTTAAAATATTTAATTAAATTATTACTTAGTTATTGTCCTACTTACAAAAATGTTAATATTCTGTGTATATTTTGGCTTTTACAGTTCTTTTGTGGCAGCTCAAGAAAGTTTTGATTTTATGTAGGAACATCTTTCAATGTCTCGCTACATTTTTCTACCTACTTATCCTAGGAAAATAGAAATAGTCGTCCACATTTTCTTCTGTAATTATTAAGGTTTTGGGGCGCCTGGTGGCTCAGTCTGTTGGGCGTCCGACTTTGGCTCAGGTCATGATCCCAGGGTTCATGAGTTCAAGCCCCACATTGGGCTCTGTGCTGACAGCTCAGAGCCTGGATCCTGCTTCAGATTCTGTGTCCCCCTAGCTCTCTGCCCCTCCCCCACTTGCTCTCTGTCCTTGTCTCTCTCAAATATAAATACAAAATTTTTTAAACTTATTAAGATTTTAACTTTAAAATGTATCCAAAAAATCTACATAACAGATTTATTCGCTGGCTAGACCTGAACTAAGGACCATGTATACCATAATTATGGTGGGTACCTTGTTTGGTAATGAGACAGTTTTGTTTGTTTTCTTTTTAACCTATGAAGGGGTATGTTTTACTTCTGCATCAAACTCTCTCTGTTAAAAAATAGTGATATCGGGGCTCCTGGGTGGCTCAGTCACTAAGCATCTGCCTCTGAATTTCAGCTCAGGTCATGATCTCACGGTTTGTGGGTTTGAGCCCTGTGTCGGGTTCCACGCTGACAGTGTGGAGCTTTCTTGGGGTTCTCTGTCTCTTCTCTCTGCCCCTTCCCCCCCTCAAAATAAATAAATGGTATGTCAACAGGACTGCATCAAGTCACTTAAACCAAAATGCTCCTCTTGGATGTTGAGTTACTGCCTGTAGCATAAGGTCTAAAATCTTTAGACCTTTGGCATTGGCATTGCACTTTAACTGCATCTCCCTGAACATGGTATGTCCTCTCCCCTGTAGCCTTGGATGCATCATACCTTCCCTCATCGGGTTTCTTCCCCACACTCACTTGGCTGACTCTTACTGTCCTTCAGGTCTTAGCTTCGATGCTATCTCCTTGAGGAGATGTTAGCAATCAGTGTATAAATATTTACTGGACCACCTACTAAACGCCACACTTTCTTTGATCACCCTCTTTGCTTCACTCCCCAACCAAGGCTGGTGAAGTGCCACCTGTATGGTGCCTGTATCACCCATCACGCCAAGTTATGATGGCCTCGTGACTCGACTATAACAACTGCAGGTAGGAAGCACCTTGTCGTGTCTGCTAGGGTGTCCCCAGCCTCTGACATTTAAACCAAAGCGAATACAGACAAAACGGTCAACCAAGAAGAATCCAGAGGAAAGTATGAGACCATTTCTTTTCCTGGAAGGGGAGTAGGGTCAGGGTAAAAGAAAACCTGCCTATCCTTCAGAGACCTGTGCTATGGGTGGCTTTGAGAGAATCCTGGCTGTGAAGTAAAGAGCTTGTTTCAACTTGTAGCACCATTTGGTTCTACCTCTACGATCCTGGAGTAATAAACTTTCTCAACTCAGTTTCCTTATCCAGTGAATGGCACAACGTCTATGGTCCCCAAATCTCAGGGGTAACGTATCTTGGGCTCTTATGGTGTGCCACCCATTGAGATGATTTCATTAATTAAATTACTCAGTGTAATCTTCATGCCCCACGGTGGAGGTACCACCATCATCACCAATAAATTGAAGAATTTAAGGACATTGGGCCCAAATGAGGAAGCTGAGAGAGTTAGTCCAGTAAGAGTACTTACAGGTTATTTAGTGTCAACTGAAATTTAAAGAGGTTAATGAATCAACTCGCTTCACACAGCTCGAAAATAGCAGAGGCCTGGGACCGGCTGAAACCTAGGCATATCACTTAGCCATTATTTAAGGCTTGCTCGCGTTGGGACAAGGCCGTCCTAAGTGGATGGGCTCTGTAAGCTGTCAAGCCCAGGGCAAGAACTGGTGATGAGGAATAACTCATCTGCAGGACAAGGAAGGCAACGCTGTGTTTGCCTTGGGGAGGAATGAATGCCGGGGATTGCAGGTCTGATCCAAGTTCAATGTGTCTGGCGCAAGGTTATTTTTGATTCAAGGCCACCGTGTCCCAGTTTCTATCAACACTGAAATAAACACCACTCTGCAATCTGCACCTTTTATTAATGGCGTGACTCACTTAATGAGGGCTTTGCTGACTCACATCAATCTTCCTTCTAGAAGAGGCCCATCAAAGAATTGTCGACAGCGGCCAGCCTGGGTCTACTCTGCATCAGCGTTTGGCACGTCCAGCCTGCCCTCCAGCACATTCTCCCTCCAGGAAGAGGGGGAAGAGTAAAACATCAAGACTCACGATCGGCACGAACACACACGCAAGTTTTAAAGACTTTTTCATTGGCTTTCTCTGGATATTGTTCTTTCTTTATGTGTGGATATGTATTTATTTGTTTAGTTTCAGGAAACCCAAACAGGCATAGATGGAGTCCTCTTAAAATCTGATCATAAGGGGGCGCCACTCAGGCTCAACTCATGATCTCAAGGTTTGCGAGTGACAGCGTGGAGCCTGCTTTGGATTCTCTCTCTCTCTCTCTCTCTCTCTCTCTCTCTCCCTCTCTCTGCCCCTCCCCCACTTGTGCTTTCTCTCTCTCTCTCAAAAATAAATAAATAAACTTTAAAAAATTTAAAAAATAGGGGCACCTGGGTGGCTCAGTCAGTTAAGCATCCGACTTCTCCTCAGGTCATTGTCTCATGGTTCCTGAGTTCGAGCCCTGCATTGGGTTCCGTGCCAACAGCTTGGACCCTGGAGCCTGCTTCAGATTCTGTATCTCCCTCTCTCTCTCTCTCTGCCCCTCCTCCACTCATGTTCTGTCTCTCTCTCTCAATGATAAATTAACATTAAAATAAATAAATAAATAAAATTTAAAAAAGAAGAAGAAAAATCTGATCATAACATATTTTCCAAATGGGCAAAGGTACTAGTCAAAGCTGCAAAAGGGGAGGTTCAAATAAGGAAAGAATTCAATGAAATGTGGGGGATTTTTCGGTGCAACGTTCCTCCAGGTCCGCATTCCAGGCTGACCGTAAAGAAAGAGACTCCGCTGCCCTGATGGCATCTGTGTTAGCCGCCGTCTGCATCCCAGAATGGCGGAGGCATCAAGATGGCGGAGGCATCAAGATGGCGGTGTGGTGTCCCTAGATTCTGTTAATTTGATGTTCAGGCTATATTTGATCCCACACTGACCCTTTCTCCTTGAAGACTTGCTTTTTGCTCTCGTTATTGCCACTGTCCACACAGAGTTCTTGGGCAGAAGCTCAGGCCAGACCCCCAGTTTGTTGTGGATTCCTTCCAGAAGAGCCTGTGCTTCTGGTTTTACGTGCAGGTCAGCTTGCTGCTGCCCCTTTCCCACCTCGTCTTGCCTGTGAGTAACGTTCAGGCTGGGAACTTGGGAATAACAATGCCACCTTGAGGACCAGCTTCCTGTCCTTCCCATCATTGTGGCTCTGAATGAACTGAATAAGGAAACCTAGAAGCAGAAAAGCTGTCCTTCGAAGCATCGAAGTCAAGGGGAGGGCACTATTTAAATGTGAGACTATAAACTAGATATAATGGAAGGACAGCCTGGGCAGAATCGTAGCGTACCTTCTCTTGCCTTATAATTTCTGTTGCTTCTGGGTTGAGGGAGGC
Organism: Felis catus; assembly: GCF_018350175.1. Classification (NCBI taxonomy): domain Eukaryota; kingdom Metazoa; phylum Chordata; class Mammalia; order Carnivora; family Felidae; genus Felis; species Felis catus. The sequence goes on from NC_058381.1 coordinate 7,652,477, forward strand.
TGGAGGCGAGGGGACACTGAAAATTCAAAGTGCTTTGTATGCTTTGTTTCGAGGACTCTCCTTGGCCACCATCGATGGGTGAAATTGCAGAGCTTTCGCGTGGCTCAGAGTGCAGGATATCCTCTCACTCAGCTCCCCCACAGGCTCGGTGGCCTACTGGTAACCGACCACCCAGGTTTAGATCGGAGAGAAGATGCTATAGAAAGGGGACAAATACGAGACCCGAACATTATTCAAACAGGATGGAAAATAAAGGAAGGGCAATATTGTGCCCATGGGATGGAGGACGAATTGGAGGACAAGGTAGGAAACAGTCAGGATGTCGATGTGTTGGTTGCCTCTTGCCGTTTTCAGCAACACCCCACAAAGGAGACGAACTTTGTCCCACAACTAGCCCGGCTGCGAGCTGGATGGAGGGGAACATGGCTCTTCTAGCAGAAACATTTCCTCCCTGTGGTCTTCAATCTAAACTGACTGAGAGTTTGGAAACACGGAGTCTTGCAGGGCTGAAAACCAAACCAAACAATTTCCACTACAGACCAAACGGAAGCAGTTCGAAGAAGCCACCTGAGGATCTGGACTTCATAAGAGATAAACTCTGGGCCCAAATCCCTTTTGAAATACCTTCTCTTAAGTGTTCTTGACCAGAAGACATGTCCCAGGCTGGTGGGAACAGGCAGGTCACCCAGGGTTACCACTGAAGACTGTTGTCTCAAATAACTTCAAGGTCATCATCCTTGAAGAGATGACTTGAGAGAAGGGCTGGGCAGAGCATAGAGGCCCATAGGTAACAGATCTGGGGGAATAATTATATCACGACCAGATCTTTGGCAGGTGGTTACTTACAGATGGAACGGATGGGGAGCAAGTAGACAACATCTACTAAAATGCTGAAGGGATTGTATCCAAAGAAATCACTAGCTTGGCTACAAATGTTGTTCAACCTCTAAGCAACTCCCAGACCCTCAAGAACAAGAAGAGACCTTCCCCAAACCCACCATGGGTGTGACCCCAGAGGACAAGGAGCAAGAAGCAGAGGCTGAGTCTGCGAGATGGGACACCAAGCAACCTGCCCACTGCCAACAAGAAGGGTCTTTACGACTCTTGCTTACTGACCTGGCTCGTTGTCATAGATCCAACCAAGGAGGGGAAGGGAATTGGAAAGACACAGTAGTCACTGACCAGTGATCTTTTCTCCTCTAAAAATATTATTTTCTTTTATTTTAATTTTCACATTTCTTCCATGGGGAGCCATGCCGGATCTGATGGAAAGGGTTGCACACCACTTAGGAATCGTACGAGTCAGGTGGGATGTACTAACTGGGCCAGACTTGAGACTATGTTCCTGTGGGAGAGGAGGATGTCCTATGTGTGGGAAAAACAGCACATGGATATTCCGGTGACCAGAAGGCAGACTTGGAAGAGCCAACTCGTTGATCCCAATATTTATTCTCTTCTCTCTCAGAAGTAAATGTTTAGCTGAGCACATGGTGACTTGGAATGAAGACTCTGTTTCACAGCCTCCCTTGCATTGTATCCATGTAATTAAATCCTGGCCAGTGGGATGTAAGCCAATGTGGTAGATGCAATTTCTGGGCAGTTTCCTTGGAGGGTCCATGCTCAGATTTGGGCTTTCCTCTTCCTTGCTTCATCTTCCAGACAAGATGGATGGTGTTGGCACCACCCTTCTGTTTCTTGGGAATGCACCCAATGACATGGCAGGTGGAGCTGGGGTTCCCAATGACTCTGTGAAACTGAACACGCAGGGTACCTCTAGACACAAGAGAAAAAACAAACTCTAAACTTGTAAAAGTCACGATTTTTTTCCTGGTTCTTGCAAAACTCAATACAGCTATAATGCATTTAAATAACCTAAAAATTAGTTGAAATATTCCAACCAACTGGGAGATGAATCAAAATAGAGTTTGCACCCAGAAAAATACTGTATGAAAGGGCAGACTGTAAGCTCTGAAACTAGTAAAGTAGAAACTAAAGTCTAAATCATTCCAAAATAAGGCAATACAAGTAATCACTAAATGAAAAGTTTTGTGATGCAATGTGACGATAATAATTTGAAAATTTCAAAAGATGTATTAGATCCTTTTATTTATCATTGCAATGTTCCTGAGGGCTTACCATGTACCAAGCACTGTTCTCAATGCTTTGTATACATTATCTCATTTGATTTCCACAGTAACTCTGGAATGCTCTTATTACGCCCGTGTCAGAGATGAGGCAACTTAGGGACAGACAAGGTCGATTCTTTGATCACAGTCATATTCTGTCAACCCAAACCTAGGAAGGGATGACAGCACAAAGTATCAAGTCAAATGAGTGGTAATTTCTTTTTCTTTTTTTTTAGTTTTAATTCCAGTTTAGTTAGCATACAATGTTACATTAGTTTCAGGCATACAAAATAGTAATTCAAAAATTATATATTACGCATTGCTCATCACAATAAGTATACTCTTAGTCCCCTTCACGTATTTCCCCCAACACCCCACCCACCTCCCCTCTGGTGACCATCAGTTTGCTCGCTATAGTTAAGAGTCCGTTTCTCGGTTTGTCTCCCCCACCTTCTTTTCTTTACCCCCGTTTGTTCATTTGTTTTGGTTCTTAACTGGTGCAGCCACTGTGGCATAGAGTATGGAGGTTTTTCAAAAAATTAAAGATAGAATTACCATATGATCCAGTAATTCCACAACTGGGTATTTACCCCAAGAATACAAAAAAGTTAAATCAAAAAGATACACGTACCCCTATGTTTATAGCAGATTTATCTACTGTAGCCAAACTATGGAAGCAGCCCAAGTATCCATTATATATATATACATATGTATATTATATACATATGTATATTATGTATATAATATATACATATAAATATACATACATATATACATATATTATATTATGTATATAATATACATATTATATACATATATACACATTATATATTATATATAATATATTATATTATGTATATATGTAATAATATATGTAATATATGTAATACATTATATATAATATATTATATTATGTATATAATATACATATTACATACACATATATACATTATATATTATATAAATAATATATTATAATATAATATATATAATATAATATATATAATATAATATATATAATATAATATATATAATATAATAATTATATATATATTATATTATATATAATATATAATATAATATAATATATAATATATACATATAAATACATATACATATATATACATATATACATATATATACATATACATATATACATATATACATAAAATATATATATATAGTATGCATATACAATATATAATATATGGTGTGTGTATATATATTGTGTGTGTGTGTGTATATATATATATATATAATGAAATATTATTCAGCCATGAAAAATAATGAAATCTTGCCATTTGCAATGACACAGATGGAGCCAGAGAGGATTATGCTAAGTGAAATAAGCCAGTCTTAGAAAGACAATTACCATATGATTTCACTAATTTCTTTATTTTACATAAAGAGGACTCACAAATGTTGTGTTCTTGTTATTGCCAATTAAACTGAATTCTCAATGGTAATCAAACAAGAGATAACATATCTCCTCTAAGGCACTAGAGGAAAAGCTATTTATGAAAAACAATAAAAGCCCATACGACAAAATTTTAAAAGTAAAGGAAAATAAGAAGGCATTGAAATAGTGTAAAACAAGATCGTAGAAATAAAATAAAAATAATGCTCATTATGTTAAATATAAATGATTAAGCTTCTCTCTTGAACTATAAAGTCCTGCAAGTTGAAGCAAAATATAAAGTGTAAAAGGGAAATCAATAGGCTGCAAAATAAAGATCAGAAACTAATCCAGATATTTAGTTTATGCTAAAAGAGACATTTTGAGTCAATAGATATGTGATATAATTCACCAGATGGTAGCTCATCACTGAAAGAATTGTTGCCCTATCTCAAAATAAAGTCTAAGTGAATCATAGGTAAAAATATTTAAACAGCAACCTAAAAAAATCAGAAAATAATCTCTGTATAATTTAAAACAAAAATAATCTTTATATATTCATAAAAGTAAAGACATAATTAAAAAATAAGTGATACAATGGGACCATTAAAAAATATAAGTTACAAAACACTATAAACAGATGAAATTGGAAAAAAATGTGCAATGGCAAGAAAAAAGACTAGACTCCTAATATATAAAGAGCTCTAAAAAATCAGTAAGATAGGGGCGCCTGGGTGGCTTGGTCGGTTAAGCGTCCGACTTCGGCTCAGGTCATGATCTCACCGTCCGTGAGTTTGAACCCCGCGTCAGGCTCTGTGCTGACAGCTCAGAGCCTGGAGGCTGTTTCAGATTCTGTGTCTCCCTCTCTCTCTGCCCCTCCCCTGTTCATGCTGTCTCTCTCTGTCTCAAAAATAAAAATTAAAAAAAAAATAAAAAAAATCAGTAAGATATAATCAAATATCTAAAATGAAAAATGAAAAAAACATGAATAGACAATTTAGCAAAAAAGAATTACACATGGCAAATAAATATATTTTAAAGTATTATATAACTCAACATCTAAGTAGTTTTGATTGACGATCATTGAAAATAAATACATTTCCCAATGTTGACAAAGATAGAGGAAAAGATCTTTGGGGGGCATAAACTGGTCCAGCTTTTGAAAAGTGTTTTGTCAGTATCTATCAAACCTTGGAAAATGTTCATTTTTAACTAGAAGTTTTGCTTCTAATACTTTATATTTTTGAGATAATTGGACATGGGATTTAGCTAGAAGGATATTAATTCATTATTTGTTAACAGAAAAAATGCAAAGAACCAAACACATTTCAAAATGAATAATACAGTCAATAAAAACTGAGGTGTCATTAAAAGGTATTTGTGAGAAAAAATTACGTACGCGAGTGTGTGTGTGCGTGTATAACCATATAACCGTGCCATAAATCACTAATTCGTGGCACCCACTAAATTGCAAACAGTGATTATCTCTGTGTGTGGAATTATGAGCGATTTGTTTTCTTCTGTACTTTCTGTGCCTTTCAATTTTTCTCTGTGTATTATTTTTATAACAGGAGTATATGTTGCTTTAAGTATTCAATTAATAAGGATTTAAAAAGGTACTTTAGGGGTGCCTGGTGTGGCCCAGTCAGTTGAGCATCCGACTTCGGCTCAGGTCACGATCTCACAGTTGGTGAGTTCGAGCCCCACGTGGGGCTCTGCGTGGACAACTCGGAGCCTGGAGCCTGTTTCGGATTCTGTGTCTCCCTCTCTCTCTCTGCCCCTCCCCCACTCGTGCTTGCCTCTCTCTCTCTCTCTCAAGGATGAATAAACATTAAAAAAAAATTGAAAAAGATACTTTAGGGGTGCCTGGGTGGCTCAGTCGGTTGAGCATCCAACTTCGGCTCAGGTCATGATCTCATGGTTCATGGGTTCGAGCCCCAGTCAGGCTCCGTGCTGACAGCTCGGAGCCCGGAGCCTGCTTCGGATTCTGTGTCTCCCTCTCTCTCTCTGTCCCTCCCCTCCTTGTGTTCTCTCTCTCTCTCTCAAAAATAAATAAAACATACACTCTCTGTCTTACCTCCTCCCAAATCTGACCTCCTTCTCTCCATCCCAGTCTATATAATCATAAGGAACTAACTGACTTGGGGTTGGAAATAACCTTCACGTGATGCTGTGTCTTCCTACAACCCCGTGGACAGCACCCCCTTGCTTGGATGCCAACTGGCACCTGCTGGTTCCCTGTTGCCCATCCGGCTTCCCGCCACCTGCTGGGCCGTGGTACCCGGTCATCACGGAGCCTCGGCATTTCAGAACCGAAAAGAACGTGAAGATTTTTTCTTGCCCGGTCCCTGCATTTTGCCCAAAGAGGAACCCGAAGGTCGGAGGTGCGAAGTGACTGCCCGTGAGCACAGAGCCGCGACTGGGCCAGGCATTGCCTGGAGCGGGGTGTCCCCGATCCTGAGTCTGTGCCCTACCCCACGGTCCTCGCCACCTCCAGCTTGGCGCGTTCATTCCGAAGGGTTCTCAGCCCAAGCCGGTCTCTGCTGCACGCAGCTCGAACAATAAAGGGGCCCCGCAGCGTGAAAGCACCCGCAGGGTCTGGGGTGCAAACTCGGGCTGGTAGCCGAACTTGCTACGTGGCTGCAGCTGAGCCATAAAGCCCTTTGGTCTTGGCTGCCCCTTCTTTTAATTCGAATTTGCAAAGTAGAGCAATAAAGTATAACAGAAGCTGCCTTTGATTTAGGGCTGCCGGGGGAGAGCCTCGAGTTAGATGGAGTTGTTTATTTAAATAAATGAATGGAACTTTAACAGAACAGCTAATAAACAAACCCTCCATAAGGTCACGCCAGGCTCCCCGAGACCCGAGGTGTTGGGTCTGAAACCCAGCCAAAGAGGCCAAGGCCTCACATGGGCCTCACAGAGGTCTCCAGTGGTCTCCGGGGTCCCCCCCGGGGCCTGGGGTTTGGAAAGCCTTGTGAGGAGCCACACCTGGGGACAGGCAGCAAGGGCTTTATTTTATCCACCCTAGAAGGAGGGACAGCCAAGGGGGCCCTGCCAGCTGGGGAAGCCAGCGCCCCACGGCACCCAGGCATCCACGCTGCCTTACGGCGACCAGAAATCCCTTCTCCCAGGCCGCCGTAGCCTCCGTGGACTCCAACTAAAGAGTAAGAGAGAGTGACTCCAGTGACAGTGCGGCTGACGTCCAAATCCGAATTTGTGAGACCTTTCGATTGGATTTACAATTCCAGTCGTTGGCGTTGGCGAGCTGGCCTCAGAAGGCCATCCAGCCCCAGGAGGGAATTTTCTCCCTCAAGCCTTTTTTCCTGCTGCCCCTTCCCTGCAGAATCATCCCTCGCCTCCCTCCCTCCTGTCTTTCAAGATCCAGTTCAGAAGCTGCATTCCACAGGTTTCCTTCGCTTAACCGCGCAGGCCAGAGTGAACTCTCTCTCTTCTGCTTCTCTAAGGGACTCGGTTGGACCTATGGCGTGCCACCGTAATGTATTGTTTTTTGGGTTTTTTTGTTTTGTTTTGTTTTTTTACGTAGGCTTCATGCCCAGCCAGGAGCCCAACGCAGGCGGGGCTTGAACTCACCACCCTGGGATCAAGACCTGAGCTGAGATCCAGAAGTCTGACGCTTATCCGACTGAACCACCCAGGTGCTCCTGTAGTGTGTTTTTTTTAATATTGCAGAGCTGCGGGCACAATTTCTTCTCCCTGTGTGTTTTGCCCACAATCCGTGTTCAAGAGGAAGGGTGAAACGTAAGGACTAAGCATTAGCGGTACAGAGCCCGTCCCATTCCAGAGAAGACGCGGGAGGCCCGGACGCGTGGCCATATTACGGTGCCATTAGGACCCGTCTCTGCGCACAAGATGAGCTTTGGAATTATTCTGTTCTGTTTTTGGCAAGATAGGCGCACCTCGGGGCTTCACGCTCCGTCCTTTGCCTTCCCACTGGCTGACGGTCACAATGGCTTATGACTTTCCTTTGCGGTGTTTTTACTAAAGCAGTTTTCCTAACGGGCTGCTTGCGGTCATTTCCCTTTCGCAGCTGGCCCCAGAGTGAAATGAAGGCAAACAAACAAAAAATGACACCCAGGGGTTTATCAATTTTTTCTCCCTTATAAACTGGTAGTGCCTCTCAGCGGGAGAAATTCACAGTCCCCAATTTACGACTCCTTCCCACAGGACTGGTCTGCCCAGATTGACTCACGACATGGAAAAAGCCCAGATCCCTCCAGCTGAGCCTGGTGCCCCCTTGCTGAGCCAGGCAACATCACTGTTGGGTCTGCGAAATGGTGAAATGTTTGCAGGGGTTGTAGATCCTGGAGCCCTGGAGCCTTGCAGGGAGAAATGAGGACGCCGTCCCAGGGTGACCTTACGGGGCTTCCAAATAAGCAGAGAGACTTTGTTCCCCTCCTTCCCCATGTATTCCCTCCAGTCGCTCTTTAATTTTCCCAAGGGGAAAAAAAAACCCCTCTCTTATGATACTTAGTATATAGGAGTCAGAAAGAACCTACCAGCAACACCTAAAATTCTGAGCCAGAGTTAAAAGGGAAGAGCAGCAGGGGCCCGGATAAACCAGAGAGGAACCTATGAGACCCAAGGCAAAGGGATCGTGTTCATCGGATTTCTTCCCTGATCCAAAGAGGAAGAAGACCATAGCTGAACCCCATCAGGATGGTGTGTCAAATGAGCTACCCCTATGAGCCATGGCTTCAAAGTTATCATGAGTGACAGGAGGGGGTTTGTGCAAGGGACAGCTTCAACCTTCACACATGCGCTTTGTTAGACCATGCAAGACCACACTTGTGATTTGCTTTAAGGACACAGTTTTTTCATTCATTTACAATTTCACTTCATTCATTCATTCATCGCTTCACTCAAAATGAGGGTCAACTACAAGCTGGGTAAATAGGAAGACAGTCTTTGGTCTCACAGAGCTTCCCATCTGGTGGCAGACATGAGTTTAAATAAATTATCCCACCAAGTCACTGTGTAATAAGGGGATCGATCCAAAACTCAGTTTACACAGCACAGGTAAGAAGGATAGCCCTAGGGAGGTCCCGTTGGATCTGAGCACCTAAAGACTGAAAAGGAAGGTGGAGCCAGAATAAAAGAGGTAAATCGCGAAACAAACGCTAAGTGGAGAAAGGAAGATGTTCAACATCCTAGGACCGGAAGAAACTTATCGAGTTTGAGAAACCAAGAATAGGTCAGGATGACTCACCTGCATCAGCAAAGGGGAAAGTGGCTTAACTGAACCCTCGGGGGTTTACAAGAGATGGACCGTGCAACACCCTCTAGCTCGTGTTGAGGATAACGAAGGGGCAGCTATTGGAAAGGTGAGGCAGGACTTGATCGGATACCTCAAGCTTCTCTCTCCAATACCACCCTTGGGTCACCGCCTACCTCTCCATTGTCTACCTAATCAATCCCTGCCTCTCCCCTTACCAGTTGTGCTTCCTTGGCCGTGTTTAGGTCCCATGAGCTTCCTCTGTAAATTGTGGGAAAGTTGAATTAGGTGAGATGGTATCTACAGAGCTTCTGGAACACAGAAGGAACTCTAAGTGCAGGTTTATTTCCCCCCTTCCCTGCCCCTCATACCTCTGCTCTCTGAGATCTTGAATTTGGTGACTTCCTTTTCCGAATAAAACCATGTGTCCTGCTCCCTCTTTCCTTCCCCGCCCCACACAAATGTACTCTTACACCTCGTCCAGATAAATATTCACCTACTGACTCCATCCATCTAGCTAATTCCGCTTTCTATGTCCGTCCTACTCAACTTTCGACACCCATTTTGACCTCGTGGTTATTTACGACCTGCATTTGCAACGCCCTCCTGTTCCCTGGTGGTTGAAGCAGTAAAGTGGCTGAACTTGGGGACAGAGGTATAGTGCCTGGGAAATAAAGAGATGTTGCAGGTCAAAGGCAGGGCAGACAGGGACACTGTCTCGGGCTGGAGCCGACACAGAAGCAAAAGACCAGAGCCAGGCAAGCTGTTAGGTGAGTGGAGGCAGACACAACCTGACAGAGATAAGGGATCTTGAAACAAAAGCGAAAACCTTCCTCGGACAGGAAACCTCTCATTCCCTCCTCTGTCACTCTTGTGGCCGGATCCAACGACAGCCTTCCTCTCTCCAGCTTTGCTGAGTCCCGGAGTCCCGGGTTGCTGTCTGCGGCCACAGCCACATTAACAGGCCAGACAGCAGGTTTTATGTAGCCATGCCGTCCGGCTTCTTCAAGAGATACCAGACCCGTACTCAGGAACCCCTGAGAGCGCCTTCCCGGTGTTTAAACAGACATTTAAATTAAGGAGGAAGTTTAAACTAGTTCACCTCTGAGACTCCTTCCAGTTCTGGGAGATTTTCTGTTCAACAGACCTTTATGTTAGTTCATGTTAAACTTATTTATTGAATAGATGATAAATGCTTATAGTAAAATGAAATTAAACAGCATGAAGGGGTATGTACCCAAAGCCCTAACTTACCTTCCTCGGAGGCAATTACTGTAACAAGTTTCATAGGTATATGCGTAGCAATTTTTGATAAATATTTACTTGTGAATAGCCATTTATGAGCATAAATAGCTGGGAACCTTTTCTCAGCACTCACTTATCTTTCAATCATGAAACTTCAAACTTACCCTATCCCTATTTATAGGATCAACCTCTTCCTATTTTGTGTCCTCACTGTGCTAAGTAAAGACCTAACTTATGGTGTCTAAAATGTTTTCCTGCCTATCACTGTCTGTATTACAAAATGATGAACGAAATAATAAAGTAGAAGGAAGAAACTGTAACAGTAGCAGTAAGAATTAATGATAGAGAAAACAGTCATCCCAGAAACAAGTTATAGCTGATCTATAAAACCAGGGTCCATTCTTTATGGAGACTAATGAAGTAGATGCTTGGCAGGTCTGACTAAGAGAAGAATAAGAGGAAGAAGAAGGAATAGGAGGAGTAGGGGAAGGGGAAGAGAAGAAGGAGGGGGAGGAGGAGAAGAGGAAGAAGAAGAGGAAGAAGAAGAAGAAGAAGAAGAAGAAGAAGAAGAAGAAGAGGAAGAGGAGGAAGGAGAAGAAGGAGAAGGAGAAAAAGGAGAAGAAGGAGAAGGAGAAGAAGGAGAAGAAGGAGAAGAAGAAGGAGGACAAGAAGGAGAAGAAAAAGAAGGAGAAGGAAAGAAGGAGAAGGAGGAGGAGGAGGGGAAGAAGGAGGAGGGCAAAGAGGACAAGAAGGACAAGGAGGACGAGGAGGAAGAGAAGGAGGAGGAGAAAGTAAGTAATAGTGAAAGCAAGAAAAGTAATAGGTTGATAGTTATAGAGAAAGCTTTAAATTATAAGGGTATTTTCTACCATTTTATGCCAACAAATTTGAACATCTAGATAAGATGGATAAGAAACTGACAAGGTAATCAAAGATTGCCACTAAAACTCTGGGCCCAAGGGTTTTATACACAAATTCTACCAAGCCTTCAAGGATTTGTGTCATTTAACTTATTCTACAGCATAACAAAAGATAGGAAATTTCTCAACTCAATCTTCAAAGATAGTACGTGGAAAAAAAATGTTGGCCACTCTCACATACGTAGATATAAACATTTTAAGTAGCAAATTAGCAAGTCAAATCCAACAGTTTGATAATAGAATGTCAAAATGGTTTCTCTCATTCACCATTGGGCAACTCAATAATATAATTCACCACATAGGCTGCTCAAAATAGAATGTGTGTGTGTGTGTGTGTGTGTGTGTGTGTGTATGTAGTCACCTTAAAAGATGCCAACATGAACAGCTGATAAAATTCTTCATCCTTCCTCATTAAAACATACTTTCATAATATTATTTTATTTGAATAAAATGCCCTTAGTCTCTAAAAAAGAGTCTTTACCAAATCCTCCAGTAAAAATCCCACATACCTGTGAAATATTAGAGGCGGTTTTACTAATTGAGAACAAAACGAGGATCTCTGTTATCATCGCCACTGGAAATATTCGCCAATGCAACGAGACAAGAAAAGGAGACTTTTAACTATTGCAAAGGAAGGCACCAAATGGCTCATTTTCACAATTATTGATGAAGAAAGTCTATGAGAAGCCATTTAAAAGATTATTATAAATAATAAGGTAATTCAACAAGGGGCCAAATAGAAGACAACATAACAACACCATTTCTTTTCTTATATATAAGAAAATAAAAAATATAATAATAGTAATAAGGCAAACATTTATATATCATTACATTTTGCAAGATGCGGCTCTAAGTGTTTAATATAGGTTAACCCACTACTTTATCCTCATAACAACTCCAGGAGTCAGATATCATTATTGTTACCATTTCACAGAAGGGTAAAAGCAACTTGCCCAAGATCATGCAGCTGACAAGTACCAGAGCCATGGTATAAACCAAAAGAGTCTGGCTGCATTTTCCATGCTCTGGAAATGATATCCAGAGTGGAGATCCTCATTAAAAATTTTCTGAAGAATCCAGAAAGAATTTTCGTCAGGATGACAGACATATTTCAATGTGATAAAGCCAAAGAACGGTAATGATGGAAGGATTCAGATTCTCCCCGACACGGTCACCTGAACAGTGTCCTGATGAAACCCTTTTGAAGGCAATCGGTTAATATCTGTTAAAATTGAAGATAAACTGGGTGCTTGTGCTAAAGAGATCTTTCAGTATAAGAATACGTATTGCAGAATAGTTGGAAAGAGCATAAAATAGACAACTAAATGCCCATCAGTAGGAGAGCCTGGAAATAAAGGGTTCTATATTTTTATTATAAAATATTATGCAGACGTCAAAAATGTAGTGATATGGAGGGGCACCTGGGTGGCTCTGTTGGTGAAACGTCCAATTTTGGATTTCGGCTCAGGTCATGGTCTCATGGTCCTGAGATAAAGCCCTGCATCAGACTCTATGCTGAATGTGGAGCCTGCTTGGGATTCTCTCTCTCCCTCTCCCTCTGCCCCTCCCCTGCTCGCGCGCTCTCTCTCTCTCTCTCTCTCTCAAATTAAAAAAAAAAAACATTGATATGGAAAAATTGCAAAGACAGACTTTCAGATGAACACGGTGAACTGGAGAATATGCACAGAGTGATCCCCTGTGCTTTTGAAAGGCATAATATTGAGACATACATGTGCATATTCATGCACAGAAATGGGACTGAAATAAAAGGGTCCAAACTGCTGGCAGAAATGTCTCCTGAGAAAAGGACAAAGAGAAGGACAGGAGTGCAAATCCTTCAAGGTTTTCTCTCTATGACTCTGCATCATTCAAACCTCCTATAAGAGGAATGTATTTTGAAGTTTGAATGTGTCGTTTAAAAGGACACAAAACTTTAAGAAAAAAATTAAATACTACTCTCAAAACCAGAGCCCAGGAAAGGGAAAAAAAATGTTTTTTTTGGCTAAAGAACGTATTTAAGCCCAAATACAAGCAGTTAGGTCTTTTTGAGTTTTTCGGTTTGTTTGTTTGCTTGTTTGTTTTTTGCTTTTTGTTTTTTGTGGGTTGGTTGGTTGGTTTGGTTTTGCAAAAGGACTGATAATTTTGATGACAAGGGAGTTTGGAATGCTCATTCTTCTGACCACTTCTAGCAACGCTTAGTGAGGTGAGGGACAGACATCGTCTTCAGAACGAGAATGAATGAGAAGAACAAGAGAGCCCCGGAAAGGCAAGGAATTTGCCCTGTTGCGTAAGAACGCTGAATTGTGTTGGTTTCAGCTTAGGAAGCAAGGTTAACGAAAGCTGTTTAATAAGAGGTGTTTCTGAGAACGGCATTAGATTTGTGAATGGCCCTGCTTCAGAGAGGAGTTTTGATGCCCTTTCTCAGAAGGCAGTGGAAAGCTCAGATCTTAAGACTCTCTTTGTTTTGGGGGGAGAGATTGGGGCTCAAGACTGGATGGTTTAAAACCCACCATACCTCCCAAGGTTGGGAAAAAAGGCACCGGAAAACCCTCCCTCCACCCCCATATTTAGTAATAGCAGCTGCAAGTCAGAGCAGGAGATAGCAGTTGGTACTCAGGAGGGGGCGGTGGTGTCAGAAAAAAAAAATTAAGGCAAAAGATCTGGAAATGAACACTGTTGCTTATGGTTAATAAAGCTGGTGCTGGGAACGTTCACCTTAGTATGAATTCTGGCCGCACAGTGCAAAAGTTCTAAGACCTTGGGTGACTGGCATACGTATTTTTTAATCCTTAGTTTACTTACCTTTGAAATGGTGGTAGGATGATTTTCTCACAGGTTTGTTATGAGTCATAAATGAAATAATCTTGTGGAGTAGTGCAGTGCTTGGGACATAATATTCAATACATGTTAGTATTATTGTAACACATATAGTATTATTTATTTAACGGTTAATTTTGAGAGAGAGAGAGAGAGAGAGAGAGAGAGAGAGAGAGAGAGAGAGAGGCGCAGGGGCAGAGAGGGAGACACAGAATCCGAAACAGGCTCCAGACTCTGAGCTGACAGCACAGGGCTTGAACTCATGGGCCATGAGATCATGACCTGAGCTGAAGTCGGACGCTTAACTGACTGAGCCACCCAGGCACCCTGAGATCGCAATTCTTTTTTTATATATATTTTTAATGTTTATCTATTTTTTTTTAATTTTTTTTCAACGTTTTTATTTATTTTTGGGACAGAGAGAGACAGAGCATGAACGGGGGAGGGGCAGAGAGAGAGGGAGACACAGAATCGGAAACAGGCTCCAGGCTCCGAGCCATCAGCCCAGAGCCTGACGCGGGGCTCGAACTCACGGACCGCGAGATCGTGACCTGGCTGAAGTCGGCCGCTTAACCGACTGCGCCACCCAGGCGCCCCTGTTTATCTATTTTTGAGAGAGAGAGAGCCAGGGAGGGGCAGAGAGAGAAGAAGACACAGAATCTGAAGCAGGCTCCAGGCTCTGAGCTGTCAGCCCAGAGCCTGACGCGGGGCTCGAACCCACGAACCGCGAGATCAGGACTTGAGCTGAAGTTGGACACTTAGCCGACTGAGCCGCCCAGGCGCCCCTAGTAATAATGGCATTATGGTCACCGTAAGAACCAGGGAAACAATCACACTCCTTTAGGAATTTGGTCTCTAACTCATGGTTGGTTTTGCTTCTTAGTAGAACATGTTCCAGGGCTCATGGAGGAGTCAACGGCTCTTGGGTGTGGCCTGAAAAGTGGCTTGCCAGCTGGGGACACAGTCTAGAGTTTCACGGTCCAGGAGCCACTGGTTCGTGTGGCTATTGAGAGCCCAAAATGTGGCTAGTCCAAAGAAAAATATGCCATAACCATAAGGCAGTCCTCTAGATTGGAAGACGCGATACGACAATGATGTAAAATAAATCATGAATTCTTTTCACGTTGATTACATGCTGAAATGATCATACGCTAGCTGTATTGGCTTAAATGAAAGATGTCGCTAATATGACGTTCCTCTCTTTCATTTTGCTTTCTTTAGATGGCTACAAGGAAGTCTTTTTTTTTTTTTAATTTTTTTTTTCAACGTTTATTTATTTTTGCGACAGAGAGAGAGACAGAGCATGAACGGGGGAGGGGCAGAGAGAGAGGGAGACACAGAATCGGAAACAGGCTCCAGGCTCTGAGCCATCAGCCCAGAGCCTGACGCGGGGCTCGAACTCACGGACCACGAGATCGTAACCTGGCTGTAGTCGGACGCTTAACCGACTGCGCCACCCAGGCGCCCCAAGGAAGTCTTAAATTACATTTCTATTGGAGAATGCTGGGCTACACTCTATTTGTCCTGATAAGTGTGTGTTTAGCATTTTCAAAACACTTTCTTTGGGTTTCTGGGAGGGTAGGTGAGAAGAAATTCCTTTCTCCATTATTAAGGTAGAGAAACTGAGGATTGAAGTGATTTTCCCAAAAATGTTCTCAGTGTGACACATGCCCCTGTGGGGGAAAAAAAAACTCACTTAGAGCAGAAGCCTTCATAACAAAAAGGTGGTAGCTTTCCTCGTCTCCCACCATGTCACGTTCCACAGAGGCAAATACTATTTTTTTAATTTTTAAATGTTTACTTATTTTTGAGAGAGACAGACAGACAGACAGATAGGCGGACAGAGCATGATCAGGGGAGGCACAGAGAGAGAGGGAGACAGAATATGAAGTAGGCTCCAGGCTCTGAGCTGTCAGCACAGAGCCTGACTCGGGGCTTGAACCCGTGAACCGCAAGATCGTGACCTGAGCTGAAGTTGGACGCCTAACCGACTGAGCCACCAGGTGCCCCAGAGACAAATACTTAAAAAAATTTTTTTAAATTTATTTTTATTTTTTGAGAGAGCGAGAGAGCGAGAGAGAGCGAGAGAGAGAACATGCACAAGTGAGCAGGGGAGGAGCAGAGAGAGAGAGAGAGAGAGAGAGAGAGGCATCCCAGGCAGGCCCCATGCTCAGTGTGGAGCTGATGCAAGGCTGGATCTCATGACTGTGAGATCATGACCTGAGTGAAGTCAAGAATGGACGTTTAACCGATTGAGTCACCCAGGCGCCCACAAACACTTTTAATATGTATTTTAAGTGGTGTTATTAATTACTTCAGTGTTACCCACCTAACTCTTATCAACTGTGAACATTTGTGTTCAAGATTCCTTTCCGATGAAGCACGCTGCCTTCACCAGAACAACCTCTGGTCAAGGAAAGAGATAACAGCTTTCTGAGTCAATCATGTGTAAGCACAGTCTCTAGCTTACAACAAGAACTTAGGGTTGTTACCAGAAAGAAAGGAAAACAATTCCTGAGGAAGTAAAGAGTGTGTGGCTTTAGTCCTCTTTTTCCATAATTGGATCTTTATGGGCACAGTAGGTGCCCTAGTTTGCAGCACAAAACAATCGAAGTATGAATGTCCCTCTTTGTATCAGGATTCTGCCAACTTTTGAACCAAGGATTCTTCTTAGAACAAGATGCGGCCTCCCTAAAGTCTGGTATTAATTTACCACAGGTAAAGAGAACCAAAGACCACGTAGAGCCTAGAATATTAATTATGAGAAAATTTAACTCCGAGGTTGCAAGCCTTATCTGTAAAGCGCTATATAGTAAATGTTTTAGGCTTCTGAGAATCTGTGGTCTTTGTACAGCTAAGCAACTCTGCCTGCTGTTGCAAAAAAAAGCAGTCCTGAACAATACAGAAATGAATGGGCATGGTCGTGTTCCAATAAAACTTTACAAAAACAGGTGGAGGGCCAGCTTTGCCGAAGGGCTGTAGTTTGTCAACTCTTGGATTCCAGCTAGTTTCTAGCGGAGACTACATCCAAATCACAAAGAGCCAACACATTTGCACAAGAGGAGGAAATACATATTAACACTGAGTAGTATTATCCATAAACAACAGTAAGACAGGACTACTTAGGGAGATCCATCATTGCGAGAAGATGCTTATGTTGATAGTGAGGTAGCGGCCCCCGTAGGGGGGCATCACGGTAGGCTTACCTTAAAATGTTGGGTGGAGAAACGAATGGAAAAGTAACCAGAGGAGGCTGTTAAGGCTGATGTTTTCCTCCTCCACAATGGAGAATACCTGTACGTTTTTCACAGTGAGGTTGGTAGAGGGAAATGATTAGGTCACTAGGGAAATGGAAGGACTTGGTATCATGAACAGGTAGAAAAGTTTGCCCAGACAGGAAGGAGCAATGCTTCCTACTTCAATGGAGGAATGAGAATTGAGTTGGTTCCTCAAGGACATTTGGTTTCTCCATTTTCCATTCTTTCATGAAATGTTGATCTATGCCTTTCTCCTCCTGCATCACCTCCAGCCTTACATCATCGTTTAGTGGGATATTAGTAGGCCTTTCTTTCTTGAGGTGAAGGAACTTAGGCCAGCGATCTCCAGATTTACTCACGGGATGCGTCCAAAGAGCAGGCACCCAATATTATCTTCACTAGGACATCGGACTGGAGACCAGGAAGCATGTGTGTCCTAGGCTGTATCACAGGGTTATGAGGCTGCTCTGCTACCAAGCCTGGGTTTTAGATTGAATTAAAAACCATCTCAGTTTAAGAGGTCTCCTGGCAAAACGCTGGCCTACCATGTGAGTGGATGAGCATGAAATATGGCAGGCCACGGCTATCCTTCCTGAACGTCTGCAATCAAAGGATAAATGAATATGACCGATTTTCCCGAATAAAGCTGGGTTTGCGTTTAAGATAAATGGCCAGGCAAGGTGAGGTTCGATGATGAATGAATTGGGATTAGCATTGCAGGCGTGATGGAGAAAGGCTTTCTATTCCTGATACTTAAAATCATTACTCTTGGTTAACATCTGCCACAATTAATCACTCCACCCCCCGTGTTTGCTCAGAGTACTTTGTTTGGATCTCAATTGAAGCCCTGATTTTAGTCTACCTTCTATCATCCATAGATGTATAAAAGCCTGTCTTGCCAGTGGGCTGTGATTCCCTTGAGAGCAGGCACTGTTTTAGCTAATTTTGTAGCAGAGTGCGAACTCCGGAATGCCTATCGAGCAATGGTTTGGGGGATGCAATCTTAGGCAAGACAATGTAAGAGTCTGTGGGCTGGGCTTGCAATGCATTTTTGCTTAGACTTTTAGGTAGCTTTAAGTGGTGGCTGACGGAGGAATATTAAATCTCTGGTAAGCCACCCTTGGGCACCAAAAGACTCCCTAAAATACCGTGTACGTATGTGGTTGAGTTGAACGTGTTGATATTTTACTTGAATTTCTTTAAAAGTTAAGGGCACAAAGGAAATGCTTTTCACGCAGCCCATCTTTCTCATAGAGACGGCTGCTTCACATCCCTGGAAGGCATATTTTGGTGACTTCTAATGACCACGTCCTTCTAAGACCAGCGGATTCTGTTTAGAAGTGCCGGCCTTTGGTGTTGCTGAGGCCGGGTATATAATCTAGCGCTGGGAGCTCAGACATAACTGAGTCACTCAGCACAATAGCAAGAAGAGGCCTGAGGGGGGAAAGAGTGACAGCTTGAGGAAAGCCAACTGGAGCCAGGCAGGATGAGGAAATACGGAGAAAGGCAGAAGGGAAGACTTCCAACCCGGTTACCACACACACACACACACACACACACACACACACGCACGCACCCTTTCTCTGGTGGCACAGTTGAAAATGGATTTTGGAGAGCAGAAATACCTAAAGGGCATTTAAATCTGTACCCTGAGAAGTACATGCTTCAGGCGTGGTGACCTGAACAACAAAGATTTGTGTCTCCCAGTGTGAAAGGGTAGAGTTGATCCTACCCAGCCAGAGGCTCCATTTCCCAGCCTCCTTGCATG
Organism: Felis catus; assembly: GCF_018350175.1. Classification (NCBI taxonomy): domain Eukaryota; kingdom Metazoa; phylum Chordata; class Mammalia; order Carnivora; family Felidae; genus Felis; species Felis catus. The sequence goes on from NC_058381.1 coordinate 7,671,239, forward strand.
GGGGGAGGGGGGGGGTCCATATGGTTAGTTCTTGCCAATAAAATGTGAGTGAACCGAGGTGTGACCTTTTGGATTGAGATTTTCACCATCTCAATACTGGGTGCTCTAGGTCAAGGGTTAGCAATTTTTTTTTTTTTTTTTGTAAAGGGCAGATAATAAATATCAGTAGGCTTTTCAGGCTACCCAGCCTCCACTGCAAGTCCTCGGCTCTGCCAATTTCGCAAAAATCAGCCATAGAAAATATGTACACAAACAAGTGTGTCTGTGTCCCAGTGAAACTTGACTTTTGGACGTTGCAACTGAATTTTGTGTAATTTTCACTCGTCCCAAACTGGTCGTCTTCTTTTGACAGTAGCTATCTAGGTTACACCATAGCCCTGTGGTTGTTGCTTTCTCTGAGTCGGTATCGATATTCCTTTCTTCCTCTTTCAAAGGGGGACACTTCCCCTTGGAAAAGTGGATCTCTCTGTCTCTCTGTCTCTGTCTTGTGCATACCTTTAACCTCTTGCCCCCTGCCTTCAAGGATGCTATCATCTTTTCCTATCCTTTAATGTGAAAGCAGAAAGAAAAAATCCGTTTCATTAAGCCCTACTGACTTCTCAAGCTTCTGACTTCTCTGCCTTTCTCTTCGTAAATAGCCTTCATATTTTAGAGCAATTTTAGGTCCGCAGCAAAATTGGGCAGAAGGCACAGATTTCCTATATATCCTCTTTCCCCACAGCCTCCCCCATTATCAGCATCCCCCACCCATGCGGTACATTTGTTATGATTGATGGACTTACACTGAGACATCATGATCATCCAGAGTCCATAGTTTACATTAGGGCTCACTCTTGGGGGTGTAGATTCTATGGGTTTAGACAAATATAGGCATCATTATAATATTAGGCAGAGTATTTTCATTGCCCTAAAAATCCTCTGTGCTCTACATACTCACTCCTCCCTTCCCTCTAACCCTTGGGAACTACTGATCTTTTTAGTCTCTCCATAGGTTTCCCTTTTCCAGAATGTCAGATCTTCAGAATCACTCAGTATGCAGTCTTTTCAGATTGGCTTTCTGTACTTAGTGATACGCATTTAACTTTCCTCCCCGTCTTTTCATGGTTTGATAGCTCATTTCTTTTCGGTGTTGAGAGTGCACTAGGATGTCATGATGGACCGCAGTTTAATCCATGTACCCACTGGAGAACATCTTGTTGCTGTGACTTTTCTTTTCAACCGCTAAGATATTGAGCTGATGCTTGACCTACAGCCTTTTTTTTCTCATTCATTACTGTTATCTTTTGCAGTCAAGTATCAGTCCTATTCACACTATACTAACAGCTCTTGGGGGCACCGATGATTTCTAGGTGGGCCAATCAGTGGTCTTGTCTAAGTCTTTATTCATCCTAACGACCGCTGTCTTTGGCACTTTAGAACCCTAAGTGTCTTAGGTGTGGAAACGCTCCCTCTTGTTATGTATCACCTCGGAGCCTGCATGAAATTATTCATTAGCCATTGGTTCTTGGTACTTACGGTAAAGGAAAGCTAGACCATACGTGAACTTGAGTGTTGGTTCAGGCAAGAGAGAGGTCTGTGCCTTTTGCTAGAGATGTCATCCAGGGTGCGCATGTGTGTTGTCATGAATTAAAACGATCAGGACACTTAGTCCCCCCTGACAAAGCCAACTGCTTCAGCAAGTAGAAAAAAAAATGGATGAAAACAGGAGAAATGCCTGCAATACAAGAAAAAGGAACAAAGTACTTTTTAATATAGTTTGGTTATAGTATTTACATACTATATTGAATCAAATGTAAAGTCACCAATCGTCGACATTTTTGACCTACAGCTACGTATCTTTACACAATGTGTAGTCAGGATTCACTCTTTACGGACACTGATGAGTGACAGTGGAATGAGAAAAACCTACCAGAGTGACCTGGTTGTGTTTTTCTGTTTCACAGATGAGTAAAAGAGGACGGAGATCATACACCTGTGATGTACATCTACTCCCAGAACCTGGGTCTTCTGCTTGGACCCTCCCCTTCTCGAATTGCCTAGACCATTGAGCTATAAATTCCACACTTCTTTCTTAGGTAAGGCTTTAAAAAAAACTGAGCTATTTTCATACTCTACTGAAAACTGTTTGACCCTGAGCAGTTTACGAGTGAGATTTTCAACACTGAAATATTCCATCCACATCTCCCCAAGGCCAAGGATTCTCCCCGATACATGGAGCTTTGCTCATGTTTTTAAGCCAAGCTCATGCAAGCACAGATCAATTCCAGCCTCCAGTTTGCAGAAAGATCTCCTGCATCTTCTCTGCTACCCAGTTGAAAGTTTCTTGACTCAGTTCCAAGGAATCCTTTCCACCTCCGTTTTATTAAAATTCATTTTATCATATTACAACCTTTCAAGAAGACATGTACTGCAACAGGAAAATAAATAGAGCCAATCTCTTTTGTATCATCAAAGTCCTTAAATGATGAAGATATGAAATACCAGTTTCTTTTTTTTTTTCCTGTTCATCATCATGTGGAAGGATTATTGAGGCTAATTGAAGCCTGTTAACATTTTTCTGCTATTGATGTGGATTTTAGCTGAAGTGGAATGAAACATATCGTCTATGAAGGGAGATTACTTTTACAAATTAAACCAATGTATCTTACTGAGTTCTATTTCCAGAAATGTGACCTTATTACACTTCATAATTTAAAATGAGAGCAATAAAGACATACTAGGCAACATGACTTCTAATAATGCCTGCTGGATTTGAATTAAGTTTGGTCTTGACCATTAAAACATCACAAGGTACCCTGTGGGGACTGTGATGAAAAGCTCCCCATTGGATCAGTTGTTCCTGGCCATTCCAGACAAGATAGCATCCTTCCTCTGTTCTTAGTAAATAAAACGCTCTTGAGTATTCTTGTTGTTGCTACAAGAAGAGGAAAATCCGATTCTCTGTATAGCTGCCTGCAAGGTGAGAAAGAAAAGGAAGGAAGAGTGGGGGAAGGAAAGAAAGGCAGGCATATCGCTTCTGGGCCTTTTGGCTAAGATCAAGTGTGGAAAGAAAGGCAGGCAGGCTTGCAATCCAGATTTATTTTGAAGAGGAGAAACTGGTGGGAAAACAGGGGAGAAAAGGAACCCAAAGGACAGGGTGTAGGGAGCCTGGTGTTGGGGAAGGACAGCTGGCAGAAGGGGCCACACTGGAACAGGAAGAGTGTCCTGATGCGCTGGGCTGGGGGAGGGACGAGTTCTAGAAAAATACATTGGAAGTTTCTAGAGCATCGGGAGAGGGGCTGAGGCTAGGACGGAGCAGACGCAGGTGGGGTAAATTAAAAGACTTGACTGCAAAAAAAAATAAATAAATAACAGTAAGGTTGTTCAAATATGCCAGGTGAGCAAGAAAGTGCAAAACTCTTAAGCCCTTAGTTCTCCTGAAATGGCTTCCCCATCATCACACGATAGTATTCAAGAACCGGTCCCTTCAGGACATCCGATCTCAGATGGTTGTGATACGCACACAAAGCTACAGAGGAGTATAGAGAGGGTACTTTAAGAAGAAAGTACTGACTGCAAGTCAAGTCTCTCATTTAGAGCCTCACTGGTTATGTCTCTGGGACATTTTCTGTCCCTGTGTGGTCTCCTGTCGTAGGCGTAGTGAAAATGCCTTTAATCTTCTATGTCTAGCTGGCCTTGACCCCAGCCAGAGTAAATTGCAGACACTCTACATCCCCTTGTCCAGTCTCAAACTACCGCGCGCACTAAGGCCTGTTTCCCTTAAGAGCGGACAAAATCTAGAGCTGGGACACAGCGGTGTGGCCAAGTCACAGATCGCCCACATTCTTCCCCTGCTTACCGGGGATATCAGTTCAAGCAAGTTTTTAAAACCATTCTCCATCCGTAAAATATGAATATCAATACTTCCTATTTTGCAGGGATGTTGTGAGAATTAGATAAAACCTATAGAGAATACGCCAAGCTCTAGGACTGACAAAGAGTCGATACTCATTGATTACTGGTAGATATTACCACGGCTGCTAATACTTCTTACTGCTACTGCTACGATTTCTGTGCTTATTATTAGACCACTCACCCAGCATCTTTCCCCTGAGTATTGCCCCCTTCTCTACCATTTATCTGGTTGCAGTTGGAGTACCCATGTCTATACAATGGTACTTGTCTTCTCTATCCACTTCTACCCTCTATCCACTTCTATCCACTGTAGTTCATGCTCCAGGAACTGTGGGTTGATAATCAAAACTCAGTCAGTGGGTCTCTTCTAAATAAATTTTAATTTGAGAACAAATGACAGTCAACTCAGACTTTTCGACACGGCTGAACCCATAGCATGTAAAAGATGGGTGATGTCATGGGCTATTTTCTGTCATGTGGAAAACTGAGGGATGTGGACCATAGCAACACTTCTTTAATCTTTATTGAGCAGCAGAATTACTATAAGGGCTTGTAAAAATACACATTGCTGAGCCCTAACCCTGTTTCTGATTCTGGGGCCGGGTCTGAGAATATGCGTTTGTAACAAGCTTCACGGTAATGTTGATTCTGTTGGTCTGCGCACCACACTTTGGGAACTACTTGTATATAAGAAGAGAGAAGAATAACACCAAAATGTGGAACAAATCAAAGATAGATAGGTAGGTAGATAGATAGATAGATAGGACATATATATTATTCTGGCTTCTCCAGAGATTCAATATCTTCCTAAATTTCAGATGCCTCCATCATTTGATTTCATGAAATACTCCAAGATCATTCTAATAATGCCCCTTTCTTGCCTAACTGAACTGGCTTGGTGTTTTTGGCACGCCAAAAGATGATTCAAGAGTTTTGGGTGGGCAATACAGTCTCCTGTACTTAAAAAGCCAATTCTTCATATTTCGTCTCAAACTTTCAGATAGCGTCTATATTCGTACTCTGTACAGAAGAGAAGGAGTTTACTCTTCAGAATACAATGAGGACTTCAAAATGAGGCTGAAGGGCTCTCCCTCCAGGAAGACCGCGTCGCTAAGGCCCATGATGTCCGTGTAATTCTGTATGTAGCCAGAGCAGAGGACCACTGGTTTCGCCCAGTGAGAAAAGGGACTCAGGCACTTCCAACCACTGCCTGTGTTTGCAGGACCTCACTGCAGCCTTGCGCATGAAATGAGCCTGAAGTTGGGCGGTAAGACAGATTCAGATTTGAGCCCCAGCTTTGCCATTGCCAGCTGGGTGACCTTGGAGAAGTTCCTCAGCGTTGCTGATCTTCGGTTAACTCCTCTGTTGGAGGGATGAAATAACAGAATCACTCTACAGGGTTAGAGTGCCACTGACTGATAAACTGTGGGAAGGACCCCCATAGTTTTGGAGCATTTGTGGAAGGGGAGTAAGCGGCATTATCATCACTTTTGGGAGGCGGGGGAGGGAGGCCAAGAGGACCCACGTTTAGCATAAGAGAGAACGCAGAAAGCATAATTGTGTGGCCAGCGATGAGTCCAGAGGGTTGATCTGGGCTCTTTCCTTGTCCTTCCATATCCCTAACCATATCAAACTCTCCTGCTGGGAGAAGCAGAGTCTTAACCTTTCCTTATAATTCTGATCATACCACCAAAGTCTTGTCTTCTGTGTGCCTCTTTCTTTCCATCCAGTGACTCTAATTCCTGATTGGAGGACAGAGTGACCAAAACATTTCCTGCCTGGGAAAGTCAAGTCCCCTCTAGAGAAAGCCCCGGAACGCCCTCACCTGCTTGTCAGGTCCCTGACACACACACTTCTGGGATACGGCTGGTGAACAGATAGCAGCGGGACCCCAGTCAGGAGTAACCCCCTGACTGTGTCACCAATTTTCACACCATCATGGGAGGTCTCCTGAGCCTAATTGGCTAGGCCACACCAGCTGAGACCTACCAGGTGTAACGCTAATGCCATTAGGCTGATGTTGAAAGAATAAACAGGTCAGAACCTTGGCATCCTGATATGTGCTGCCTCCTTTTATGCAGGAACCCTGCAAGGCTGTGCCTAAGCAGTGATGTCTTGGTATCCACATCTCCGGAATCCCTCCGTGCCCTCAAAGCTGCAGCATGCCCTCTCTAATATTGTTACTGGGGGCAAATCTTCATTTGCTCAGAGTAGATCTGATTTTGGAAAATAGCTGAGAGCTATTCATTCCCAAGCCCGGCGACAAGGAGAGTGATCAAGCAGGGTAATAGCACTTTGGGTAATAAACAAGTGTGACTTTGAGATTGATTTTGTTGGGCATGGATCATAAACCGATTCTGAGAGAAGTCAGAAATGCAGTTGTATGAGCTTCCCAAATAGGCTGCCTCCCTAAGTGAACGAGGAGTGAACTCATAAACGCTGAGTTCCTACTGGGTAACAGACGCTTTTCATACACAATCTTTAAATATATAATCTCACAATTATGCCGTATGATCAACATTTGCAAAAGAGGGAACAGACTCCCAGCTCAATAACCTATCCAGCGTCACAGAGGTAACAAATGGCGGCGTCCAGATCAGACTTTAAACTACCTGACTGCGAATACTCGTGCTCGGGGACTTACCCAGGGGGGCTTTGTGACCGACGCCCTTCTCAGCCTCCTCATTTTCTCCCCATTCTCTTCAGCTCTCTCTCCTCTGACCCTCAGCTTCCTGCCCGGCACCCTCCACCTTCTCAGGGTAATTTGCCTAAAAGATAAAGCCTTCCAATAAGCCCTACCCAGGTCTACAATGGCAAGACGTGGCAATTACCCCCAGCTTTTCTCATAAATCACCCCAAGCAAAAAAAAAAAAAAAAAAAAAAAAAAAAAAAAAAAAAAAACAAAAAAAACAACCAAAAAACAAGGACGGTCAAAAAAACTCTGCCCTGGATGTAACCGGGAGACATCAGTACCCTAAAATGACAATACAATTGTGTCTGGTTATTTGTGGTAGCTCTGTTCTGTAAAGTCACCGAGAACACCAAATTAGTGGGTACTGAACCAATGCTTCCAAGGGAAACACAGGGTTAGGGTCCTGTAAGCCCCCGGTCACTACATTTTCATCAATCGATCCATACTTAACCTTGTCTTCTGTGTGTTTCTGTTTAAAAACTCCTTACTTGGTATTGCTGATTCATGAACATTGAACTCATGGCCAGATCATGCCTGATCAAAGCTCCTCCAGCTCATGTAGTCTCTCCATAAGGCACAGCACAGCCTTCTTGTATTTAGGAACACCGGACACCACTTTAGCACCGTGCTTGGGGCCATTTTAAACAGCAAAGTCATCAACAACCAGCTCCAAAATGCAAATAACGTGGCACTAAAAGGGATACTTGTTTATAGTCTGAAAGCTGAGCTAAGAAAACAGAGTGTCACCTTGTTCGACCTCAGCCAGGACTGTGTGTGTGTGTGTTGAGGGAATTCACGCTCGTCACTCTAAGCAGGTCCCTGGATGACCACAAAAGTGCCACAGGTCTCGATTCGGGGGTGACACATGAATTTTAGTGAAAGGGAAAATTCACAAACACAGAATCTGTGAATGACGCGTGTCCACTGGATGTAAGAAAATGAAATGAAGCTCTGACTCTGGAGAAGAGGCAGAGAGGGTACTCAAGGCTACACATCTCATCTCCGGTGAAGTTGGCAGAGCACTTTTCCAATGGAAATGGGAGTGGTGGGGAAACCATTTGGAAGAATGGAGGTAAGTGGGCAGGTCGGTAGGGGAAGTTTCTCTCAACTTGATCTGGCACTCTGTAGAAATGAGGAAGGTGGGGCAGGGTGAGGAATCACATAGGCAAGCCATTCTGCAGGGAGTGGAGTGGAGGAGAAAGACCTCTGTACTACCCACAGCACATTCACCGCCAACCCTGCACGGTCGGGGGGAAGTATTTACTAGAAGAGCCTGCTCACATTTAACACCTATTATCATGATGGGGTGCCTGGGTGGCTCAGTCGGTTCAATGTCCAACCTTGGCTCAGGTCGTGATCTCATAGTTTGTGGTTTCGAGCCCCGCGTCAGGCTCTGGGCTGACAGCTCAGAGCCTGGAGCCTGCATCCAATTCTGTGTCTCCCTCTCTCTCTGCCCCGCCCCTGCTCGCACTCTGTCTCTTTCTCTCTCTTTCAAAAATAAATAAACATTAAAAAAATTTTTTTAAATAAAACCTATTATCATGAAGAGAATTTCTGCAAGCCTGGAGCATCATCTACCCTCCCCACCTCCTACAAATCACAGGGCCAGGAAGGATTCCACCCGCCCAACAATGAGTAGAAAAAAAGAACAAACAAGAAAGACAAATGAAAGATGAGGAACATTCACCAACAAAATGTTGCCATGGGGCTGGGGAAAATTAATCAAGCATATCATTCAATAAGAGCCCTAATGAAACAGTCACCTTTATTAGATAAAAACACAAAGCATACATACAAGAGCTCGAGAAGGATAAGTGATGTGATAGAAAGAAATAAAACATGAGTTGGAAATTATTAGGGGAAAAGAATGAAAGAAAACTAAATCCACAAAGGCCACACATTAAGAGTCGCACGTGGGGGAATAAACACCATCGCAAACATGGTAAGGGATGCGGACAACAGAAGCAAGGAAAGGAAGGACAATGACATGGAATAAGCAGAGTTTAAAAGAATGCAAGAGCTGAGAATAGACAAGAAAGGTACAAATGTTATACTTTAAAAATAATTGGTATTTCCAAAAGAAGATGGAGAAGAAGAAGGAGAAGAAGGAGAAGGAGAAGGAGAAGGAGAAGGAGAAGGAGAAGGAGGAGGAGGAGAAGGAGAAGGAGAAGGAGAAGGAGAAGGAGAAGGAGAAGGAGAAGGAGAAGGAGAAGGAGAAGGAGAAGGAGAAGGAGAAAAACTGTCAGAGGATAAACCTCAGCTAACTAGAAATAAATGGGGGAAAAGACTAATGCAATTGTAGGGCTAAGATTAAAATAACAGTGGATAATGGTTCAGAATAAAAAGTAATTCAAACTCTAAATGTGCCAAATGAAATCACCAACAAAAATTTGAAGGAAAAGGCAGACAGAAGCTCAAAAATACCACTGTAGCCATGGAGGGTGAGGCAAGACATCATTTAAAGATGGAATATCGGGGCTCCTGGGTGGCTCAGTCAGTTAAACAACTGACTCTTGATTTTGGCTCGGGTCATGATCTCACAGTTCGGGAGTTCGAGCCCCACATCAGGCTCTGTGCTGACAATGGGATTCTCTCCCTCTCCCTCTCTCTTTGCCCCTCCTATGCTCTCTCTCTCTCTCTCTCTCTCTCTCTCTCAAAATAAGTAAAATAAGCTAAAATTTTTTTTAAAAGATGGAATATTGAGTCATGAAATTATAAGTATACTTAACAACTATAAGATAAACACTGAAAAATAGTAGTCAACTAAAACTGGGTTGTTGAAGCTAAGGGGAAAACGTGGAGATATTGTAGCATACCAATTTTGGGGTTTTTTTGTAGATATTTAAATGTTTACATAGATATTTAAATGTCATACATAAATGTATAACATGCATCTTTACATTTACAAAACGAATTCTTGAAGTATAACATTTCCAAATTATCAAAACACACTCCAGATGCCAAGAAAATTCAATGATAGACACAGATTTTCAAAAACACCCACACAAGAGATCAAGAAAAACACAGGACTTAACGTAAAATGTATTATGGAACAACAAAAACATTATTTGTTGTGATATAAATGGCCACCGCTCACTCTTTAAAAGAAAAGAGGCTCGGGGCGCCTGGGTGGCTCGGTCAGTTAAGCATCCGACTTCGACTCAGGTCACGATCTCGCGGTCAGTGAGCCCGAGCCCCGCGTCGGGCTCTGGGCTGACTGCGCAGAGCCTGGAGCCTGTTTCTGATTCTGTGTCTCCCTCTCTCGCTGCCCCTCCCCTGTTCATGCTCTGTCTCAAAAAGAAATAAACGTTAAAAAAAAGAGGCTCAATCACAGAGAAAAACCCCAGGTTTTTTTTTTTAATTTTGTTTTTTAATGCTTATTTATTTTTGAGAGAGAGACAGAGTGTGAGCAGGGTAGGGGCAGAGAGAGAGGGAGAGAGAGAATCCCAAGCAGGCTTTGTCCTGTTAGTGCAGAGCCTGATGTGGGGCTCAATCCCATACACCATGAGATCATGACCTGAGCTGAGATCAGGAGTCCTAGGTTTAAACGGACTGAGCCACCCAGGAATCCCTAAAACCCCAGTTGTACTGTGTGAATTGATGAATCTAACTCAAAAGGACCAAGAAAGGTTGAATATACAAAGACAGGCAAACAAAAACCCAAACAAAAAATTGGTCAGGATCTTAAGAGATAAAATTACATTCCAAGTAAAAAGACTTCAATGAATCAAAGAAGAACATTTGAAAAGAATAAGTTTGAAGCCCTAAAGGTATTGACTATTTGCCAAATAACAGCATTATTACTGTTATTATGCATTATTATCATATCATAAAGGAAATGAACAGGAAATACCTAGATAAGTAGACACAATCATAGGGGCTTGACTTTACTCCTCTAGTCCACAAAAGGGCAAGTAAATTTGAAAAAAAAGTATTTAAAAAGGTGACAGGGGCTCCTGGGTGGCTCAGCGGGTTAAGCATCTGATTTCCTCTCAGGTCACCATCTCGTGGTCTGGTCTGTGGGTTCAAGCCCCACGTTGGGGTCTGTGCTGACAGTTTGGAGCCTGGAGCCTGCTTTAGATTCTGTGTCTCCCTCTCTCTTTCTCTCTGTCCCTCTGCTGCTCACGCTCTGTCTCCCTCTCAAAAATAAATAAACATTAAAAAAAAAAGTGCTCTCCAACTATGCTGATAGGGACCCCACTTCCATGATTTATCATTGAAAGTAAGAAGCAAAGTGTAAAAAAGAAAAATCTAGGTCTAGCGTGGTACTATTTATGCCCACCAAAATAATACATGTGCATATAGATATACATGTAGAAGCGTAAGCTTGTGTCGCACCCACCTTTCGAGAAGGACGTTAACAGCAGTTTGCATTTAGGCACGCGGACAGGAAAGCGATGATAGGTGGGTCCAGTATGAAATGGGTAGGAGAGGGCCCTGACTCAGAAATCACACACTGCTGTTTACATTCCCGCTCTGCTGCTGGTCAACTCTGCAACTGTGCGCTCACAAAAACATTTACCTCTTTTGCAATGATTTGTACGAGGACCGGAGGTGATACAGTTTACAATGGCAGACATGGAGTAGGAGCTTCATAAATGGTAGGTGTTGTTATGGACACATTTTAATATATTTTTTGAATGTTTATTTATTTTTGAGAGAGGGAGACAGAGTGCAAGTGGGGGGAGGGGCAGGGAGACAGGGAGACACAGAATCCAAACAGGCTCCAGGCTCTGAGCTGTTAGCACAGAGCCCCACGCAGGGCTCGAACTCACGGACGAGATCATGACCTGAGCCGAAGTCGGACGCTTAACCGACGGAGCCACCCGGGCGCCCCTGGGCACATTTTAAAAGAACTCCATTCAGCCACGGATAAGGCCAGCTTTAGGAGGCCTTAAAACAGTTCAAGACCCAGGAAAAGCCAATGTTTCCATTCGAGGCTGAAGGCAGGAAAGAGCTGATGTCTCAGTTTGAAGGTAGTGAAGCAGAGGGGGAATTCTCTTACTCGGGGGACAGTCAGACTTTTTGTTCTGCTGAGGCCGTCAACTGATTTTTCCAGGTCCACCTGCATTGGGGAGAGCGATTGTTTTACTGAGCCTACTGATTCGAATGTTAATCCCATGCAAAAACACTCTCAGGGAAATACCCAGAGTAACGTTTGACCAAATATCAAGGTATTTGACCAATACCTTGTTTGACCAAACAAGGTAGCTGTAGGCCAGGTAACCTGACACATAAAATTAACCATCCCACAAGGATATGGGAGTGAATAGGGAGTCACCTCGAAAAAACTAGCAAGTGTCCCTGAGAGTCTGGAATAGGACGGGAAGGCAGTTACTAGAGAACAGAGTGACCCGGATCCTAACGGTACAGAACTGCAAAGTGGCCAAAGGAGAATTTACCTGGTGCTATTGATGGTGGGCGGGGGGTGGGGGGGGGGAGGTGAACATGAGGTCATATTCATATGGAAGCCTTGTAAACTTGGAGTAGCATGAGAGAGGCTTGCACAGCCAATAAGGATTTAGAATGAAGGCATTATTGTCTCTATTCATCTTTTGTCCAAGCCAAGCTGGATGTCACTGTGGAGCCAGTGAAGGTCAAGGGATTTGTGAAATCTGTGCAGATGTTTCTGGACGAGAAGTTCTGCTCTTCTGAATGCTGAGTGTGAGATGTCAAAGAAGTCCAGTGTGGTTCTCTTGCTATGTTAGCGTCGATCGCCCCGCCCCCAGTCCCAGGACGAGAGCAGGGCCATCAAGGGACAGGGAGTTCCCTTCAGACTAAACTGGCCCCGTTCTTCCAGGGAGCTCCGCCCAGGGGCTGAAGTTATAAATTTAGTAGTAATTTGGCCTTAGGATAATAACATGTAAAACCGTGGAACTGAACGAGACCACATAGGGCAGTGGTTCTCAGCTCTGAGTGCACGTAAGGGTCACCTGGGAAGCTTTTAAAACCTGCCAAAGCCAGGGGGCACCTGGGCGGCTCAGTCGGTTGGGCATCTGACTCTTGATTTGGGCTCAGGTCATGATCCTAGGGTCGTGGGGTCAAGCCTCGTGTGGGGCTCTGAGCTGAGTCTGGAGCCTGCTGGAGATTCTCCCTCGTCCCCTCTGTCCCTTTTCCCCCCTCGTGCTTTCTCTAAAATCAAAAAATCAAAAACCAGCGAAAGCCAGAGCCCCACACCTGGAGATTCTCATTTCCCTTGTCTGGGGCCCAGGCAGCCCTGCATTTAGAAGCCAAACCCCGATGATGCTTATGCACAGGCAGAGTTGAGAGCACCGAATCTGGGAAAGAGGAATCTCAGGCAAACTTTGAAGCAGTCGACATCGGACATCGATATGAGAAGTTGTGGCCATTGAAGATAAGAAAGCCAGAGACGAAGGGTTTTGAGAGAAGGTCAATGGTACCACATGCCCGTGGGTGAATCAGATGAGGTTAGAGAAGTGACCACTGCATGTGACAACAGGGGAGCGGTTTGCAACCTTGAAAAGAGTGGTAGGGACAGAAGCCAGATTGGAGTGAGCTGCGGTGGAAAGAACTTCACAGCGACATTTTTGAGTTCTGCTCTGAAGAGATGAGCATAAATGATGCAGCAGCGGCTGTAGGAGATGGGAGAATGGAGAGCTTTTGACTACAGTGGTGGGGATGTCCTAACAGAAGAGTTTCACGAGGAAGGAGAAAACCATGGTTCCTGCAGGTGCAGTAAGGGGAAGCAAGAAGGCATGGAGTCCAGATGAGTCAAAATCAAGGTCAGCCTTTGATGGGAATGGGGATCCCTCCTCTTTGGAACCAAGATGGAAGATGGAGAACACACAAACTAGTCAGGTCTGTAAATTTGGTGGCGAAGAGGTAAGATAGTCCCCATCTGATCAGGCTTCTATAAATATTTATTTATATCAATAGGATCGAACGATGAAAAATAATATTTTTAAGTCACTCCGTGGATTATACCATGGACATAGTTTCACGCGAATAAATATTCATCTCAATCGTCCTTTTAAAATTACTGCATAGGGGTGCCTGGGTAGCTCAATCGGTTAAGCATCTGACTTTGGCTCAGGTCGTGAGCTCACTTTCATGGGTTCGAGCCCCGCGTCGGGCTCTGTGCTGACAGCTCGGAGCCTGGAGCCTGCTTCCGGTTCTGTGTCTCCCTCTCTGCCCCTCCCCTGCTCACGGTCTGTCTCTCTCTGTCTCAAAAATAAAGATTAAAAAAAATTAAAAAAAATTACTGCATAGTGGTCCTTTGTATAGTTGAATATTTTTTTAATCACTACTCTTGTGGGGGCGGGTTGATTTTTTTCCCCCATCTCTTTTTTTTTTTTTTTTAATTTTTTTAAGTCGGACGCTTAACCGACTGCGCCACTCAGGCGCCCCTCCCCCATCTCTTGATGAATATCTTTACGTATATTTTTAAAATTATTTTCCTTATTGAGGAGGGCACCTTTTGGGATGAGCACTGGGTGTTGTATGGAAACCAATTTGACAATAAATTTCATATTAAAAAAATAATAATAAAATAAAACTATTTTCCTCCGGTTAGATTTCTGTAATCTATCAGACGTTCCTTTCTCTCCAATATTTTCATTGCTCCTTTGGGCAACTAGAATTCTATTTTATACAACACAAAGAATATAATTGCTACTTTCTGTCAACTTTTTATGCTAGGTTAAAGTGTCTGCTGTTGATGTGACTTTATTCCCACAGGCCTCCTTTAATATACTGTGGTTAAAGTATGTGGTCACCTACTGGTTAGAATTAACACAAATTTCACGTTAATTATTGACTGTGAAGAGCAGCTTCTTGTTTTTCTACTAACACCATTGTCAACCCGGAAACCTTGATCAGCCAACCTTGAAAAAACTGCTTCTAGGGGCGCCTGGGTGGCGCAGTCGGTTAAGCCTCCGACTTCAGCCAGGTCACGATCTCGCGGTCCGTGAGTTCGAGCCCCGCGTCAGGCTCTGGGCTGATGGCTCCGAGCCTGGAGCCTGCTTCCGATTCTGTGTCTCCCTCTCTCTCTGCCCCTCCCCCGTTCATGCTCTGTCTCTCTCTGTCCCAAAAATAAATAAAAAAGTTGAAAAAAAAATTAAAAAAAAAAAACAAAAAACTGCTTCTAGAAGTTGGCAGGCAGCACAGCTTCAATTCCCAAGGGTGATTTCTCCTCTCCTTCACGTATGCCCCTGAGACGCACCCCTCTTGCCATCTTCATTTCTCTGTTCTCACTTCTCCACCTTGGTTCGTCTCCCCTGTGAAATTCCCGACTCCCAAAAAACTGACCCTGTATCCTCTGAAGAGAACACTCCTACAAAACTTGACTTAAATGCTCCTGATTCCCCTCCACCCAACTGTATTTCAGTTCTTGAAATAACACTGAACCTTTGAATTCCCCCCCCCCACTCATTATTATACCTGGGAGTTACTCTATAGAAAAATACCCTGTTTCTGTCGAATCCCTTCCCTGGTCCAGTATGGAAGCCCAAGATGATTGACTCTTGGTCCAAAATTCTTCATAGCCAAGGACACTACATGAACCAATATATGTTTCTCATGTCAAAGATGAATAAGCTTTTCAAAATGCAAATCTGATCAGCTCCCTGTGTTGCTTAGAGCCCTGCGGTGATTATCCATTGTTCTTGGAATAAAGACAGTCTTCTTCAAGAGGACCTACAAGAGGTCCTACAAGGACCCTCCTGTGCTCTGGTCACGAATCTCTCCATGCCACTCTGAAAACCATTTGTATGGCCCTTATTTTTAGTTTCTTGAGCAAGCCATTAATTCTTCTACCTTAAAGCTTTGTTCTCTTCACAGGGGACTTCGCTGACATCTGCGTTTGCCTGGTTAGCTATGCGTCATACTTCAGATCTTCACCTAATTGCCCTTTCTTCAAGGATGCTTCCTCTACTCCAGAGAAAGTTGGGTCTTCCCATTATATGTTCCCATGGTGCCATGTGATTCTCTGTTGCAGTCCGTACTCATGATGGAAGTTTCATACGTATTTTTGTGCTTATTTGATTATTGTCTGTCTGCCTACTAGACAGTAGTAAAATTCATGAGAACCAGGATGGCATCTGGTGATAGATGTGTCTATCATCCAGTACAGCGTCCAAATGTTTGTTGAATGAATGAATGAACAAATGAATGGCTAAAATTGAGCATCACAGCCTACAAAAGCTAAAGATGGGTAGTTAAGGAACGGATCTCACGGTGGTGATATAAGGAAAGCAGGGAGCAGAGACAATCTCATCAAAACCTTCTCTTTCTTAAAATAATTTTAAAATTTTATTTATTTTGAGAGAAAGGGGGAGTAGGGGAGGGAAAGAGAGACAGGAGGAAAGGAAGAATCCCAAGCAGGCTTCACACTGTCAGCGCAGAGCCCAATGGGCGCCTTGTACTTACGAACCATGAGATCATGACCTAAGCTGAAATCAAGAGCTGGGCGCTCAACCGACTGAGCCACCCAGGTGCCCCTCATCAGAACCTCCTTAACGTGAGTGTGTAGAAAGGCTTCAGAGAATCCATTCATCTACCATAACTGTACGTAAAGTTATGTTCAGGCATCTATTTCGATTGTATTCACTAAATAGTCACGTGGGTGCTGACTTTCCCAATAGATGAAAAAACCATTACTCAAATCCAATTTCTAAACAAGGACTAGACAAATGGTCAAGAGGGAAAGCTGGTCTCTGGAATCTCTGGCTGGTGTCCTACCCATTGTCCTTCTACCAAACAACGGTAATAATAATCCATCGCAAACACCTATTTTGGGTGCCTTGTGATCCACTGGAAGATCCACTAACCAAAGTTAATTAACACCTTTAAACTGCAGGCTGTTGGGGCATCAGATAAAGTGAGAGTTAGTTAGTTGTCCTTCCTTGTTCCCCAGGCTCGCCGCCTCTCCTCGACTCCTTACTGGCCAATAGCTCTGAAGGCAGCGCACAGCCTAGGGCTTTTCACCAGCCGTTGGCCTCTTGCCCCTAACTAATGAAGCCTCAAGCCCTTGTTGGGCCTTGTTTCTACAAGGCCGGACACCTTCTTTTAACAGGACGTACTTGAAAAACAAGATATTTTCCTTTGTACTAGAAACAAATGGTGATTAATGTCCTCATTGTAATTAATCTGTGGTGACAGATGAGTAGTATAGCAGCAGCTCTTTGGCTGCTGTGGGAGCGTTCCTTGATAGGACAGCTGGTGAGAGAGGACACCAAATTCAATTTGTTTCTCATTTGCATACATATGACAACCATCTGTGCTAATAGCAGTGTGATGTCTCCATTAGGCCCTGTGCTAGCACACAGCCTTCCCGGGCTCCCATCAGGCCCGGGCGAGGGGGTGCTCAGAGCATAAATATTTGCAGAGGAAAAGTGGTGGGCCTGATGGAACATACCCGATCACGTCCCCTTCCGCCGGAGGCTCAGCACTGAACACGGGCTGAGATCCCCGTCACCGGTAGGAGGGCGATCTTCTTTTGAGGATTCTTGCTCCTTTCATCAAAAAGCCTCTACCCTCTCTGTCTCAAAGATCCAGTCGAACTACTCCTGGTCTATTCCCGACTGTCTGGTTGCTCAAACCAGCTTCACTTTGGTGAAGACCTTTTCATTTTTGTAACTGGCCCATTTATGGTAAACAAATATTCATGGAGTATCTGCAAAGTGGGGGCAACTATTCCAGGGATTCACAGGAGACAAGAGGATTTTGCTTTATGGGGTTTACATGCAGAGGTGGTCTCTGGCACTAAACAAACGAGTAAGACAAGGGTCACGTAGTGTTACCTTGTAAGCAGAGAATCGGAACCGGGTGCCAGGTGGTGCGGAATAGATAGTGGGTGTTGACTCCATTGGGTTTGGTTTTCTGACAAGTCCTCTCACAGGAGGCGAGATTTAAGCTGCTATCTGGATGACAAGAAGGAATCGGCACGAGGACATCAAGGGAAAATACATTTTTTTTTCCAAAGAAAGAGAATAGTGAGCTTGACGTGGTGAGGAAGAAGAATGGCCAGCGTGACTGAGAGGGAGTGATGTGATGAGGGCAGTGAGTCTGTCTTAGTTTCCTAGGGCTGGAGTAATGAAGTACCATGAGCAGGGAGGCTAAAAACAACAGAAATTTATTGTCTACAATTCTGGAGGCTAGAAATCAATAACCAAGGTCTAGGGAAGACTATTTCCTTCCTTCTTCTAGCTTCTGGTATTGCCAGCAATCTTTGCTTTGTAGACACATCACTCCAGTCTCTGCCTCACTCATCACATGGCCATCTTCTACCTATGTGTCTGTGTCTCTCTTCTTCTTTTCTTATAATGGCACTAGTCATATTGGATTAACCAGCTGGAGCACATGGGGATTTGAAAGATAGATAAGGCATGTAGGTCATAGTGTAAAAGCCATGGATGACCTTTGAAGACCTATTACAATGAAATGACAAGATCCAATGTCCATGTGGGCATCATAGTTAGATTGGGTGGAAATGGGGCAAGAGGGAAGAATGAAGGTAACCATTACCTTACCTATTTGATGTATGTATTTAGAAAATTCGAGGAATCATGTTTTTGTCCTCAATAGTTGGCAAGATGGTGCAGCATTCACTGGAAGAGGGAATATTTGGTGGTGGTGGGGGGGGGGGTACGGGGATAGGGAACAAGTCTGGGAAAGAAAATCAAAGGCTCCATTTTGGATATGTTCCATTAAAGACATCTACAAGACATCCACATGGACGTATAAAATCAACCTCTTTGGGTGCGGGAGTCCAAACATCAGAGGAGAAAAGACTGGTCTTGAGATAGAAATTTGGGAGTCATCAGCCTCAAGAGATTTTTTAAAGTCCATGGTGCTAGATGAGATTTCTTTCCAGAAAGGGAGGAATATAGAAAAACAAAAATGAAAACGAAAACAAGGACTCCACCCCAAACCCAGAGAAACACTATGACTCTTCGTTTCCTCCGGTCTCTGTCCTTGGGGTCATCAGGTCTCACGGTTGAGTGCCCTTCCTTACTATGGATGACTTTACTCTATGAAACACTGTGTGTGGTGAGGGCCAAGGTTTGGCTGACCCCTCTCTGTTTCATGCCTCATCCCACCCATAATTCATCCTCATTTCCTTTTGTCCTGGTGCTGCTCCATGACGAGAGGGGTCCAGGTTCAATGTCTTCATAGTCATACACCAGAACTGTTGACATTTTGGGCTTGGTAATTCTTTGCTGAAAAGGATCGCCTTTGATACTGTAAATGTTTGCAGGATCCCTGACCTCTGCCCAGTAGGTGCCAGCAGTGTCTCCCCACCCCAGCTGTGACAATTAAAAATGTCTCCGGACACTGAGAAATGTTCTCCGGAAAGTGAGCGTAGGCAAAATGACCCCCACTTAAGTACCACTGCCACAGACATAACACAGGACTCTAAATACAGGAGACACTCATTAAATATTTGCCATTGATGGTGACGGCAATTATATCCTGGCACACGGCTTCCCTTCACCTTACTCCATCCACTAGAGGAAATAGATTCTTTATTAAAAATCTTGTAAAATAGCATCAGAATTTCTCATTAGTCTCTGGCCAGGCCTCCAGACTCCAGACTTCTCCAGAGTTAAAGACAAATGTGTGAGGAGTCAGAATGAGGTGTGAAAGGGAGTTATTCATTCAGCCAGTCAACAAATGGCAAAGTTAAACAACAATTGAATTTTAAAAAAAAAGCCCTTCTGCGACCAAAGCCTGGTTTGATAAGATAGGGGAGGTTATTACCTAAGAAAAATTGCTAGCACACATTCCAGTGACTTTGCGTCCTAAGTAAAAAGTCATCTTTAGCACAACAGATATCTTTTTAAAATTCTATCAACCAGAAAAATAGAGGGGGGAGAATGCAAACCAGACCATTAAAATGTAATCTAGAGCCTACAAATTAATAAAATGGTAGCACGATCAGATTGAAATGGCATGGAATCAAATGATATGTAGCTGTCTTTGCAGCGCATTGTAGCTCCTGAAACCCTAAAGATTGAGTATATGTATGGAACATGCCGGCAGCATGGAGAACATAGCAGTCTTTCCTGGTGGCCCCCAGGACAGTCGTAGGGGCGCCTGGGGGGGCTCCGTCGGTTCAGCATCCGATTTCGGCTTAGATCATGAACTCACGGTTCAAGAGTTTGAGCCCTGCGTCGGGTTCTGTGCTGACACAGATTCTCTTTCTCTCCCTCTCTCCCTGCCCCTTCCCCACTCGCACTTTCTCTCTCTTTGAAAATAAATAAATTAACTTAAAAAAAAAAAAGAATTGACAACAATTTATTCTTTCACATCTGTCGGTTAGACGGATGGTTCTATTTCTTTTGGTTTTGACAGGAGTATTACAAAGTCTCAAATGGCCAGGCCCACATAGCTGGCCACGGATGCTTACTGGGAGCTCAGCCGGGGCTGTTGGTGAAGGTTCTCGGTTCTCCTCTATGGGGTCCCTTCCACATAGCTGCTTGGTCTTCCTTACAACATGGCAGCATCTTTCCAAGAAGGAAGTTGAAAAAGGAAGTATTCAGAAGCTGTCAGTCTGTTAAAGCCTGAACTCGAAAGAACCAGAATGTTACTTTACCTGTATTCCTTTGCTCTTCACCGTAACAGTTACAGGGCCAGCCTAGATTCACCTGAGGACCCTCACCCCCCTTCCAATATATCTGTCACACAAGTTCTTGGGTAATAATTGGCACCGATAATGTAAATGACCTGTTTATTAATTGCACTGATAGCCGGATGATGGCGCAAGGGAAATGGATCATGTCGTGTCATTGTAATAAGCCTTCAAAGGTCATCTGTGGCTCTTACACTATGATCTGCATGCCTTACGTGGCTCTCAACTCCCATGTGCTGGGGCCGATTAATGTCCAATATGACTGCTGTCGGTTTAAGAAGAGAAGAGACACGCAGACACACGGGAGAAGACGGCCATGTGATAACAGGGGATACACAGAGAGATCATCTCTGGACACTAGCCGCCACAACAGACTCATCATTCGACTCCATACCCAACCACTCTGGTGTATTTTGAGGCTCGTCCAGATCCACATCTGTGCCTTTCTCCTCTAGAGCCCAGTGTTGTCACATTGTAGGAGCCCTGGATGCAAAAGAAAGAGAGGGCTTGCCTTCCCGCAAGTGTATATGTGCATGTGCCGACTACATACACCTATATGAAGCTAAGGAGTGATCAGAGGGCCAGAAAGAATGACTCTCTTTCTAACAGCATTTGGCTTGGAGTACCAATTATTCCCCACGCTGCTGTGACAAGGACACACACATAGCAAATGTCCAAGAGCCATATTCATCTAATCAAGTTCTTAATAAAATTCCATTTCCCTTCCATTTTCTGACATGTACTCAAGAAAGGAGTAAATAGCGGACGCTCTTTCTTTTAGAAATTCCTGCTTCATACAGCTAGTGCCAAAATTAAAAGAAAGAATATAAGATTGCTTTCCATAGGGTAAGTGTTCAAGAATGTTAGATGGTGATGAAAATAGCTGAACCCGGTGTCTGATGTAGTAAGTGCTTAATAAAAGGCAGCCAGTATTGTTAAAGAAAAGCTCTTTTAGGGGAAGGATGGTAAAGGAATAAAAGAAGGTTGCAGTCCTTCTGAATGGGGAGGGGGGAACATAACGGCTAAGAAGCTTGGGGTCAGGAGAAGGGTGATGCTCTGTCTGCCTCAAGAGGCATTTGACAGAGCTCTCTTTAATACCAAATTATCAGAGACAGTTTTGGGATTTTCATTGGCACAGACACGCTTCCCCCCTGAGCCCCGGAATAAATACTTAGCAGGTCAAAGATCAGTTCATTAATCTCCTCACTTGTCTGTTTGTTTGGACATACGGATGCGCCATTGTGAAGGCAATTTGAGCGAAGGCTGAAAGAAATTAAGACCCGGGAAAATGTGCATTCTAACCCATTTTAGTGCCATCACAGTGAACAGAGGGATGTGTGAGAGGGGGACAAAGGCTTTAGATGCAAGTCTCTGCTTTTTCAAAAAAAAATCATCTGTAATCAAAATTAGAAGCTCGTGACTGGGTTCTGTTCTTCCCCATGTTCGTTTACGCAACTCGCCTTCTAGCTGGCGTTTGATCAACTTTTCTTTCCCGAGTGAATTTTTATTTTGCTCCATTAGGCAAAGCCTGTCAAGCACATCTTTAACCATCTTGGAGGGGCCCCGTAGAAGCCTTATTCTAAGAGACGTGGAAGTAAGAGCAGAGAAAAGACACGTTTTCCGCGGAAGGGCACTGAGGGTGATTTTGACTAGAGTTATCCCCATGAGACGCAGTGTCATTTTTACGAATTGCCAAGACACCTCTCCATTTGGATCCAAATGACCTGAAAACAGTCAGCTGCCCTGGATCTTTCTAGGGCAAAAGCCTTGACGAAGACGATTAGTGACTGGCTGCAGTTCACATCTGTAGACTGGAGGACAGCAAAGAAGACAGAGCTCCTATGTTCACTCTCTACGTCTTTGGAGGTAGCAGTGGGCAGACTTCAAGGCGACCCCCCATGATCCCTGCCTCCTGACGTTCGCACAGCTGTGTCATCTATTCTCCTTGAGTGTGGGCAGGACCTGTGGCCTGCTTCTAATCAATAAAATATAGAAAAGGTGATGGGATATCACCCCCATGATCGTGATACACTGAGTTCCTGCTCATTGTTACGGCAGCGATGGGAAATGGATAGATATGACCTCTTCCACGGATCTGGTGTTTGGTGGGTGGTTGGTTTTGGTTGTTCTGGGGTCCTCAGCTCTACAGCACCCCCAACTCCAAGCAGTCCCGGCCTGGTATGTGCCAGTCTCAAGGCTCCAAAATCCAGAGCGAGGACAGAGTTCCAATGCGCGCTTTTAGTTCTCTTCTTGAGCCACGTTTATGACCGTTCCATCACCCAGAGTAGGTCATAAGGCCAACCTAGATTCACAGGTGGAGATAAAATCTCCAACTTAAAATTTTTTTTTGAAGTTTATTTATTTTTGAGAGAGAGAGAGAGCGAGCGAGCAGGGGAGGGACAGAGAGAGAGAGAGAGAGAGAGAGAGAGAGAGAGAGAGAGAATCCCAAACAGGCTCCGCAATGTCAGCGCAGAGCCGGATGTGGGACTCAAACCCATGAACTGTGAGATCATGACCTGAGCCAAAACCAGGACTTGGACAGTTAAGTGACTGAGCCACCAGGTGCTCCTAAAATCTCCAACTTTTTTTTTTTTTAATTTTTTTTTTCAACGTTTATTTATTTTTGGGACAGAGAGAGACAGAGCATGAACGGGGGAGGGGCAGAGAGAGAGGGAGACAGAGAATCGGAAACAGGCTCCAGGCTCTGAGCCATCAGCCCAGAGCCCGACGCGGGGCTCGAACTCACGGACCGCGAGATCGTGACCTGGCTGAAGTCGGACGCTCAACCGACTGTGCCACCCAGGCGCCCCTAAAATCTCCAACTTTTGATGAGAGAAGCTACAATGTAACACAGAAGGTTACGGAAAATAGAGACATACCTGTGGCCAACTTACCATCTACCACATGCTCTAAGACGTAGCCTAGCGTATGAGCCAAAATACATACTATGAAAGGGCACCACCATTGTCATCCCCAATACTCGGATGGGATGGGGGACCAAGTCTCTGGTCCACAGCCTAGGATTTACACTTCACACAAAAGTTCCCTCCATCACACTGCCCCTCCATCTGTGACGGAAACAAGAAACAGAGCCTTTTCCCTACCTCCTCCCTCAGCCCCCACATGCAGGAAACAGAGCGTGCCAACATGCCCCAGGGCCTCGTCAGCCCAAGGAAATCCCTGACCACATAATAGAGACGGAGTAGAAATTATTACAGACTTGCAATCCTCATCCGGACAGAGGGTCAAGGTTCCACCCTCTGGTGATGGACATAACATGGCCATGAGGGCCACACCCCAGATTCTGATTTCACAAATAAGAAAATTTAAATTCAGAGAAATGAAAACACTTGCTCAAATGCACAAAGAGGCAGAACTGAGCTACATCCAGAACTAGGAACTTTGGGGAGGTAGTAAAATCTGACGCAAGCAGAAAGACGCACACTCAAACTGGACGGTATTGATGCCCAACCGAAAGCCTTCCCGCACCGCCAGCCCCCCTGCAATCACAACACCTTGATTTTATTTTGGCTTCCATCCCTCTCTCCCTATGGTTCAAGAAGGGCCGCTGGTACCCCAAATTTCGGCAATAAATCTAGGACCCTTTTCTCTTTGAAATTAGTTCCATCATAGGCCTGGACAAGGCCAGCTTTACGGGCATGTAACCTGCACAGTTGCACAGGGCATTGGTCTCAGAAGGACCCCACACTTGGTTGAATGCTTCGCTGCGATCTTGAAATTCTTAATAACTGTTGGACAAGAGATGCCACACTTTAATTTTGCACTGGGCCCCACAGATTATTACAAATTATATAACTGGCCCCACGTGTGTGCTACCATTCTGGCGAACGCAGTGCGGAGAAACCTTGTTGGGAGACTTCTAATAAATATGATTATACACAACTGTGCCCCCTCTCCTTCTGCATGTGATGTCTGGAGCTACTGCAGCCCTGTTGCACCCTTGAGGGAAGCTAAGCTTGCCACATCAGAAAGATGGAAGGAACCTGGGTCTTTCTGACACCACTGACGCCCTATGAGATAATAAGTCTTCTTTTTTGTTTTTTTTACAAGCTGAGAAAAGTAATCTCACCCTACGCAAAAGGTCATTGAAATATATCTTCTGGGGCGCCTGGGTGGCGCAGTCGGTTAAGCGTCCGACTTCAGCCAGGTCACGATCTCGCGGTCCGTGAGTTCGAGCCCCGCGTCAGGCTCTGGGCTGATGGCTCGGAGCCTGGAGCCTGTTTCCGATTCTGTGTCTCCCTCTCTCTCTGCCCCTCCCCCGTTCATGCTCTGTCTCTCTCTGTCCCAAAAATAAATAAACGTTGAAAAAAAAAATTAAAAAAAAAAAGAAATATATCTTCTGTGACAAAAACAAACAAACAAGCGAAAACATCAATGAAGTAACGTAGAGATAGTCCCTGGGAATCATCTGAAAGCCAGAGTTTGGAGGCTGTTTAATTCATGTCTGCATTCACACTTCACTAAACCAAGACATGTGTCCTATACCCGGACCAGCAACTATCAGAAGTAAATTAGGACCTGGGTCTTTCCATAGGAACGCGAAATCATGGCAACGAACTAATTATAATGACTTCTGCTTCCGGGGAGATGAGTAAATGTACTTCTCCCACGAAGTACAAGGACAGTAAAAGAGCCTGAAGGTGAAGAGAAGAAGGGGGGCTGCTGAGGACCCCAGAACCGGAGGCACAGCACAGTAGTGAGGCCCCGATTTTCTTTTTGTATCATATGTTCTAGCCTTGGGGCTGGAGAAGCCAGCAGGAGACGGCAACAGACTCACAAAGAGCCTACCCTCGCCAGTCAAAGGAGCAGAAAGGGGCAGTGTAACAAGACAGAAAACTTTTAGGCAATGACCTGTCTACTCCAGCCAGACGCCGTAGAAAAGAACTGTGGCCCCACCCCAACCCCAACTGCAAAGGGGGCTAGGTGCCCACCTCCGCTGTAATAACGTGCCCAACTTCCCCAGTGCGCCCCCCGGGCACTGCCACAATAAGGCAGTAAGGAGCAGGGGCTTCTATCCCCACGGGCCGGTGAGAAGCCCGTCGGCCCCTCACAGTGTCTGTGGAGGCCACGGGGGAACTAGAAATCCTATGACCCCCGGGGGGTGAGGAGGAATCCACCTGCTCCCCTAAGCATCAATGGACACCTGCATTTTCATCTCCATCTGGCAGAAACATGAACACAGCCCCTGTCCCCTACCACAGCAGTGTCAGAAAAAAGCCCAGTTAAACCAGCAAGTTTAAATAAGACCCAGAGCTTCATATCGTAACACAAAAATGTCTGGGTTTCAACTGAAAACCATTCACTGTACCAGGAACCAGTGAGATCTCAAAGGGAGTAGCAGAAGACAACACCAACATAGAAGATGTTAAAATAATCAGGCAGGGGTCTCCGGGTGGCTCAGTCGGTGAAGCGTCCGACTTGGGCTCAGGTCATGATCTCGCGGTTGGTGGGTTCGAGCCCCGCGTCGGGCTCTGTGCTGACGGCTCGGAGCCTGGAGCCTGCTTCGGATTCTGTGTCTTCCTCTCTCTCTGCTCCTCCCTGCTTGTGTTCTGCTTCTCTCTCTCTCTCAAAAATAAATAAACATTAAAAAAAATTTTTTAATAATAATTGGGCAGAAGCAGCCCTAATAAAAATGCTTCAATGAGCAATTACAAAAAGCCTAAAACAGATGCAGAAACAAAAAGCCTCCACCAGGAAATGGAACCAAATGGCAGATTTAAAATGGGAAAATACAGTTAATATCAAAAGTAAAGAAAGAAAATTGATTGATAAAATCTCCGTGGATGGGCTCAATACCAGAATCGGAGAAAGGAAAGAATCAGTGA
Organism: Felis catus; assembly: GCF_018350175.1. Lineage (NCBI taxonomy): Eukaryota > Metazoa > Chordata > Mammalia > Carnivora > Felidae > Felis > Felis catus. The sequence goes on from NC_058381.1 coordinate 7,697,262, forward strand.
CTTGGAAGACAGAACAATAGAAATCCAATCTGAACAACAGAGAGAACAGAGAGGGGAAAAAAAAAAGCAGAATTTCAGGGACTGGTAGGACTATAATAAGAAGATCTCGGGGCACCTGGGTGGCTCAGTCGGTTAAGCCTCCGACTTCTGCTCAGGTCACGATCTCACGGTTTGTGAATCTGAGCCCCGCATCAGGCTCTGTGCTGACAGCTCAGAGCCTGGAGCCTGTTTGGGATTCTGTGTCTCCCTCTCTCTGCCCCTTCCCCGCTCATGCTCTGTCTCTCTCTCTCAGTCAAAACTAAATAAAACCTTAAAAAAAATTAAAAAAAAATGCGTTAAAGGAAAGAAGGAAGGAAAGAAAAGAAAAGAAAAAAAAGAAAAGAAGAAAAGACAAGAAGAAGAAAAGAAAAGAAAAGAAAAGAAAAGAAAAGAAAAGAAAAGAAAAAAGAAAAGACAAAACAAAGAAGATCTCACGTTCACGCCATTGGTTATTCTGGAAGGAGAGAGAAGTACTTGAGAAAATAATGGCTGAAAGTTTCCCAAATCTGATGAAAGAAATAAACGTAGAGTTCAGGATGCTGGGTGAATCCCAGCAGATGGGCAGATGATCTTTTCAGACCGATTGCGTCTAGATCCTACTGATGGGATCTCACAGTTATATTTCATACCCATTTGTCACTGAGATCGGTCAGGAGGCAAGCCAAGGGCTTGTTGGAAGGACGTACTCCTGACCTTCATCAGTCACCCCAGAGGCTTTCCACACACAGACAATCTAAGGAACATTTGGGGCCTTCATGCCAATCCAGCTGTGAGTCAAGTCCTCTTAATGCCTTGGTCCTCAGAGTGAGGTCCTGGGAGCAACACAACAGATCACCTGGGAGTTTCTTAGAGCCACATCACAGACCCGATAGATTGGAATCTGCGCCCGCAAGACCCCCAGATCCACATTCCAGTGTGAAAAGCCCCATTTTACCTACTTACTCCTATCCTGCAACCAAAGGGACACGCTTACGCTCCCCTTACATAAAAATTCTAGGATTCCCTATAAACTGCAGGCGAGAAGCAGACCAGAGGAGAAATGAAATCCTAAACCATGGAAAGTACTAGACTAAGACGCTGGAGTTTTGGCCTCCATCCTGAACCTTTGTATCTTAACGGATCACCAAAGCTGCTGCCGGGCGGTATTTACAAGATGGCCGTTCCTCGTGTTTATTTGGTTTCCTCATGCATTTTGCACTGAAAACAAACTAGGAAATCAGAGACCGCTTCCTATTCTGAATATCCTCTGATTCCATTACATATGAATCGGATTACCCATTACTAGGTAGGCGAAGCCTGTGCACAGAGAAGTTAATTGTAAGATCCAAACCGTGCCTGGTGTATAATTATGGCAAGAATATTTTTTAATCTAACTGTAATTCCATTTAGGAATTTGGATGACTTGAGCTTTGCGCCTGTAGCTTATAATATCACCAGAAACCCTTCACGGCACTGTAACCCTGTAAGTCGGTTACCTGCCGATGCTCAAATACATACATATATAATTTTAATGGCGCCCATTATACACAGACTTCCATTATAGCACTATTTCCACTCAGTCATAATTTTATGAAAAATTCCCCTATTGGCTAAAATTTTCCAGGCTTAATCATACTCTGGAGGTGAACTTTTTTCAATTAATCTCCACTTAAGCCAATTTTGAGCTCTTTGGATGAAGGAAAAATATATATGCCAGACTCTTAAAAATAACTGTCAAGCGGGTTCCTTTTTTTTTTTAATGTTTATTTAACACACTAACATTCACACTTCACAAGACTGACGTGCCGGCATCTCAATTTCCAGATGATGGAGGCAGAGGTGTTTTTTTTTTATTATTATTATTTTTTGTTTGCTTAGAACCACCCCCCCCACCCCCCGCAATAGCTTGCTCAGTTATCTCCTCTGCCATGGAGAATTATAGACAAGTCTGCAAAGCAGGTATTTTATTTTAAGCTTGTGGGGGCACTTAGCATCCACGAAACTGAATTCGAAACTGAATTCAGCTAATACACATCAACTCTCCTTCTTACGACCCTGGCAAAGTTTTCCAATTTGGGACTAATGAGAAGAAAGTCATTTGGATTATTGATCCAGTGTGAGTCATCTAGAATGGGGAAAGAATGGGTAATTACCAATGTTTTGAATCACCTCCATTTATTTTTTTTTTCTAAACTTTATTTTGGAACTTCCAGCCTCTGTTGATTATGTTATTTCTCCAGAGGAAAACAGCCTCTGAGTGATCCCTCTGAGCAACTGAGAGGCAAAGCCTTCTAGCTTTTGGTCACGTCTCTGATTCTTTGGTTTTCTTTCTCTAGCAAATGCTTTGTATTCAGTCTGTACAGCTTCATGTGGTTGATTGGGAGCGGGAAGTTTGCCACAACACACACAGCCATCCTCTGCAACATGGCCAGAAAGGGCAGGACAGGAATGAATTCTTTGCTGGATTCCTTATGTCCAGGTCTTGGTGCCGATTGACAATGGATGGGGACTTTCTTCTCGATTCCAAAGAAGTCTCTTAGCACAGTTATGTAGAAAGGATTAAAAAAAAAAAACAAACCCTAATGAATTTTAATTGTCCTTTCTCCAAGCTAAAGTTTTTTTTTTTAATTTTTTTTTTCTTTTTTAACATTTATTTATTTTTGAGACAGAGAGAGACAGAGCATGAACGGGGGAGGGGCAGAGGGAGAGGGAGACACAGAATCGGAAACAGGCTCCAGGCTCTGAGTCATCAGCCCAGAGCCCGACGCGGGGCTCGAACTCACGGACCGCGAGATCGTGACCTGAGCTGAAGTCGGACGCTTAACCGACTGCGCCACCCAGGCGCCCCCAAGCTAAAGTTTTCATAGGTTGCTTAAGGAAGAACCATGTCTGAGGACCTCTAACTGGGTGAGGACAGTCTTCTGCAGGAGGGCTAAGATGCCTTGGCCTGTTGACTTCTGGTCTCCCTACATTTTCCTTGTCATCCTTGACTTCTCCATGTTTTCTGCACAACAAGCACACTGAGCTTTTGGTCCTAGAGCATGCGATGCTACCTCCTGCCACAGGACCTTTGCATAGGCCATTCCTTTTGGCTACAACATCCTTACCGCTCGTCTTCTGGTGAACCTGTTGTTTCTTCAGGAAAGTCCCCACTGACTGTCCCCGTTAGGTCAACCTCCACACCCCCAATGTCTGTTCTCACACCACCATACACTTCCCTTTGATGGTACTTGTCACTGTGATATTCTCACATTGACTTCTGTGATTTTTCTTCTGTTAGTAACTTTATTCCTACTGGGTCCATGAGGGTCCAGACCATGTATACTCCCAATGCCTGACATGAGACCTTACACATAGTAGGTGCTCAGTAATTATTTCTTGGATAGATGGATGGATGAATGAATTTACTTTGGAAATTCCCTGGAGGGGAGTCATATACCGCCAAATACCTTGGCATCCGAAGAATTTGTCTGGTCTGGTTTATGATGTTGTTCCAACGTTGGTATGTAAGACCCATGAAATGAGACCATGGACAGAGAGGAAAGAGGGCAAAGAGGACCGGAGAAAAACCCTCAGTCAAGGGCTAAGTAAAACACCTCCTGAGTGAGAATATTGTAAACCTGAAAGTTGACCTTAGAGACTGTCCCTCAGATTTTACAGATGAAGAAAAGGAGGCCCAACTTTCCACCAGTCGTTACTGACGGACCACACCCCTCCTAACTTCATCCGTCCCTGGTCCACTGCTCTCGTGAAGAGATGGTCCTTGGCAGAGGTGAAGAAATGGAAGGGAGGGCAGAACTTAACAGTAGCGGGAGCCCTGAGCTGTGGAGACCACAGGAGAGGAAGAGAGTAATGAAATCATACGGAACCCAAAGGGTCCCTGAGGGCTATGGCTAGGGAAGAAATTGGACTTCCTTCCTCTGCTCATAGACCCAATGTAGAAAGCTTTACTAGGAAATCCCCGAAGGAAGAATTGCCATCTTTTCTATCATCCCCAGTGAACCCTGTAGTCTATAATCTGTAAAGACAAAGGCAGTCAGATAGAAGAAGGTACCCAATTACCACGGATTCTCTCAGTAGAGCTGAGCGGCTTAAGGCATAGGTTCTAGGCCAGGCTCCTGAGGGTGAACCTCACCAACTGGGTGATTTTGGTCAAGCCCCTTAACCTCTCTCTGACTCAGTTTTCTCATCTATGACATGGGAATAATTGAACCTGTATTTTTTAGGGTCAGTACGCGGATGACATATAATATGATTATAAAGTACCTATGCATGACACCTAAGAAATGCTTGGTATGACCTGGCATTCAACACTCAATGGATTTGTACTGAGTGCTTACCATGTGCCTATAGGGGATGAGGTTAGGTTGTGGGGGGCATGGGTCTTACATTATAATGGGGGAAGAAAGATGAATTTGAGAAACAGGAGATTTGCAGAGTTGGCTCAGAGCCCTGAAGAAAATATTACAGAAGTGGAAAGGAAGGAGGAATTGGCCACTTTCAAATAGGTTGGATCAGGAGATCCTCTTTGAGGTCACGGCATTGGATGTGAAGGATCCAGCTACGGAAAGAGGTGAGGAAAAGTGTTCTCGCCCAGCAAATGCCAGAAATGGAAAGTCCAAAGCCTTGAGATGGGAACGTCCTTATGCCCGGGGCCATGAGAAGCCGGAAGTTTCTCAGCTGGCGTGAGACAGGATCTGAGTTATGTTTAAAAAAAAAAAAAAAAATCCCCCTGCCCCAAACCCAGAGAATGTACACCACCACCAGCGAGCCCTATGGGTTTGGGGAGATAAGGATTCGTCCATGCAAGGTCATCAACTCTCACAACTGTTCCACTCTGGTGGGGGATGTTGAGAGCTCATGAGCCCATGTGAGCAGGGGTGGGTTATGTGCAGGGGCATGTGGGAAAAATCTCTGTACCCTCCACTCAATTTTGCTGTGAACCTAAAGCTGCCCTAAAAACAAACACTCAGTTAAAAAAAAAAAAAATTAAACTAGTTAGTTGGGGGAAAAAAAAAGTAGAAAATTTTGGTGTAAATTCTGGTGTAGAAAACAGGTTTTAGTGGGGCAAGAGCCAAGGCAGAGAGACCAGTCAGGAAGCTAGCAGAGAAGGCGAGGTGAGGGAAGGACGGGTGGTGGATGGCATGGGGTAGACGGACAGGGTGAGCAGGGAGAGGGAGCCCATGGGGTCAAGATAAACTTTACAGGTAGAAGCAAGAGGGCCAGCAGCGGGGAAGGGGGGGCGGGGAGGTGGGAGGCAAAAGGGAGAAATCAGAGATGAGTCCTAAGTGTTGGTCTTGAACAACTGGAAATAGAGGTCCTGTTTATCGAGACGGAGACAATCGGGACGAGAGACCCTGGAGGTTATAGTGTTTGCCTTTGTTCTTACAATGAGGGAGGTGGATCTGGGGTTCCAGAATTGTGCGGTGTTCAATAAAATATGCCCCATCTCTTAGGAGTTTTAAGGACAGAGAAAGTACTGGGGGGACCTGGGTGGGGGGCTCAGTCAGTTGAGCGTCTGACTTCAGCCCAGGTCGTGATCTCATGGTTTGTGAGTTCAAGCCCCGCATCAGGCTCTGTGCTGACAGCGTGGAGGCTGGAGCCTGCTTCGGATCTTCTGTTCCCCCTTCTTCCTCTCTCTCCCCCATTTGCACACAATCTCTCTCTCCCAAAAACAAACAATAAAAACAATTAATTAAATAAATATTAATAAATTATATCAATAAAGTAATTTATTAATATAAATAAATAAAAGTAGTTTACGAGGTCTTTAGAAATTTTATTTTATACCAGGTGATAAAATCTGAACAACTCAATGCCACTTTCACGGAAGCATTTTCTTCTAACGGAAACACAGTTACAAGAACGCTAGACCAGGAGTCTTAGGAAAGATGTCATTCCCACTCAGCCACTAAAAGTCACCTGCCCTTTCTGGGCTTTCACTGATTTACCTGGAAATGGAGCGCTGTGGGGCACCATGTCCTTTCCGGATGTCACATTCCATCAAATGTTGGCCGGAGCGAGTTACACTTTTCCGACATTGACAATGAAGGTGATGCGCCCTGCATCCATCCATTTGCATTTTGTGGTTTTGGATTTCCCAGATGCTCTGCAGTGTAGACCATCGCTCTCATAGCCTGTCAGCTTGAGAGCCCTTATTCGCCATGCTGCACAAGCAACTCAGCATAAACGCTGTCGGGGGCCACATGTCCTGGAGAGAAGTCATTTCCAACCAAGAGGGCTTCAAGTCACAAGACTTTCCAGTTTTGATTCACTTTGGGCAGCTGCCCGGAGAGCCTGGAACCACAGAACCGCCCCATGAGGAACCATACTATGTGGGAGGCAGTGGGTTATCAGCCTTGTAAACTCACTTTGTAACAAGCGCATGGCTTTGACTTGACATGAAGGCAAAAATCAGGGCTACGAAATGGTGAGCCATGAGAAAGGAGCAAGGCAGGGTGGCTAAACGTGAGAACAGCCGGCTAGGGGCAGAGTCTGGGCTTCGTTCCCACCACCCCACTAACCAGGTGTGTGTGTCTTTGGGCAAGTCATTCCGGGAGGCTCGGTCTCCTCAACTGGAAAATGCTGTGTGCTTGGACGGTTCTCTCTCTGGTCTCTTAGCTTGGAGATTCCACGAGCAATTGTGGGGTCTCATGGATGCTGTGGGCACAGCACAAGAGAATAGTATAACAGTATCGTTTGGCCCAATTACTGGACTTGACACTTCCTGTTCATGCCCTGGGAAAGAACTCTCAGGCAAGGAGGGGTGAAGCTCATGGAGGTGCTAATGAAGGGTTTCACCTTCCCCTAAAGGGTCTTTGGGTGAGATCCAGGACAGGTGGCAGCTACAGGGGAGTGGTGATTAGGAAGGCATCATCAGGTGGTACCTGCAGGGTGAGGTATTGACTTTGCCCTTCTCTGTAGTACGGGAATGAACAGATGGAGTGCTAGACCCCCACATCTTATTAACTTAACCTTGAATGTGCAGACAGGCAGAAGCATAAACCTGTAACCAAAAATAGCATTTATTATCGATGTCTTCCTTAAAAAAAAAAAAAGGCAAATCCCATATTATTTTCCTGGGTTGATCATCTCCATGGTCTCTTAAAACATGTAGTTGGAACTGGAGGATAGGATTCAGGAGTGAGTTGTTTTCCCTCTGGGCTTTTTCTTTTCTTTTCTTTCTTGAAGTAGGTTTCACGCCCAGCATGGAGCCCAACGCGGGGCTTGAACTCACGACCCTGCAATCAAGACCTGAGCTGAGATGGAGAGTCAGACGTTTAACCGACTGAGCCACCCAGGTGCCCCTCCTTTGGGTTTTTTAAAATGGAAATTAATGGGGGGCCTGAGTGGCTCAGTCAGGTGGGCATCTGACTTTGGCTCAGGCCATGATCTCACGGTTCGTGGGTTTGAGCCCCAAACGGGGCTCTCTGCTGTCGGCACAGAGCTCACCTTAGATCCTTTGTCCCCCTCTGTCTCTGCCCCTCCCCTGCTCACATGCTCTCTCTCGAAAATAAATTAAAATGTAATGAAAATAAAATGGAAATTTAAAAAAATAACAAATTTAAAAATAACGAAAATAAAATGGCAGTTAATGATCAGTGTTTTGTCAGTGCAACACTCCTTACCATGAAGTCCGTGACTATGTGAGCCATTCTGACTTTGAACATTCCTAAGTGTCAGCAACCATCCGTGTCCTGGAAGCGTTTCATGTGGGAGATGATGGCTCTATTAGGGGTTTTATGTGCTAACCCAGGGCAGAGACTAGCTATTACTTCTTGAATCCTGCTATTTCTCCTGTTTATTTATTCAACAAATATCAACGAGTATGTCTGATAGTCCCTGCACTCCACTAAGGACTGGGGACAAAGTGATACGGTACCAACAAGTCCCAGCTCTCTCCTGCTTCTTATGTAAATTCGAATTCCTCTGCTATTTTTCAAGTTCCCCTGTAACATGGCTCCAGTCTATCAACTCAAGCTATTTTCTACTATTCGTCAACCTAAATGTTCTACCCCACTCTGCTGTTTGTCCCCACACATTATATATACACCCCCTCCCAAGCATATAGACAAATAGAATACTCATTTCCCCATCTTTCATTTTCTCATGTCTGTCTACACCAGGGATGACTCTACCCTCGTCCATGTACTTCTCCAAAACCTACTCCTATTTCAAGGCTTAACACAAATCCACCTTCTCTGAGAAGTGCGTTGTGAACGCACGAGTCCAATCCCATGGCTACTTCCTCCAAGGTTCTGTACCCCTTGACCACACATCTTGTTGACCATTTTCAGACATCCATCTTTTTCCTTCTCTTTTTGTGTGTGTTGACTTGATCGGCACATGTGAATTCTAAAACTTGACCCCAGAAAGGTCAACCATATGTACACCTTCGTCAGCCGCACGAGATTTGAACAGCGTTAGTCTCAAAGGAAGTTCTCAGTTACTTCCTTGGCTCATCACATATTTTGTCTGCAATCAAGATATGCTTCTATCGAGATGGTAGAATCACAACCATATGGCAGATGTTTAGAACAACAGGCTTTAACTGACTGCATTTATTTGAACCTTAAACATCCCAGACCTTTCCCTTAACTATCACCATTAAAACTACAAAACATCAAAGGATATCATACTTGAAAATGACACGTATCTAAAATATCTAACTACGACTTACTCCCTTTCTAACTTCAATTACTACATTAAACTAAAAATCAGAGTATTAAAAAAATTTTTTTTAATGTTTATTTATTTTTAAGAGAAAGAGAAAGAGAGAGACAGAGCATGAGTGGGGAAGGGGCAGAGAGAGAAGGAGACACAGAATCCAAAGCAGGCTTCAGGCTCTGAGCTGTCAGTACAGAGCCCGATGTGGGACTTGAACTCATGAACTGTGAGATCATGACCTGAGCCGAAGCTAGACGCTTAACCAACTGAGCCACCTAGGTGCCCCTAAAATTAGAATACTTTTAAGGATTGTCTCTTCTCTACTGCGATGTGATGTCTTCTTGTTCTTAAATTGAGTAGCCATATATGAGTATCTATTTCTCAACTTCCATTTTATTTTACTGGTCTATTTGTCTGGCCTTGTCTCTATATTGCCTGGTTTTAATTACCGTACCTTGATTGTATAATACAACCTTCAGTAGAATACATCTTCCTACATTATTTTTCTTAAAGAATGTACTTTTGTTGGTCTTACGCATTTCCAAATGAATTTAGAGATCAGGTTGTCAATTTCCACAAAGAAACCTGTTGGTCCTTTCATTAGAATTGCACTAAATGTACAGATCAACTTGGAGATAATTGGTATTTTCACAATATTGGGTCTAACCTTGCATGAGCACGATATATCCTGTTATTTAGGAATATGATAGCCATATGGAAAGAAAAAGTAAAACATGATTCCTTACTTCGCACCATATACACAAATCAGTTCCAGGTAGATTTAAATTCTAAGTGTGGAAGATAAAACAATACAGCTTCTAAAAATAATATCAAATAATTTTTTATGCTCATGGACTAGAGCAGGACTGCTTCAGCGGGAAAAAAAGCTAATCATAAGAGAAATAAGCAATAAATTGGACTTCACTGATGTTAAAAATAATAAAAAGACACAATGAAACAGTGGAAATATAAGTTACCAAATGGGAGAAATATTTACAAAATCCAACAAAAGGACTGTACCCAGAATATATGAAGACCTCTTACAACTCAATATGAAAGAACATAATATCTCCTCCCAAAAAACTGGGCAAGAAACTTGAAGACGCATTTGACAAAGAACATTAAAATGGCCAATAAATGGGATGCCTGGGTGGTTCAGTCAGTTAAGGGTCCAACTTTGGCTCAGGTCGTGATCTTGCCATCTGTGAATCTGAGCCCCACTCAGGTTCTGTGCTGACAGCTCACAGCCTGGAACCTTCTTCAGATTCTGTGTCTCCCTCTCTTTGCCCTTCTCCTGCTCTCCCTCTCTCTCTCTCTCTCTCTCTCTCTCTCTCTCTCTCAAAAATAAAGAAAGATGAAAAAAAAATTTAATGGCCAATAAATATAAATAAAGGTGCTCAATGTCATATTCATCAGGGAAATGAAAGTTAAAAGTACAATGAGACACTAAAGCATACCCACCATAAACACTAATATTACCAAGTTTGGGCAATAATGTGAAATAACAAAAACTTCCATACACAGCAGGTGGAAATGTAAATTAGCAAATCACTTTAAAATCTTGTTTGGGGGCACCTGAGTGGCTCAGTCAGTTAAGCGACTGACTGTTGATTTCGACTTCGGTCATGACTCAAGGTTTGTGAGTTTGAGCCTCACCTCAGGCTCTAGGCTGACAACGTACAGTCTGCTTGGGATTCTCCCTCTCTCCCTCTCTCGGCCCCTCCCCTGCTCTCTCTCTATTCCTCTCTCAAAATGAATAAAGAAATTGAAAATTATATATATGTTGTTTGGTATTACCTACTAAAGTTGAATATGTGTATGATCCATGACTTAAAAATTCTACTCACAGTTATATATCCAGTGTGCACCAAAGACGAAACACATACCAAGAAGCGCAGCATTATTTTTAACAGTAAAAAGAAAAAGGGAAGAACCCTAATCCATCAAATTCTATCAACAATAATCTAGATACATAAATTACAGTTTTTCACTCCTTAGAAAACCATGCAACAGTGAAAATGAAGGGATCTAATTCTACATGCAGCACCATGAATGAATCTCACAAAAAGTGTCGAGCAAAAGAAACCAGTAAAAAAAACAAAAACAAAAACAAAACAACGGGGCGCCTGGTGGCTCAGTTGGTTAAGCGTCCGACTTTGGCTCAAGTCATGATCTCTGGTTTGTGAGTTCGAGCCCCGCGTCAGGCTCAGTGCTGACAGCTCGGAGCCTGGAGACTGCTTCGGATTCTGTGACTCCCTCTCTCTCTGCCCCTCCCCCACTCTCACTCTGTCTCTCTCTTTTTCAAAAATAAATAAACATTAAAAAATGTCTCAAAACAGACAAAACCCACAGAAGATCATACTGGGTAGTTTCATGTATATATGGTTCAAAAACAGGCCAAACTAATCCATGAGGGGGTTGGGGGGAGTAAACAGTACTTGGAAAGAAATATGAGGAATCTTCTAGGTAACACTCGGGGTGGTGATTACTTCGGTGTGCTTATTGTGTGGTATTTCATCAAGCCATATGTGTGTAATTTGTGCACTTTTTTATATGTATATTTCAATTAAAAGAGGATTTTAAAAATCAGATAAAATCTACCAATGCTACTTCTGAAATTGAGTATAAAATACAAATTCAACTAATGTCCTACGTTTCAGAAAAATCTAAAGAAATATATAAAAGAAGAACGCCTAGGGAGAGATTGGTGTCTTTTTTAACCATTTTTACTTGGTTAACCCATCCTTTCTTTGTCACCCATTGTTGTGCTGGGTCCCTAATACCCTACTGATCAGCTGAGAACACCGCTTGGATGTTTTAACCCAAGTCACTTTGACTTCCTGTGGTCTTGCCCTGGCCAGAGGCCAGGCACAAGTCTCACACTTGGCACACTAGTCTCACAATTGCCCATTTTCAGAGAAGGAAAATCCTTTTGACATTTGATTTTCTCTCTCAACCTGAAAAATGACTTTTAATCTTCCTGGTTAGAAACTTAAAAAGGCGAGGTGCCTGGGGGGCTCAGTCGGTTAAGCGTCCGACTCTCGATTTCGGCTCAGGTCACGATCTCACGGTTCATGAAGTCGAGGCCCACATTGTGCTCTGTGCTTATAGTGTGGACTCTGCTTAGGATTCTCTCTCTCCTCTTTCTCTGCCCCTCCTCCTCACTGTCTCTCTCTCTCTCCCTCAAAAATAAATGAACATTAAGAAAAAAAAAGAAACTGAAAAAGACTTTAGAAAAATACTGTGCTATTGTTACTTGCCCTTTATTTGCTATGATTTTTTTTAAATTTTTTTTTCAATGTTTATTTATTTTTGGGACAGAGAGAGACAGAGCATGAACGGGGGAGGGGCAGAGAGAGAGGGAGACACAGAATCGGAAGCAGGCTCCAGGCTCTGAGCCATCAGCCCAGAGCCCGACGCGGGGCTCGAACTCCCGGACCGCGAGATCGTGACCTGGCTGAAGTCTGACGCTTAACGGACTGCGCCACCCAGGCGCCCCTAATTGCTATGATTTTTAACATCATATTGACATCCTCTGAAATCATCAATTAAACCAGAGTTTGAGATTTCAAGACTATGTCGGCTTTTAGGTTTTTTTCATTAATGACACTTTTCTCATGGGCTAAATTCTAACTAAATTGCTCTGTCTCGGCCCTTTCTGTTCCGTGCGTTAGTTGGCCTGTCCACCCATAATACAGCACACGCTCTCTTAATTAATGCAACTTAAAACAGATCTTTATATCTGGCAAGGCAGAATACCCACCTTCTCAGTGTTCCATCCCTACCCTAGTAGGAAGTCACTGCTGCCACTGTCATCTGGTCCTCTCTTTGGGGGAGGAATAGGATTCACAACCAGCCATTGAAGGGGGGCCTTGTGACTTGTTCCGGTGCTGATTGTGAACACAGGGACATGTGTTGCTTCCAGGCCATTATACTTAACTGTCAGTCTGAGACCCTCTACAGGTCTCTTTTATCAGTCAAACAAACAAAGCCAATCATCAACGGGCCATGTTGCATCAGAAATAGGTTGTTGCTGTTTTAAGCCACTAAGGACAGAGAGACTGCATGTTCCTGAATCATAATCTAGCTTATTCTGACCAATACACACAAAAGCAATTGATGTTTTCAAGAATGTCTGGATATTCTTTTCTTATTGGAATTTCGGGCGGAATTGCAGGAAATCTTTAGATTCATTTTGGAAGAGTTGACATCTTCACAATATTGAATCTCCCTGTCCAAGAATGTGCTATGACTCTTCACTTGCTCCAAGTCTTTACCTAGTCAGAGTAAAGTTACATAGATTTCATGGAAAAGAATATAAAGTGAAAGTTAGGCTGGGCATGTGTTTCTCTTTACTGATTATTTATATTTGTTATCAAAATGTGAGGATGTTTAATCACCTTTTACTGGGTCATCTTGGCAAATTTTCTTGATTGTCCTAATAGCTTTGAATCGAGTCCCTTAAGTTTCCCATGTAGAGGGGCACCTGGGTGGCTCAGTTGGTTGAGAGTCTAGCTCTTGATTTCAGCTCAGGTCATGAATCCCAGGGTTGTGGGATGGAGGCCCACATTGGGCTCCATGCTGTGCATGGAGCCTGCTTAGGGTTCTCTCTCTCTCTGTCTCTCTCTCTTTTCCCCTCTGCCCTTCTCCCCTGTTCATGCACTCTCTCTCTCTCTCTAAAATAAAAAAAAAGTTGGGGCGCCTGGGTGGCGCAGTCGGTTAAGCGTCCGACTTCAGCCAGGTCACGATCTCGCGGTCCGGGAGTTCGAGCCCCGTGTCAGGCTCTGGGCTGATGGCTCAGAGCCTGGAGCCTGTTTCCGATTCTGTGTCTCCCTCTCTCTCTGCCCCTCCCCCGTTCATGCTCTGTCTCTCTCTGTCCCAAAAATAAATAAACGTTGAAAAAAAAATTAAAAAAAAAATTTTTTTTAAATTAAAAAAAAATAAAATAAAAAAAGTAAAAAATTTAAAAAAGTTTCCCATGTAGAAAATTAATAGTGCCAGATAATGGTAATTTTCTCTATTTTTTTCCTACTAATTAATATCTCTTTTTTTCTATTTCCTGTCTTGCTATGTTGATGGGAATTCTAGAATAAGATTGACGATATCTATGTATGTGGATTTTTTTTTCCTTTTGTTCTTTGTTAGAGGTCAGCAAGCCTTTTGTTCCATAAAGAGTCAAAAATAGTAAATGTTGTTAGCTTTGGAGGTGATTCTATTTCTGTCACAACCAGAGGTCACAACCACTCAACTCTACCATTTTAGCATGAAGGCAGCTAGCTATACACAATAACTAACAAATAAACATAACTGGTTTTGGCCTGTTGACCATAGTTTACTGAGCCCTGATACATTTTAATGACAAAGCTTTCAATGTTTCACTATGACTATGATTTTTTTGGCCATTTTAAGGAATAACACTTCATTTATAGATTGACGAAGTTTTCTTTTGTTTTTTTGGAGGGGGGTTGGTAATCCTTTCCTTTTGGACATCAAGATCATTACATTAAATTTTTTTTTTACATATTAATTGCATTAACTACATCTAGAGAATATTCTACTTATTACCTAATGTTGAACCGTCCTTATATGCCTACCACACACTTGGTCATAATAAATTATTTTTATTTATTCCTTCATTTTATTAACTGCCCGTTGACCGGACCTCCACAATGTACCAGGAGCTCTTCCAGAAGCAGTCAATACAGCAGTCACTAAAAGTCATGCTTCCATGGAGCTTAGATTCTAGTGGGAGGACACAGATAATAATAAGGGACACACAAGTATGACAGGTGTAGGATAATGAAGCAGAGTGAGTGACAGGCTAGCATGCTACTTCAGAAATGGGGTTCAGGGAAAGCCTCTCTGATCAGGTGACATTTAAGGACGTGGGGGGGTGCCATTTAGTCAACCAAGCAATGGACATACTATACTAAAAAAAAAATCTCAGGGTAGGGACTGAAAGGGATGCTGGGAGTACACAGTAGAAGCCGCTAACATAGTCTTGCCTGGGCCACAGGGTGCCCAGACATTTGGTCAAACATTATTCTGAGTATGTCTCTGAGGGTGTTCCTGGGTGACTCACGTGAGTCAGTAAACTGGATAAAGCAGATTGCCCTTTTTTTTTATATATATATAAAAAGTTTATTTATCATAGAAAAAGAGTGCACGCACGCCATGGGGGAGAGGGGCAGAGGGAGAGAGAGAGAATCTCAAGCTCAGCGTGGAGTCCAACCCAGGGCTCCATTTCATGACCCTGGGATCATGCCTTGAGCTAAAGTCGAGAGTCCAAAGCTCAACCAATGGAGCCACCCAAGTGCCCCTGCAGACTGCCCTTGCTAATGTGGCCAGGGTTCATCCAATCCGCTGGAGATCTGAATACAGCCACAAAAAGACTGAGTAAGAGGGAACTCCTTTTGTTCCTGTTGCCTGACTGCCTTGAGCTGGGTCATCTGTCTTCTCCTGCCTTTAGACTCAAACTGAAACATATCGGCTCTTCTTGGGTATCTAGCCAGTTGGCCTTCTGACTGGACCCTCCACCGTAGACTCTCCTGGTTGTCAGCCCTTCAGATGGGGAGGAGAACCACACACTGTCTCTCCTGGGTCTCCGACTTGGCAACTGCAGATCTTGGGACTTCTGAGCCTTCCAAGTCCCATGAGTCAATCCCTCATAAGAAATCTCTCTCTGTCTTTCTCCCCCTACACCCACACACCACACGCATTCATTCTACTGGTTTTGTTCTTCTGAAAATCCCTGACCAGTACAATGAGCAGAAGAGAGAAATGTTCTATAACGACATGACTTACAGTCTCAAAACTGGGAGGCAAGGGCAGTTTCAAGCAAACGAAAGTTCAGCAGGGCTGAAGCATGTGGGATACATGAATCAGAGCCAACGGCATTGAGCAACGTGGAGACACTGAACTGGATTTCATCATATACCAGGCATTTTAAGAAGAGAAATTATTCAGGCTAAGGCTCTGGCTCAAAGCAAAAAGAAATTAAAGCATAATAGGGGCGCCTGAGTGGCTCGGTCAAATAGCCCACTTCGGCTCAGGTCATGATCTCGCGGTCACTGAGTTCAAGCCCCACGTCAGGCTCTGTGCTGACAGCTCGGAGCCTGGAGCCTGCTTCCGATTCTGTGTCTCCCTCTCTCTCTCCCCTTACCCCGCTCACATCTGTCTCTGTCTCTCGAAAATGAATAAATGTTAAAAAAATTTTTTTAAAGCATAATAAAAAGGTGGTCCCCTCCCCCCAAAATTGTAGCCAGATGGGGAAATTTTAAAATGTTCTTTTAAAATTAGTGTTGGGCCAGGGGTACCTGGGTGGCTCAGTCGATTGAGCATCCGACTGCTGCTCAGGTCATGATCTCCCGCTTCATGAGTTCGAGCCCCACAACGGGCTCTCTGCTGTCAGAACAGAGCCTGCGACGGATCCTCTGTTCTCCTCTCGCTGCCCCTCCCCCACTTGCACTCTCTCAAAAATAAATAATTTAAAAAAAATGAGTGTTGGGCCAAAAGGCACATGAAAACTTCAATTATAAACTTTTTAGAAATTTAAAAAATATAAAGGATACGATCAAAGCCCCCCAAAAATAAAAGGTGGGGGGGGAGCCTTAGGTTTATCAGAAAACAAGAAAGACTGACAATAAAATACTCAATTCTAGAAGTTTAAAAAAAGTTGAGGAAAAAACCCCAACAAGGATAAAGAGCCTCTCTTCCTGCCGGTCTCTACATAGAGAGCTCTTCTCCAATATCTTCCTGCCTCCTGCAGGTGACTTCTGTTCAAACGCCACTGACCAGAGCTTTCCCCGAAGCTCAACTCTAAAATGGCATGATATCCTGTCACTCTGTCACTCTGCTTTGTTATCCTTCATTTGCCATATTCCGTGTGTCTTTGTTACCACCTGTACGCTCCGCCTAGAACATAAGCTCTGTGGGACTAGGGACCTCGGTCTGTTTTGTCCCCTGCTGCACCCCCAACTTCTAGAAGCGTGCCTGGCACGTGAGTGCCCGTGGCAGGGTCTGCGACCAGCCTGTTGACATTTTGTCCCCTATCGAGTATAAGGCTTGACATTTGGCAGACACAAAATAGATATTTATTGAACGTATGTTATCGTGTTTCACTGGAGATTTAAAGAAATCAATATTTTGGGGAGTACAAAAACGTATATACATAGTTATGAAATCAAATGTAATAATTAAAATATCCCACTCATCTAGGGGCGCCTGGGTGGCTCAGTTGGTTGAGCGGCCAACTTCGGCTCAGGTCATGACCTCACAGTTCATGGGTTCGAGCCCCACACCGGGCTCTGTGCTGACAGCTCGGACCCTGGAGCCTGCTTCCCATTCTGTGTCTCCCTCCCTCTCTGCCCCTCCCCCACTCATGCTCTGTCTCTCTCTCTCTCAAAAATAAATCACATTAAAAAATTAAAAAAAAATTGATACCAAGATTGTATCAACTGTTTCTCATCTATAATATATCTCAACATGATTTTTTTTTTGGCACATAAAGTTTCATGACTCTTTTCTTGTTTTGAATTTTTCATTAATACCACATAATGCTTTTTTTTCCCCACAAATGCTTTTAGTCTTAAATTCCATTTTGTGTGATAATAAAATCATGCTCTGAGTTTATTTTTTTCATTTTCCTGAAATGATGAATATTTTCACTTTTCTGTGCCGTGTTACTTTGGGCATCTCTACTACAAACAGCTAGGATTTGCCTTTCATTCGATCTGAAAATTCTTTTATCTTTTGCTCAGAAGTTTAGCCTATTCTCATCTTTTTCAAAAAATATTTATTTTATTTCTTTTGAGAGAGTGAGAGAGAGAGAGTAGGGGAGGGGCAGAGAGAGGGAGACAGAGAATCCCAAGCAGGCTCCACACTGTCAGCCCAGAGCCCGACGCGGGGCTCGAACTCACGAACCGTGTGAGATCATGACCTGAGCCGAAGTCGATGCTTAACCAACTGAGTCACCCAGGCGCCCCCCCCACCCCCATTCTCACTCTTTTTTTTTTTCAACATTTATTTTTGGGACAGAGAGAGACAGAGCATGAATGTGGGAGGGGCAGAGAGAGAGGGAGACACAGAATCGGAAACAGGCTTCAGGCTCTGAGCCATCAGCCCAGAGCCTGACGCGGGGCTCGAACTCACGGACTGCGAGATCGTGACCTGGCTGATGTCGGACGCCCAACCGACTGCGCCACCCAGGCGCCCCGTCCCCATTCTCACTCTTAATGTGACAACAGTAACCCTGGTCATATCTTTGTTATCACGTTATACGCGTTCTATTTCATGAGCATCTTTGTACTAGGACATCTTTCTAAATCTAGCTCTTTCTTCTACGTGGCCTCTCTATGCTCCTCCTTTATGGAGGCCACAGTGTCTCTGCCCTGGCAAACAGAGGGCAGCTGAGAGTCTCTGATGGAGAGAAAACCCGGTCTGCCCTAGCTTTCCCCCTGGCTGAGTTGTTCCTTCATTTCCTAGCACAGATAAGCTATGGACCCAGCAGGAAAAAAAGGGCTCCGAGGAGCTGATGCCCGTCTCTTGCTGGCCCCCTCGTCCCCGACACCCACATCCGCTTGAGAGGCTTATTCCAAGCCTCTACCTACACTGATTTCCCAGCAGACTCAGTGGCATGATGGAGCTGCTTGGGTGGCCCTGCAGGAGCCAAATCTGTGCATCTCTCCCCTGTCTGCTGTGGTAGGCTGAAATTGGCCACGGCAGGAACATTGACACAGTGCATCGGTGCATTGCATCAGGGCTTTGTTTGTCCGGAGTGCTGGTAAATCCTTCTCCACTCACCACTCATCCCTGCCAACACCTGCCTTTTCTAAACAAGGGGAATGGAGACTTTGTTATCCTTCGCCGCTTCCTCTGTAGTGTGCCCAGATACTTCAAACTTTTAACGTGTTGCTGAAATTCCATCCTCATTTCCAGTGCTGATGAGGCATTTCCCTATTTTTTTGTGTGTCCCCTGGGTGTTTTAACGTGGTTTCTGCGTGTGGGGTAGGGATGGACCCCTGATCTCCAGTTATCATCTGTTTCAGAAGTCCCTGTGACGTGTCTTCATCCCATCATCCATGCAAAACATGGGCAGATTTATGCAGGTCCCTGTTTGCTGCCTTAATTATCACCGCTCCGCCAAATAGCACTCGCTCTGCCACTAATGATTCTAATCGAAGCTGGGAATTGATGTTGACAAAACACAAGCTGTTTAGTTTCTGCAGAGGCTGATCAAATCTCCTATGGAAAAACAGAGGCTTTACTAGATATCCATAATCAAAGCCCCATTGATTGAGGAAAAATCCAGCGGATACGCAGGGAGGTAGGTAATCAGATTCTCTGAGAAGGTAGGAGGAAATATTCAAGATTACGAATACATCATGGCCGTTATATCACTGAGTTATCAGGTTGTCCCTTAACTAGATGTACATGCTCTGTGGAGGTCCCCCCCCCCCCAAGGCTCATTGTTAAAATACCTCATTTAGGGCAAACTTGTCAAGGCAACTGGGTATGTTTTAGGGCTTAGAAAGGAATACGGTTAGCATGTGAGGCAAAACCAGAGAGATTATGGCCATTTTGTAAATCAAGAAGACTTTATAGGAGGAAATAGGGAGCCATTGAAGGTTTTTAAGCAGGAAAACAATGCAATAAAAGTTGTAATTAAGGAAGATTAGTCTGGCAGTGTTAGGGCAGGATCTATATTAAGACCCTTATATGGGAACAGAGATAGAATCAGGAATGAGTTAAAAATAAAAAATAAAAAGACAGAGAGAAAAAAGAGAAAAAGCATCAAGTCTCTTCCACTTTTAGTAGGCACTTAAGGTAACGCATAGACTGGGAAATACTGAAGAAGTCTTGCAAAGCTTTCTCAGTTCATTACGTTAAATTGCCTCTTTGCTCTCACTTAGTATTCATGAATGCCAGAACTAGTCCTGTGTTACAACACAGGGAGTCTCCAGGCAGCCCAGGGACCTCTCGAAGACTCCTTTTCACGCCGTTTCATTGTTGCAGGGAAATGAACACCGTTAGCCAACAGCCCACATGCAGTGTGAACCTCCCACTGTCCTCTTTTCTGGAGCAGCTGAAATCGCATCCATTCTTAAGGGAATAAAGGAACCGGAGCCCAAGCCTGTTAACTCTCATTCAAGAGTCATTAGACGGCCATAAAAATTCAACAAGCGTACCAAGATGACTGGGGGTTCTTGCAGACTTATGGCAGGAAAGAAATGGTATCTGCCATGGGTGATGGTCAGTGCTCATCCCTGAGACAGATAGGACTCCAGCCGAACCTTTGGTTGTCAAAAATCGCTGTTCCTGCCTGGAACACCTGTCCCGCGTGCCCACATTATCTGATTCCTACACAGGATCCAAGCAAAGCCTACCCTCCCTGGTGAATCCTTGCCAGCTCCTTGAGTTCACAGCCGTCCTTGACTTGAGCTGGAACAGGTTTTCCCTGCAGCACAAAATGGCATTTGGCTGATGTTTCCTGGACGGCTATTTATCCTTTCTTGCATGAATTTTCTCTCTAACTGGATTATCAACTCCTTAAAGAAGGAACCATGTCTGACACGTCCTCCAAGGTCGGTGGCATCAGAAGACAATGCAGGTGTGGAGGTTAAGCTCACTCAATATCCTTTATTCCAAATTAGGCTCACTGTGGTGAGTTCTCCCAAGCCCCAAGCCCAACCATTTATCCCTCAGTCTCAATAGTCATCCGTGGCTACTCTCTTCCTAAAAAGATAGAGGCGATACAAATTAAGTTCCCATAACTTCCTTCCTCTGCGCTCTATGAGTTTTCTTTTCCTCCCCCCGCATTTTCAGGGGCAAAGCTGGTAACTTCCTTTTGGAATTTGCTTTTGGAGTCACCCCGTCTTTTACCCCCCACATTTTCAATCCGTCCCCTTCTGCTACAAGGGGCGCCTGGGTGGCTCAGCTGGTTAAATGTTGACATCGGCTCAGGTCATGATCTCGCAGTCTGTGGGTTCAAGCCCCGTGATGGGCTCTGTGCTGACAAGTCGGAGCCTGGAGCCTGCTTCAGATTCTATATCTCCTTCTCTCTCTGTCCCTCCCTTGCTTGTGCTCTGTCTCTCTGTCTCTCAAAAATGAAGAAATGTTAAAAAAGAAAAAGAAAAAAAAAAAAGAAAAGAAAAGGAAGGCCCTCCCTTCTTCCTCTGCACACCCTGGTTCTTCCCTCTCCCTTTGCAGGGGCTACACCATTAAAGCACCCTTCACGCCATTCTCTTTCTCAGCCCCTTTCAGAGAACCTGCCCAGGGGCATCTTTCTATCCCACGTTCCTTTTGCAATGTCCAAAGGAATAGAAAATAAGGGATAACATAATTTCAAGCCTGGAAAACAGGAAAGGTGGCCTGGAATGAGGAAAGAGCCAAGCATCCCTTCTGCTCCATAGATATGAAGGAAAAGGTGTTCTGGGCAACAAGTGGACAGTATTCCTAGAAGACCAAATTATACTCAATAGGAACACTGCAGAGGAAATGAAAAGAATTCTCCCTAAGAGGAAATACATGTCCTATATACATGTGGAAAGACTGAGCATAATCAGGAATCAAAGCAAAGGCCACAAATGCACCACTGGATTACCATTATTTTACTTGATAAACTGACAAAGATACAGAAGGAATACTTCTGGTATTGTTGAGCCTATGAAGAAGTAACGGGAGGTATATTTTTCGAGTAAAAATTCTGTGCCTAGAAATGTAACCTAAGTAATCAAGCACGTGTACACACGCATATGAACAAAAATATCTAAAATGTCGAAAAGTTAAAAACTGCTAATAAGAAAGGGATTACGTCAATGATGATAGCCCTGTTGCAGTCATCGTAAATTACGATTTGCGTATGTTCGTTGACATGGAAAGCTATTCGTGGTGTACTGTTTTCTTTTTTTTAAATTTTTTTTCAACGTTTATTTATTTTTGGGACAGAGAGAGACAGAGCATGAACGGGGGAAGGGCAGAGAGAGAGGGAGACACAGAATCAGAAACAGGCTCCAGGCTCTGAGCCATCAGCCCAGAGCCTGACGCGGGGCTCGAACTCACGGACCGCGAGATCGTGACCTGGCTGAAGTCAGACGCTTAACTGACTGCGCCACCCAGGCGCCCCTGTTTTCTAAAATCAACAGATTCCATGTTACTCTATAAATAATATTCCATTTCTGTTTACATAACAACCTAAATGTATATTTGGAAGACAATTTATAAATAATAAGTGTTTATCTTTGAGTGGTGGGTTGTGGATGACTGGGTTTTGTTTGTTTTGGTTATTACAATTTTTAGTTTTTTTTTTTTCTACAATGAACAATACTCTGTATGATTTAAAAATAACACTTCTGTCGGGGCACCTGGATGACTCAGGTGCACCTGGATGACTCAGTCGGCTTTGGCTCAGGTCACGACCTCGCGGTTTGTGAGTCTAAGCCTCACGTCGGGCTCTGTGCTGACAGTTCAGAGCCTGGAACCTGTCTCCTATTCTCTCTGCCCCTCCCCTGCTCATGCTCTGTGTCTCTCTGTCTCTCAATAATAAGTAAACATTAAAAAAAAAAACCACACTTCTGTCTATACTGTATTCACTGAAATCTTTGGATTTTGTTCTTTCTTAGAAAAGAGTGGCGGTGGCCTCTTCTTCTTCTGCTCCTTCTCCTTCTCCTCCTCTCTCTCCTCCTCCTCCTCCTCCTCCTCCTCCTTCTTCTTCTATTCTTCTTTCACCTTCCTGCAACATTTCATATAGGTGACTGTATGAACTCCTTTTCCATCTTCTTGGCTTTGCATTATTTTGTTTTTCTCCATCTGTAACTCTCTCCCCTAGTTGATTTTCCTTTATATTGGCATGCCACCATATTGCACCATCTACCTTTTTTTTCTCTTCTCTTGACCTAGATGATTTACACTACTGCCTATTCACACATAACTCAAACATCCAAATCTTCACAATTCCAGCTTACCTCACAAAATCCTAGCTCCAAATACCTGCTGGACTTCCTGAGTGCAGTGTTTATTCTGTACCTGCTATTTTCAGGGAATAGTACCTAGAGATGACACCACAGTGACAGAGGGAGCCCACCTTTGAGGAACACACAATCTCCACTTGGATTTTCTAATTTCAATATATTTAACAACAAATGTGTCTCCTCACCTTTTCCTAAATCAGTTCTTCTTCCCCATGTTCCATTTTCTGTTACCAGCACAACTAGCATTGTAGTTACCAGCCCCACCTGTTACAGTAATTAATCAATTAATTAATTCACTTAACAAGTGAGGGGCCTGCCACCATAGTAGAACTCAGCCTCAACATATATTGGAGTTACCTAGGAAGCTTTAAAATATACCAATGCTTGTTTCCCACCCCCCAGAGATTTTATTTAGTTAGTCTAGAATGCGACTCCAATTTAGGAGTTTAACATTTCCCCAGGTGGTTCTAATATATAGCCAGTGTTAAAAGTCACTGTACCAGAGAAAGGTCAGGACTTCATTACTGATTGCATGATGAAAGGAGAATGGTCAAACTTTTTTTAGTACTGTTATTTCCTAGTAATAATGCCCGAGTTCACTATCTTTCCCTTGGATGGTTGAAGCTGAATTGGCTTTCCCAGGAAAGTCAACTCTATCCAACTCAGCTCCAGCCTTTATAACATTTCCAGAATGTATGGAGAGAATATAATCATCCTGCTATTTAGATACCTCCGTGCTCTGACCTGGACAGATCTTTTCAGTGTTATTCCACATTCAAACGTCAGTTAAACGGGACTGCCCGTTGCTCCCCAGTGTCTCTGTCCTGACTTTGCTTTTGCCCCTACCATTCCTTCCACCTTGACTATCCTTCACTCCTACCTGTCAATCACAATTCCACCAATCCATTAGCTCTGAGGATTGATGTCTAACCAGCCTTGATAACACAACCCCCCCCCCCAACCACTGGAGCAACTTCTCACTCTCCTAAACTCCAAAGCACCTCTTATTATACTTAATCAGTCCTGTCTTATGGAAAAGTTATGTAGATACATATCATATACTTCCAATAAGATGTGAAGGTCTCTGAGAGCAGAAATGAAATGCCCTTCATCTCTATTTGGAGAAATAAGGAAGTTAAACATGATGGCTCTAGTCATCCTGCCTGACTTTATGTCCAAACTGTGCCACTTACACACAATGTATGTGACACTTAGGGAAACAATGGACCTCTCTGAGCCTCAGTTTCCCCCTTTACTGAATGAAAACAATATGACCTCTCAAGACTGTTAAAGGTAAGACAAGGGAATCTGTATGAAGCATTTAGCACACCAATTACTCCAAAAGGCAACAATAATGGTGACCAGAATTTGGGGGACTAAAGCACGTCAAGAAAAATATTTAGTTATGAGGCTGACAGAATCTTTGTATAGTAACTAGATGGAAAATAAAAGCTCTCAGATTTGAAAAATGTTTATTACATCTCCTAACATCACTCCCTAGGACAACTCATGGTATTACTAGGGTTTTCAATTATTCCAGTCAGTCCTGCTTCGTGATCGTATGTAAATTTCCCAGCTTGGTGCCATCTCTAAGATTCTAAATTTCATTCTGCAATGACAGCTTTTATTCTGAAAACTCTGCCACTCAGAGACTCCTGTGTCCTAAATGCCATTTCTTTGTGGAATGCAACATTTTTAATTGAGGAAAACAGTGATGAAGAACATGTCAGAGATCCATGCAGGATAGAATCCATTTGAGAAACATGAAATCCTGCTGTTAAGACTCCAATCAACCAAGAGAGCAACAAGCTATTTCTATCTAGCTGGCTGATAGCATTACAGGCTCTGGATCTAAAATGAGATCTACATTAAATGTAATTCATCTTCTGAAAGGATAAATAACAAAAGCGTCCTCTGCATGCAACTGAGTCAAAGACCAAATGCTGGGAAGACAGTTGGGTAAGAGAGTGTGAGGAGAGAGGGTAAGAGAGTGTCAGGGTTTCATGGCAAAATGGTCACACTGCTTCCCAAGCCCACGTGACGTGCCAACAACTCAACAGAGTAATTTTGTGGGGTGAGGCTGCAAACCTATGGGTCATCTGAGCTTAGAATGCATCTGTAATTTCCTTATCATCAATCTCTCTCTTCGTGGTGGGACCTTTCCATTGGCATTTACGCATGTCCAAGTCCCTCTTATCCTTAAAAATTAAAACGCTCTCTTGGTCCCATTTTCAGTCATGATCTCAAGGTTCGTGAGTGCGAGTCCCACATCAGGCTTTGTGCTGTCAGCGGGAGCCTGCTTTGGATCCTGTGTCTTCCTCTCTCTCTGCCCCTCCCCTCCCTCTCTCAAAACAACAACAACAACAACAACAACAACAACAAAAACAACAACAACATAAACATTTACTTTACATCTTCTACCTGGATTCTCAAAAGCTCTTCAAAAGCAACATATTCCAAACTAGCTGTCGCCTCAACTACCTAAGTGATCACACCGGAAACCCTTGACCCTTCCCTTGCCCTCCTCCACCATAATATGTGCAGGGTCCATGTCAAGAGTTCAGCTAAGCTACTCCATGGTATTGCCTCTGCACCCATTTGTGTGGCCACATGGCCTGCAGGGACTTTAAACTGCCACTAGCCCCACAACTACAATTGTGTGCCCTAGATAGCAGCCCACAGAGTCACAGGTAAATCTAAGTTCCAGATAGGACTCCCCTAACAACCCTGGTCTACCCCATCTCCGAGGGCCTTCCTCTTGTATACACCGTAGATAAGACTCCCATGGAGCTTACACAAACCCTTCTCTCTTTGGTTTGAATTGACCAATCTGGACTTAGCTTGGGCATCCCAAAGCACTCCACCCACAGACCCTAATAAGGGGATGTACCCCAGGTCCTGCCTCTCTGTCTGCACCTGCCTTGACCTCCCCGTGTGGCCCCTCGAGGTATATGTGTATTTCCTCCAGGACCTGTGAGGAGTATGCTTCTCTATTTCAATTTCTCTTGTGGTCTTTTATTGAACCTCAGCTCACCATCTAGCACCCTGTGCTCTACTTAACCAATGTTAATTTAACAAAGTCATAATAGCCAAAAATGAGAATATATGAATATGTGTAACTTTTATGTTTATGTAAAGACTCAGTATCATACTTCACTCGTGTTTGGTCTAGACGAGGATGATAGGAATTGTTTAATATAGCAAAATATTCCTCAGTCACCATGTGCAACTATCAGAAAGACCACACTAATCGATGACTATTCCAAAACAATGCAAAACAAACAAGAGTGTGCTGAATACTACGGAGAAATTACGCTTTATGACAAATAATTCATGTCATTGACGCTATAGATTAGACAAAGATTTTGACAGATTTAATTAGTCTTCTCTTTCGCCTTGGCATTCCTAATGCTCAAATTCTCCCCGCACTGGAAAGTGTTGCTGGCTGCAGCACAAGCCAAAGGCCTCCACGGCATTTAGACACATCCATTTATAGGACTCGAGATGAAGGGATGGAGAGAAGCATTTCTCTGGGGTCTGAACATCCTTGGTCCCGAAAGCAGATGCTTAGAGTTACGGTCAAGCAATTTGCCTGGGCTAAGAGGGACCCACTTGCTTATTAATAAATTCATTTTTTGTGTGTGAAAGTTTGTCATATGTGGGGTCTTCAGAAGCACAGACTGGCAATTTTTTTTTTTCTGCAATGGCCCAAATGGTAAATATTTTAGGTTTCATGAACCAGATAGCCTCTTTCACAAATGACTCAACTCTGCCACCGTAGTACCATAGGAGCCACAGATAATATGTAAATTAATGAGTGTAGTTGTGTTTCAATAAAACTTTATTTAAAAAAGACAAACAAGATAGGGGTCAGACCTGGCCCATGGGCTGCAATTTGCCAACTTCTAGTGTAAAATGTAAAGCCCAAGGTAGTGGCCCCTTTGCCCGAGGCAAAGTCTTGATACTGGACTTGAGGATGAGTAGACTCAGACACGCAGAGAGAAGAAAGGGGGTACCCCCATGAGGGTTTACCCAATAGCAGAAATTGGGGATGCATGTAGCCAACTTAGCAGACAGAAGTGGACTAATGTGTCTCTAAACAATGGGGGAATAGACTTGGAAGGTTAAGTGGGGGCAAGATATGGATGCCTGGGAAGGTTGTACTTGACCCTGCAAGCAAGAGGGAAGCTGAAGGTCACCTGTAAGGTGTAGAAGGCCCACTTCTGAAGGTGTGCAAGGAGAAGGCAATTACTGTTCAGAGGATGATATAGAGCCGATTTCTACCATGGAATAAGGTTGAACTCCATCATCTCAAAGGGCCCCTCCATCTTGAAAATAAATATATTAAGTGAAATGAGCCAAAGGCGTACAGTGTTTAAAAACACAAAGGCTCAGGACTTGGGCTCAGCCCTCATCACCAACACGTACTAGCCATGTGTCCGTTCTGAGCCTCAGTTTCCTCTTCTATAAAGTGCTGAGAATTATTGTAAAGGCACACATAGTTGGGCACCTGGGAGGGCTCAGTTGGTTAAGCGCCCAACTCTTGATTTTGGCTCAGGTCATGATCTCAGGGTTCGTGAGTTCAAACCCTGCATCGGGCTCCATGCAGACAGCAGGGAGCCTGCTTGGGATTCTCTCTCTCTCTCTCTCTCTCTCTCTCTCTCCATCTCTCTATGCCCCTCCCCTGCACTCCCTCTCTCTCTCTCTCAAAATAAGTAAATTAATTAAATTAAAAAGAAAGACACACATGGTAAGATAGGTGAAGAAGTCCCGGTGCTGTGCCTGGCCTACAGTGGGTATTCAGGAAATGGTCACTGGGAGGTTCAAAGCACAGCTTTGGTCAGGCTAGTTTGACAGGACCTCTGATTCCACTTCCACAATTTGTTTGCACACTGATTTTATTTTTTCAAAGTGCTTCCAGATTAACCATCTTCTTTGGTCCGGTACACAATACCACGCATTAGGTACGCACTGAGGAGTTTAACATCATCACAAGCAGACTCACTGCTTGGAAAAGAATGTAGCACCATCTAGATTCCTCATGGTCTAAACCATCTGGGAGGTCCTTCAAAGCTAGCAAGGCCGCCTATAAACCAAACAGGCAACGTACTCAACTTATCATCCGGGCACAGGTGAAAAAATGTCCAGGTGGTTTCATTTCCCAGTTCTGGCCCTGCCTGTCACTGGACAAGCTGCTTTTCACATCTGGAGACAGAAACGAGCCCTCAAAAGTCACTGGAATGAGTTCTTGAAATGAACGCTATCTCATTCATCTTTGGGTCCAGTTCGGGACCTAAGTGGGTGGTGGTTGGGAGACCCAAGAACACAGGTTGTGGAATAAGGTAGACTCAAGTTCATGCCCAGGAGCAGGCCAGTGTTGGCAGGGAGCCCTTGAGCAAATGCCCTAACCTCTGGACGCCTCGCTCCCCTCATCTGTGAACGGGGCCACCAAACTGGTAAGACGCTGTAATAGATAGGAGCTCTTAATACTGATGCTGGTCCTCAAGCCCATGACTTACGGCAGTTTTGCTCAAAGTGGCTCGTCTTTGCAGCCCCCTCAGATTCACCTGCTGGTATTTTAACTTGAAAATTCAGATTCAGAACTCCGTGCAAACCTTCTGAATCAAATTATCTAGAGAGGAGCCTCTCTGTTCTGCCTTTCTAGCAAGCTTCCCAGGGAATCTGGATGGACACTAAAATTTGAGTGTAGAGTTTGATTTAGGGTTTATTTGAAGGAGAAATGTACCCCGCCCCCATGAAACCATGTCACCCAGCTTTTGCTTATCATCATTGGGAAGTTGGGGTGAGAAGCCTTTGTTTAGTGGACATGACAACAGTAGCTTGAAACAATAAACACTGTTAGAAAGACAGGTGCCTGTAGCTTCTCTGTGGCTGCAAAGCCTCTGGAGACCTGCGCAGTTCCCCTGATGGATGGTTGTTCAGGCAGCAGGAAGCCCAGAGGGTCTTTTGCCCTCCCCGCAGCACAGACAGTCAATGAGCTTCCCTTGAACGAGGCCACATGAACTACACACACTGGTAATCTCATTTCCATAAAGCATCGCCAGCCAAAGTTAGTGTGCAAAACACAGAGACACCCCCTCTTCCCTTGACCTCCATGGAGCCGTGGTCTTTAGAGAGAGGCAATGATGCAAAAAAGCAAAGCCCAGCAAGGGTTCCAAAGCATAACAGCACAACATTTTTAGCAGAAGTTTCCTGAAATGATAAAATTTCTTTGCAACTTTTTTTTTTAATGATGGACATAATTACGGGAAACCTAACTTCATCGGGAGGCTGAGCTTTTAATGCTGCCCTTTTGAAAAATGTCTGTTTTCAAAGGTGAGAGCACACGGCAGTGAGCTATTTCTCCTCCATCTTGGAAGCTCTGAAGCATCCAAGAAGGCTGTTAGAGCAAGAGAATAAATGTTGTGTGAATTTTCCATGAACTACTCTGGAAGCAAGTAGGTCGGGACTTAAATCTCTTTAGACGTGTACATATCTAAGGATCAGTAACTATGGAGGGTCAATTGATTTACTCAGAGTTCAGAGTGAATGGGTCCTATTCTTACTGACTCCTAAATCTGGTGTCGCAAGACCCTGAAACTTTCCCATCCATCTGAAAGGGTTGAATACGGTGGCATTTGGTCGTTGTGACGGATGGGAGGTGTTTTCTGGTGGCAGGGAAAAGCAAAGCAAGAAGAGAGATGAGTCTTTTAAAGTGGCCCATTTTCAACAACTTTGAGGCGCCAGGTGGGCATGGCATCTGTAAGAGTATGGTGATAAAACATCAGGGGAAGTGGTGTGAAAGGGAGGTCAGCGATTTCAATGAGAGTTTGAGTCACAGCGGTCCGACACAGAGATGCACAGAGAGGAGAGCACAGCTGAGGCTCTGAGAAGGTGCTCACCCCCCATCTAAACGCCTCCCCCCGACACACACACACAAGCTGGGCATCCTCACCACCATCAGAAGCTAAGAGCATCTTTACAAGGGCTTGGTACTCCTGGTGTAAAAGCCCCTTTAACGACTGGTTGAGGGTGTGGGTAAGGGGCCATAATGGGAGAAGAGGTCAAAAATTTTCAAAATAATTAATCTCCCGTCACTAAACATTTAAACAGAAGATGACAAATATTGGAGATGGCAGCATCACAGAAGGACTCCTGTCCTAGGTGGAAATTCAGAGGTGTTTGCCACTATAAAGATTTGATAAGCTCCCTTCATATTTAGAATTCTATCTGGCTCTGTCTGTGCCCCGAAGCTCATCCCTCCTTCTTATATGCTCGACTTTGTGTTCTGGTCTCCACCCTTCCCCACGTGACAGAGAGAGAATTTCTGAAACGACCGTACAGACAAGACTGGTGATCCCATTCCGTTTGCCAGGGGAGTTAGCTTAAAAAGGGGGCATGTGATTCAGTTCTGACCAGTATGAGAGAAGAGGAAGTCTTTGGGGGGGAGGGTCTTTTGTGAATGATTTCCTCATCCAAAATAGAGGAATGCAGAGAAGGAGACTCTCTCCCCTCGACATTGACTTGCCTGGATAAGACATCCGTGGCATTGCTGAAGCTGTCATGCCACGATGAGGTCACAACCAACACAACAAAAAAGAAGAGTAGGAGAGATGGAAAACCCATCCAGTAACTGAATTAACTGATCTTTTTGTCAGGTGACATAATAAATTTTCCCTGTTACTTAAAACAAATTCAATAGTCAGGGATGAGGTGGGGGGTGAGGGGGGCACTGTTTTTTTCAGCTTAAAGAATACTAACTGATGCAAATAGTCACATTCTCAGATCGATGGTCATCCTTTTCATTCCGTACCTTCCTTTCTTGTGACGTGGTCAATCATTAAGAGGACAAACACACAACACCAAATGGGAGTAATGAAGAGAATAAAGTGGCAGTCCCTCTGTAAGACTCTTCTGGAAAGCGCAGCTTTGCCCTTGCCCAGTCCTACAAAATTTAATAAACATCTAATAAAAATGACAGTAGCTAACAATAGCTAACATCTACTACTATGCGCATACCAGGCGCAGTGGTAGGAATGTTACGTCAATTCTCTCTTTTTCATCCTAACTTTCTAGCTACTTACTCACGCAGCAGTTTTGCAGACGATAAATTTCCTGGGAAATACTGACAGTCATCCTTATTAATCACAGAGAATGAACAACAACCTTTCATTTGAATGCTTGATGAGCAGTTTCTTCACACCCCTTCTGACACACCTTTGATTTTTTCCAACGTTCCAGTGTGTTAAAATTAAAGCTGAGAAGAGGCACGGTGACAGAATCTTGACCCAGCCCACATCTTCTTACCCTCTTCCGTCCCCTACACATTAACAGTGTGTAACTATTTTTTGAAAGGGGAGTAGAAATTATCCCGTTGTTGTAGTGCAAAGCTTTGCTATTCAAAGTAGAGTCTGCAAACCAGAATCGCCTAACAGCTTGTGATAAATGCAAAATCTCAGGCCCCACGCTGGCCCTCCTGAATCGGAAACCACTTCTGGGTGATCAGAATGCACGTTGAAGTGTGGGAAACACTGGACTAGAGGACACACAGCCCTCTGAGGAAAGGAAGGAGGTAGGGACTGCTTAAAGTTAGCAGAGGGAGCCTGAGAAAAAATCACGGAAGCGGCAGCTAGGGGCTGCTGGGGGGGTCTACGTGGGATTTCTGGGCAGTGTTTATATGCGTCTAGTGGTGCATCTCCTGGCACAAGTCAATCTAGGTGCTTTGGCTTCCAAATAACAGAAGACTCATGCTGGCTTAAACATCGGTATTTACGCCAAAAAGCTGAGGGAGACACTTCTGAACGTAAACACAAAATAAATCAAGAGCAAATCAAATTCCCCACCCAAATCTAACCTCAGCCTGGAGCAGAGTCAGCCTATCCCAGCTTAGGGCAATCAACACTTGCTAATCTGCAGAGCAACTTGGAGTTTGTGCAAGTGGCTGGGTGACGGCTGCTTTAAGCCACTGAGTTGGAGATGACAAGCTGACTGATGGAGCAACAGAACATTGTTCTGGAAGAGGTAGCCAACACAATCAAACCAAAGGAAGAAGGAGGAGGAGGAGGAAAAGGAGGAGGAAGAGAAGGAGAAGAGGAGGAAGAGAAGAAGAAGAAGGAGGAAGAAAGAGGGGGAGGAGGAGGAGGAAGAGGAGGAGGGGAAGGGAAAGGAGAAAAGCGTAAAAAGAAAAAGAAGAAAGAATTGTACATTTTGAAAAGGAATACCCAGAATTTTAGAAACAATAGGATTTTTTTCTAATCATGGAACACTCAAGAAAAGCACATGAGTAATTATTAGAATAAGAGAGAATATTAAGCTAAAAAATTGATTAGTGTTTCTTGGGGCACCTGGGTGGCTCAGTCGGTTAAGCATTTGACTCTTGACTTCGGCTCAGGTCATGATCTCAGTTCGTGGGATCAAGCCTCATGTCAAGTTCCGTGCTCACAGCACGGAGCCTGCTTGGGATTCTCTCCCCCCTCTCTCTCTCTCTCTTTTTGCCCCTCTCCTGCTAGCTCTCTATTTCTCAAAATAAATAAATAAATAAATAAACAAACAAACAAACAAACAAACATTTAAAATATGTATATGTATATCAGTGTTTCTATATAAGGACAATAAAATAATTAGAATAGGGAGAGGGTTAACGTGTAAATATCCACCACAGCAACAGATAAAAAAATACTTAGGAATTTCAAGATTAGTTCACAAGATATATAGTTAGTAGAATAAATGGAGGAGTATGCTTGATTGGAATACTCAGCTTCAAAAATAGGTTGATTCTCAAATTATCTTGTAAGCTAATGCAATTCCATTAAAAATGGCAAACAATTTTTGACAAATCAATGATTCTAAAATTCATTCCAAAAGTATAAAAACACTAATACAGACCCTCCAACAACAACAACAAAAAAACCTAACAGAGGAAGGAGGAGATGACCATACTATATATTACTTTGTATCCTTATCATACATTTGTGTTTAGTATATAGTGTTATATATATATATAATTATAGCGTGTTAATACATTATATTCTCTATTTTATTTTACATTATATTTTATATAAAATGTAATATGTTAAGGGGTGCCTGGGTGGCTCAGTCGGTTAAACGTCTGACTTCGGCTCAGGTCATGATCTCACGGTTCCTGGGTTCGAGCCCCACATCAGGCTCTGGGCTGACAGCTCGGAGCCTGGAACCTGCTTCGGATTCTGTGTCTCCCTCTCTCTCTGCCCCTCCCCTGCTCATGCTCTGTCTCTCAAAAATAAATGAACTTTAAAAAGTTTTTTAATGTAATATATTAATATGTTTATGTACATAAAATTTAAATACTGTGACAAGAGAACAGAAATAGATCAGTGAGGACAAATAGTCGAATGAGCCTCAGTTTCCTCATCTACAAACATGCAATAGCATCTATTTGAATGACTTGTCATGAAGATTTAATGAAAAAAAATATGTAATATGGTTATCACAGTGTTTCACAAACTGTAAATTTATATGTTAACAACTCTCACTGGAAATTTTAAAAAGGCCATTAAAGCCAGCCATCTTCCAGGGCGCCTGGGTGGTTCATTTGGCTGAGCATCTGACTCCTGATTCCAGCTCAGGTCATGATCTCACGGTTTGTTGGATGAAGCTCCACATCGGGCTCTGTGCTGACAGCGTGGAGGCTGCTTGGGATTCTCTCTCTCTCCCTCTCTCTCTGCCCGTCCCCTACTTGCACTCTCTCTCAAAATACATAAATAAGCTCACAAATTTTTTTTAAAAAGCGTGCCATCGTCCAAGTTGTGTCTGAGATGAAATGAAAAATCGAAACCCAGTGGGTGGAGCATGCCCTGGGACAGATTTTGATGAGATTTCAAGAAACCGAGGAATGTGGAAGTCCCCTACAAGGGTTGAAGTTCTCCCCATCTGACTTCTTCATTTCTCCCTTACTCAACAAGCAGGCCATAGAAAAGGAAATGAAAACAAATACAGCCCTCAAAATGTAGTTCAAAGGGGAAGAAGGGCTACATTAACCCCAAACAAACATGGACAAGATACAAGGAAATGACATGTTAATTCTGTATATAACTTCAAACAGGTGATAAAACAGATGGAATTTAAGAATGATCGACAACAACAAAAACAGCACAAAAAGCAGGCAAAGAGATCAGTCTGGAGAGAAGCATCACCCAAGGAACCCAAGGGTATTGACCTATAGAATACAAATTCAATAAAACTATAATTGAGACACAAGATGATAAAATAAAAGGTTCAGACGAAAAAGGAGATCAAAGAAACCAAATGAAGGATCATAACAATGCTATTTGGGGTCTAACAGCATTTTAGAAAAAGCAAGAAATATAGTAGATAAGATTAAATACTATATTAATGACATAGGGGAAGGACATCTGGTATGCTCAATGAATGGGAAAGACAAGGAAATTAAAGCAACTCGAGTGGGTGATTAACATAGGAGACAAAGAAGATCCAACATAAAGCTACTTGGTGTTCCTACAACTAAGGAACCAAAGAATGGGAAGGAAAAAGTATTCAGAGATACAATGGAGAAAAGAAATGTCCCTAAGAAAATAACTGAATCTACCAATTGAATGCATATGGCGTATACAGAGAACTAACAGTGTTCGCATCAATGGGGCACCCAGGTGGCTCAGTCAGTTAAGCATCGGACTCTTGATTTTGGCTCAGGTCATGATCTCACGGTCAGGGAATTGAGCCCCGCCCAAGTCAGGGAGCTCCCGGGGAGCCTGCTTGGGGTTCTCTCTCTCCCTCTCCCTCTCTCTCTGCCCCTCCCCCACTCACCATGCATGCTCGCTCTTTCTCAAAAAAGAAAAAAATAATAAATAGTTACAAGGAAAGAAAGTGTTGGCATCATGACATAACCCCAATTAATTATTTAACTTTGAGGATAGGGAGAGAGAGCCTTCAGCCCTGGTAACAAGAAATTGTAATTTAGTGCCAGAAAAAAAGTCGGGCTAGCCTCAGATTTCACCACAATAGAGTTCAACGCCAGAAGACCATGAAACAGTATCTAAAAAGTTCTGAGGGAAAGAAAGCATGACTATATCTTGCCAAGTTAATTTACAATCATTAAAACAAGTAAAGAATTCAAGTAGCATGCCACTGTTGAGCCATTGTGGGGGGAAGAAACTATACTACTCTTTTTTTTTTTAAATATTTTATTTATTTTTGAGAGAGAGAGACAGAGCATGAGCAGGGGAGGGGCAGAGAGAGGGAGACAATTCGAAGCAGGATCCAGGCTCTGAGCTGTCAGCACAGAGCCCGACTCAGGGCTCGAACCCAGTGAACCGTGAGATCGTGACCTGAGCTGAAGTCGGATGCTGAACCGACTGAGCCACCCTGGCACCCCTCCATTCTTTGACGGTGGAAATCTTCTTGCCTGACCTTGGAGGAATTTATTAAGGTCTAGAATTTGTGTGGTGACAATTTCTGCAGATTCACTCCATCTTCTCTTTCTTCAGATAAATGAAAGTTAATATTTACTATGAGAAAATAAAAATAGTAAGAGAATTTTATGCCACCCAAGACTTTATAGGATTGTTCCTTGGACGGGACCTTGTAGTTAGCGAGTGCAAAGCAAATTCATCACGTTCTCTCTTTGGGTCTCTCTGTCTCTGTCTCTTTCTGTCTCTCTCTCCCCACCCCTCCCTCATGCACACACACACACACACACACACACACACACACACACACACAACCTTGTCGTATAAGACCCGAGTGCTGTGAACTCACCAGACCGCATATACTTCAGTCTATAATTACATGTTCTGTTTGGTAAGATAAATACAGTAAACCTTTCAGCGGGTCTGTCTGTTTCTTTGCTACACTTTCCCTTTGGTCAGTGGTTTGCGACCAGAATTGCATACTAGAATCACCTATCGAGATTTTACGTTTTATAACGCAGATGTCTTAGCTTGTGTTCTTTCCAGCAGTGTTTTTTATTGCCAGTCTCCGGAACCACCGATTTAGAGAAAAGTTTCTTTCTTATGTAGGAATTGAGACTCCCTTGTATGTCCACAGCGTGGCTAATTCTTACAGCATCATGCGTGTTCTTGTTTACTTAGCTGTTCAAGGCAAAATGAGCCCAGAGCCCCCTTTTAAAAAAAAAAGGAGATTTGGGAAAGAAACAGAGGTCACTGTGGCATGTGGTGACTGTATATCCCAGACCTTGGAAAATATACCTACATCATCCCATGGTGCCTTCAAGAGAGTGCTGCCTTTGGGAGACAGCCTCTGCATGTCCCAGCTTCTTCCAAAAGAAATGGGCAGGGGTGCCTGGGTGGCTCAGTCGGTTAAGCGTCCGACTTCGGCTCAGGTCATGATCTCACGGTTCGTGGGTTCGAGCCCCGCGACGGGCTCTGTGCTGACAGCTCGGAGCCCGGAGACTGCTTCGGATTCTGTGTCTCCCTCTCTCTCTCTCTGCCCCTCCCCAGCTCGTGCTCTCTGTCTCTCAAAAATAAATAAACATTAAAAAAAGAAAGAAAGAAAGAAAGAAAGAAAGAAAGAAAGAAAGAAAGAAAGAAAGAAAGAAAGAAAAAAGAAACGGGCTAACCGTTGTCTTTTGAAAGAGATCAGTCCTGGGGTAGGAAAAGAAGACATTGTCAGTGGACCTCAGGCTGGTTTCAGGGGAATGTCCTTGTCCCTTTGGGGGCATTTTAGCAGTGGGGCCTGAACTGAAAACGTGGAGTCGCACGGAGCTTCCTGGTGGGCAAGGAAAGAGTAGAGAGTGCACGATTAAGGGGCTCTGGAGTGTGGCAGCCTGGATTCGGATCCTGGTCTGCATTTGCTGGCTCTGTGCCCTTGAGCAGGTTACAGAATCTCTCTGTGCCTTAGTTTCCTCATCTATAAAACAGATCTCATCGGGCAGTTGTGACGATCGATGCGATAGTACCCACCAAAGGCTTAGAATAGTGCTTGGTGCCTTATAAGCACCCAATAAATGCTGACTGTTTTTCTTATAACACAGAGCAAGCTGGGACCCAGGAAGGATAGAGCTCCGTGAAGACCCCTCAGAACCGGCCCAGGCTGCATCATGGAGTCACTGTAAGTCCTAATGAGCTTTGATCAGACGTACAATCCTGTCCTTGTAGAATTAGGAGGGACAGCCCATGGCTCTCCCCGTACCCCGCCCCCCCCCCTCCCGCCAAGGCCAGGTGGTAGCAGATAGCTATGGCTCCACAATGGCCAACAGCAGCAGAGAAACTCTCAATATGGCAAATCGGGAAGCGGTAACCTGTTGGAAGCAGCCAGCACGTGCCTTCAGGAAGCCTAATCTGACTGCCATCGAGCCAGTGGGGGCTGTTTTCACCAAAATTGAGATTCAAAAAAGGGAGTGAGGCCCTGGCCACTGCATGATGAGGCTTCACCCTATGGATTATTCTAGGGCTGGGATCCCAACGACCGCAGGTGCTCCCGACAGCATAGCAGTGGCCAACAGCAGGTATGTGCCACATGGGCCTCCTTGCTCTGTGGTCCTGTGGCTGCAGGGGTGGCCTGGGGTCAGCTCTGCCTGTCCTCCTCCCTCCTCCCTGCATCACAGCTGGGGAGGTGTGGGCTTCCAGATGCCAGAGCCCTTCAATGTTTGCATTGCTCTCCAAAGACAATCATACTTGCAAGGCAGACGACGGTGTGAGCAGAAAGGGCGACCGCTCATTAGTGAAACTCTGGAATGTTCTCCGGCCAGCGCTCAAATGATAAGACACCAACAGAAAAAACCTCCTTTCTGCTGGACAAGCCCCCAGTCACCTTTGCCACTGGACTAAAAGCTTTCAAAGGGTGAACAGAAGTGCCATAAATCTCGGAGGCGACGTTAAATGTTTGTCACTGAAACACTTAAGACTTGTTTCAAACCCATTCCTTTCTGCAAGTTTATAACAAATAACTGGCTGACTTAACCTCTACAAGAGTATCTCCTTTTTCACTACAAATGGAAACAAATGGTCTATAAAGAGCGGGACCCTGCTGATGGGCGATGCTCAGCCACTGTGTGGTCTCCCAGCCCTGCCCAAATGGGGGAGCCGCCTCTTTTGTTTAGATTAAACTGGCTCTTGCTTCTATGGCTTTAGGGCCGCCAAGGTTTTAACTGGACTTTCTTTTAAACTGCCCATTAATCTTCCCTCCCCTCTCCCTGCTGAACGAATGAGTAAAGTAAATTATTTACATTCTGATGTTGCAAGAACTCTCCCTGCATTAAGCTCTCATTTGAGCCTCAAATGTATCCGTAGATGGTGTTTACCTCACCCCCTCTTTATCATGACTGCACAGCTTCTCCAGAGAGATCACCTGTTGGGCTAAAATATGACACGGATACAAACCCTGTTCGCAACCACCTGTGCGTCCCGTGCCCTGAGCCACACGTCCGAGCCACCCGATCCTGATTTTACCAAGTTCCAAATGCAAGCGTCTCGGTGCCTCGAGTCTCAGACTTAGCTTGCTCTTCGATATTCCAAATGTTCCTCACTCCTGGAGGAGAATCAAAGCCCATCAGATGCTTTTCAGAATCGATCCACTGTGTGTCTTCTCAGAGTGAGGGGCGAGGGCCTTTGCTGGAAAGAATGTCATTCTCTGTATCAGCCCTTCTGGCCCCGATGAGACGAGAAGCCGCCTAGGAGTGGATTGTCAACATGGGGCGAGTTGGAAGGACCGACACCCACGTGCATTCAACCCTGAAATTCCACTTTTCTTTCGTGGGGCGGAGACAAATAAGAAAATGCATTTTTTTTAAGGCATCAGGGGAGAAGAGTCCAGGAAACGCTACAGAAACGGAACGAGTAAAGCAAGATCAAAGCAAGAGGAGAGTTAGAAGCACAGGACATCGCAGGTTACGCCTGCAGCCGAAATAACAATTTCTTATTAAGTTACAGTTAATACAGTAACTTTTAATTAGAAGAAGATAAGCCAGGCAATATCTATTAGGGCAGACACGAGTTTACGAAGCATCTGTTCTGTCCTTCTCTTAATATGCTGCCTCATTAATTTCTTGGGGACTTGATTTCTTTTGGCCTTCGTTACAAGTTCTTAATTTCACCCAACAAGCCAATGGAATTTAAATTCAACACCTACATATGTCATATTTTGCTGACTCTTGCCCAAACTTTGCCAGTAACTGAAGCTGTTCATCTCTTACAAATCCCCCCCAACTATCAATTATTTCCGGATGTTCCAGGAGAATAGTGTTTCTTTTTAATTTTCTTTTTACATTTATTTATTTTTGAGAGACAGAGAGAGACAAAGCACAAACAGGAGAGGGGCAGAGAGAGAAAGAGACACAGAATCCAAAGCAGGGTCCAGGCTCCGAGCTGTCGGCACAGAGCCCAACGCGGGGCTCGAACTCACGAACCGCGAGATCATGACCTGGGCCGTGGTCAGACGCTCAACTGCCTGAGCCACCCAGGTGCCCCCAGGAGGATCATGTTAAGAATGGCCTAGCGCCTGGATGATGGCTTCCATTTTTTTTTTTCCTCTGAAGCTTTGGCTCCAGTGATGCCCTAGGCATCAGGGCCTCAAGGTCCCCCTGAACCTTGCCCTGGAAATACAATCTCCCACTGTGTACCACAACTGATGCACAGGACCAAAGACTGCTGTCCTCTGGACTTCTCCAAGCATGGAGTCTTCCCTATAAAATCCCACCTCCTTTTGTATCTCACTCTGTCTTATGAACAACAAAGAAATGCTGCTTGGGCTTCAATATCGTAGAGCTATTAGCCAAATGTTTCCGTGTTTTGCCCACAGCCCCCTTTCCTGGCTGTTTCCCAGGCTGGTAGCCGGGGTCAGGATGCACGACTGAGAGCCAAACACTATCTGGAACTCAGATCCCCCCCTCCCTTCCACTGTGCATGGGTTTGGTATGTGACCAAGCTTGTCTTATATGGGCCTTTAGGGCAATCAACTTCTGGAGGCCCGTTCTACCAGTTAACCCGATGCGTGTTAAGTTCCAGCAACAGAACCAAGCTGAGGACTCTGGCACATGAATATCACTTCGCTTGTACTAAGAGCTATCATGTCTCAGCAAGTTCTTTTGTACTTCTTCAACTCCGGGGAAATTCCTAAATAACTGGTCATAGACCAGTAGCATCCAGAATATGTGTATCACTGGTTAAAAAAAACAAACAAACAGATGCAGATCCTCACCCCGAGCTTCTAAATCAATCTCTTTGTCGGGCGCTCGCGTGGCTCAGTTGGTTGAGTGTCCGACTTCGGCTCAGGTCATGATCTCACGGTCTGTGGGTTCGAGCCCCGCATCGGGCTCTGTGCTGACAGCTCCGAGCCCAGAGCCTGCTTTGGATTCTGTGTCTCCCTCTCTCTCTGCCTCTCTCCCCTGCTCGTGTTGTCTCTCTCTGTCTCTCAAAACTAAATTAAAATGTTTTTTGAAAATTATAAAAAACACATCAATCTTTGTTAGGAACTAAGCTCTTGTTTTGTTCTTTATTTTAGTTCTCTCAAATGATTCTTTCAGTCAACTAGGTTTGCAAAGGCTGTGTCAGAGCCCCATCTGACCTCAGCCCTGTCTGAGCATACGTTCCCTCGCTGAATTCACTTCTGGAATATCTTCTCTCTGACTCCCTCTTCCTCAGACTGTTATAATGGAGATACATCATGGCCCTTGCCCACAAATGCTGTTTCTAATGGACTTTCTCAAGCTGTGTCTGGACAAACACCTTAGTGGACAATTTAGACGATTGTGGAGCTAAGGGGAAGAAAGGGTGTGGGGGATTCTTATGTTAGGCTTACCCCAGATTTAAACTCAAAATATCCAGGGGTTCTGGCCAGGAATCTTTTTGTTTGTTTCTTGGGAGAATTTCCCAGCTTTGGGAACTTTAGTAATATTTAGCTGGATGATTTTTTTTTTTTTTTTTAATGCACCAGGATATGATCTGGTCCATTCATGATCTCATCAAATAACCAAAAGATTTCTTCCTAATAAATACTCCACAGGCTTCAGAACACATCAGAAAATAAAGTGGATTGATAGATGAGTGGCAGGAAGGATAGGTACGTGATAAAGGAAATGTAGTAAAATATTCATTGTAGGATCTATATAGTAGGTTTATGGGTATTCACCGTACAATTCTTGCAACTTTATTTATTCGTTGGAAAAATTTCATAATAAAATGATGGAAGAAAAGACAGTAGGATAGAATGTTCCCTCAAAACATATTTTCTTTGAAATATTTTTTTTAATGTTTATTTATTTTTGAGACAGAAATAGCATGAGTGGTGGAGGGGCAGAGAGAGAGAGGGAGACACAGAATCCAAAGCA
This sequence comes from Felis catus, assembly GCF_018350175.1. NCBI lineage: Eukaryota > Metazoa > Chordata > Mammalia > Carnivora > Felidae > Felis > Felis catus. Next base: position 7,738,194 of record NC_058381.1, read on the forward strand.
GGCTCCAGGCTCTGAGCTGTCAGCACACAGCCTGACATGGGGCTCGAACCCACAGACCATGAGATCATGACCTGAGTTGAAATTGGACACTTAACCAACTGAGCCACCCAGGCGCCCCCTTCAAAACATATTTGGACGCTATACCACAACTGAATAAAATGATCAGTTTAATCGCTGGTAAGTGTAACTCCAGTGCCCTTAAATAATATATGTGCTATTTCTGAAGTAATGTACTATCTATGCCTATCAAGTCACATATCTTGCTTAAGTGGAATTTTTATTTTTTTATTTTTTATTTTTTTATTTTTTAAACGTTTATTTATTTTTGGGACAGAGAGAGACAGAGCATGAACGGGGGAGGGGCAGAGAGAGAGGGAGACACAGAATCGGAAACAGGCTCCAGGCTCCGAGCCATCAGCCCAGAGCCTGACGCGGGGCTCGAACTCACGGACCGCGAGATCGTGACCTGGCTGAAGTCGGACGCTCAACCGACTGCGCCACCCAGGCGCCCCAAGTGGAATTTTTAAAAATAAGTGAAGTGCTCATGTTTTATCTTGATAAAATGTAAAAGCTCTTCCTCTTTCACTCTTCCCCCTCTTTATTTGCACGTGCATTTTCTAGTTTTCAAATTATTTGAATCACATAAATAGAAAAAAACACATAGAAATATCACTTCACAAATGTCATGAGGGAAGTGAAAAAAAAAATCAAGATAAAACTATAATTTCCAGGAAGGTCAACCGAGAATGTTATTGTGTTCTGTGTTGGTAACTTTGAAAAGCCTGTATTCAAAGTTGAACATTTCCTGCTGAGGAAATTGAGCTTGGAGAAATCAAGATCTTCAGGATCACGTCAGCAGTGGCCAAGTTAGAAAGAGAACACAAATGCCCTGACCTTGTTACTGTACTTTATTCACTCTCAAAATTTACTCAGATATAAATGACTTTAAATGTCTGCGGGTAAAAATTACTGTAGTTAAAATCCTTGGTTTACATTAGTCAATAAATAGCTTTGGAACATTAATAAAATTATACTACTCAGGTGTTTTTGACAAATCACATCCCTCTAAAAAGGGAGATTTAAAAATGAAACATAAGACAAGACTATCCTTGGGAGAAAATATTTGCAAGTAACATCTGATAAAGGATTTGTATCCATAATATATAAAGAACACTCAACACTCAACAAGAAAACAGACAATCCAATGTTTTTTTAAATGGGTGAAAGTTCTCAATAAACTTCTCACCAAAGAAGACACAGACAGCAAATAAGCATATAAAAAGATGTTCAACATCATTAGTCATTAGGGAAATGCAAATTAAAACCACAATGAGATACCACTCTCCATGTATTAGAATGACTAGCAATAAATCAATAAACAAACAACTTACAGCACCAAGTGCTGGCAAGAATGTAGAGCAACTGGAACACTCATAGATTCTTGGTGGGAACGCCAAGTAGCACAGCCAGTTTGGGAAAAAACTCAACAGTTTCTTATAAAATTGAGTATGCCCTTAACAAGCAACTGAGTAATATCACTCCTGGGTATTTACCCAACTTAATTGAAAATTTGTGTTCCTACAAATGTTTATAGAAGCTTTATTCAAGTTGCCCCAAACTGGAAACAACCTAGCCCTTCAATAAGTGAATGAATAAACAAACTGGTACATTTGTGCAATGGAATATCCTTGGCAATAAAAAGGGATAAACTGATTTCTCCTTCTGACCAAGGTGTAGTAATAGAGACTGTATTTACGCTCTTGACTGAAACAAACAAAAACCAATAAAGTACATGAAACACCAGTTTTCAAGACAGTGGATACCAAGCAATGAGGATCAATGGTTCCTGAAAGACAGAACGCTAATGAGGGGAGCCCTATGGTTGTCTCAACGCCTTGAGAGGTTTCCAGGACAAAGCACTGGGAGAGGGAATCCTGGTGGAGCCCAGCAGTTGAAGAGCAGAGCTGAGAATTTAGGAAAATCAAGATGGCTAGAGTTCCCAAGATACGGTAGAGTCGGAAAGGGAACTGCAAAAAGAGAGAACTGCAGAGATCTGCAGAAAAGTCTCATCTAGCATTGAAGGGAGCACTAATCAGTGAAAGCCTGTGTAGAAACTACTTCAAGCTGGGGAAAGAAACATCTGAAAGGATTAGAAGCAACAGTGCCTGGTGCTTGCACAGGACTATTTACGGCTTACGGATGACTGATATTGTCAGGTTTGAATCTGTCATCTTGCTGTTCGTTTTCTCTTTGCCCATATTTTCTTTTCTTCTTTTTCCCTTTTTTTTTTCTGCATTGTTCTGAGAAGGTTGAATATCTTTATCAATATCAACATTGATATCAATAAATGCTGATATTTATCGGGGCGCCTGGGTGGCTCAGTCAGTTGAGCGTCCGACTTCGGCTCAGGTCATGATCTCGTGGTCCGTGAGTTCAAGCCCCGCGTCGGGCTCTGTGCTGACAGCTCGGAGCCTGGAGCCTGCTTTGGATTCTGTGTTCCTCTCTCTCTGGCCCTTCCCCTCTCAAGCTCTGTCTCTCTCGCTCTCTCAAAAAGAAATAAACATTAAAAAAAAAACTCTAAAAAATAATGATATTTATCGAGATAAATATTGATATCCCTGTCAACATTTAACAACTTTGCCGGCTTCTTGGTTATAACTCTTTGCTGTTTTATTTTAGTGGTTGCTCTAAGATTTATGTTAGACCTATTTTAATTCCCCACAAACTAGCTTCAAGTGGTATCACACCATTTCATGTATGGTACGAGAACCCACTAATAGTATACTCCAATTTCTTCTCTCCAGCCTTTGTGCTGTTGTTTTCAGACATTTTGCTTTTATATATTGTACAAACATCATACTACATTACCCTTGTTTCAATAATTATTTTGTAAACAGATTCAAATAGTACGAAAATACCTTATACATTTACCAACGTAGTTGTCAACTCCTGCCTTCTTCATTCCTTTGCGTAGATCCGTGTTGCCATCCGGTCACGTTTCTCTTCTGCCTGAGGATTTCCTTTCATTTTTTTTTTTTTGTGCAATGCAAAGCTGGTACCAAGGATCACAGCTTGTGTATGCCTGAAAACATTTTGATTTCACCATGATTTCTTGACGACATTTTTGCAGGGTGTAGAACTTTACGTTGATGGGTCTTTTGCTTCATTGTCGCTTGCAATATTAATAAACTAAACAAATAATCTCAATAGACAGAAAAATCATACGGCAAGATCCACTTGTGATTTAAAAAAAAAAAAGAAGAAAAGAAAACAACCTCTGGATGTTGGGGTGGCTCAACTGGTTAAATGTCCGACTTCGGCTCAGGTCACGATCTCATGGTTCTGAGTTCGAGCCCCACAATAGGCTCTCTGCTGTCAGAGTGGAGCCTACTTCAGATCCTCTGTCTCCCTCTCTCTCTGCCCCTCCCCCACTTTCTCTCTCTCTCTCTCAAAAATCAACATTAAAAAAAAACTCTCAACAAACTAGATATAGAAGGGAAGTTTCTCTACCTAATAAGAGATATTAAAATAAAAAAAAAAACCCTAGAGTTAGCATATATATAATGGTTAAAAACTAAATGATTATCCCTTTGAAATCAAGAACAATACAATGATACCCATTCTCACCATTTCTTTGCAGCATTGTCCTTACTGGACATTCTAACCAGTGCAGTAAGGGAAGGACAAGAAATTAAAGGCATTCAGTTTAGAAACAAAGACATAAACCTGTCACTTTTTCCAGATGACACAATCTTCTACATAGATAATTAAAGGGAACATAAAAAAATCTGCTGGAACTAGTAAGTGATTTAGCAAGATTTCAGATATAAGATCAACAGGGAAAATCAATTGCATTTCTTTTCTTTTTTTTTTTTTACATTTTTATTTATTTTTGAGAGACAGAGACAGAGCACAAGGTGGGGAGGGAGGGGCAGAGAGAGAATGAGACACAGAATCCGAAGCAGGCTCCAGGCTCTGAACTGTCAGCACAGAGCCCGATGCGGGGCTCAAACCCACTAACTGTGAGATCATGACCTGGGCTGAAGTCGGATGCTCAACCGACTTTTGCAGGGTGTGGACATCAACACCCAGGTGGCCCCAAATCAACTGCATTTCTATATACTAGCAACATACAATCAGAAATAGAAATTTAACCAAGAGTATAATTTACAATAGCATCAGCAATATGAAATACTTAAGGACAAATCTGACAAAGATGTGAAAGTTTTGTGAAATCTACAAAACTTTCCTCAGAGAACAAAAAAGAGACATAATGAGGAGAGAGATATGTATGTTTATTGATTGAGGAATCAGTACTGTTAAGATGCAAACTCTCCTCCAAATGATCTAAAGATTCAATGAAATCCTGATAAGAGTCCTGGATGCTTTTGTAGAAATTGACAAACTGATTTTAAAATTCATATGGAAATATAAAAGACCTAGAACAGGCAATGAGATTTGGGGAGGAAATAAAAAAGAACAAAGCTGAAGGAATAACACTACCTGATTTCAAGAATTATTATAAAATTACAATAACGAAGACAATGTGGCATTTATGCGAAGATAAGTAACTGGGCCAATTTAATGAATAGAGAATCTAGAAGTAGACCCACACATATACGAACAATTGATTTAGGGCAAAGGTGCAAAGACAATTCAGTCAATAAATAGACTTTTCAGCAAATGGTCCTGGAACAGTTGGATATCCACAAGCAAAAATACATAAACTTCAGTCCATACCTTGCACCATTAAGAAACATTAACTTTAACTCAAAAATGAGCGCATAGATATAAATGTAAAACCTAAAACTATAAGCCATCCAGAAGGAAATATAGGAGAAAACTTTTGTGACTTTTCGTTAGGCAAAGATTTCTTCCATACAATACCAAAAGCATGAGTCACAAAAGAAGAAATTGATAAACTAGGCTTCAGCAGAACTTAAAAGCTTACTTTTCAAAGGATCTGTTAAGAAAACAAAAGACAGGGGTCATCTGGGTGGCTCAGTCAGTTGAGGTCCAACTTCAGCTCAGGTCATGATCTCTCACTTTGTGGGTTTGAGCCCCGCATCAGGCTCTATGCTGACAGCTCACAGCCTGGAGCCTGCTTCAGATTCTGTGTCTCCCTCCCTCTCTCTGCCCCTTCCCTGCTTGTGATCTCTCTTTCTAAAAAATAAATACACATTAAGGAAAAAAAATTTTTTTAAAGAGTATGAAAGACAAGCCACGGACTGGGAGAAAATATTTAAAAATCATGTATCTGATAACAGACTTTTAATATACAACCGACGTTAAATATATTCAAAATACACCTAAAAATCTTAAAATTCAATACGAAGGAAACAATTTAAAAAAAACGAGCAAACATAAGATTCAAGCATTCATGTTGCTAGAAGAGACGACAAAAGAACTTGTAGAATAAACATCTACATCATTAGTCATCAGGGAAATGCAAATTACACACAATAAAATACCACTGCATACCAGTTAGAATGGCTACAATTGAAAAAGATTGACCATACCATGTGTTGGCAACAATACAGAGAAACCAGAACTATTCTGCATTGCTAATATGAATGTAAAATGGCGGAACCACTTTGTGAGAGCTTGTCAATTTCTTAAAAAGGTCAGGGTACACCTCCCTTCTGATCCAGCCATTCCACTTTGTCCAAGAAAAATGAAAGCATATATCCACCCCCAAAAGGTAGTGCATGAGTGGTCACAGTCACTACTTGTGATAGCCCCAAGCTGGCAACAATCCAAATATCTATCAGGACAGATTATGGATATTTATTTGCTATGAATCAACAAAGTGAGTTCGTTCAAAGGAGTACTAACTACCCTGCAACAAAAAGGAACGGATTAATGAAATATACGAAACCAAGGATGAATCCCAAATTAATTTTGCTGAGTGAAAGAAGCCAGATAAAAAAGGAATACATATTTTATGATTTTATTCCTATAAAATTCTAGCAAATGTAAATGAATCTTTAGTGAGAGCAGATTGGTGGATGCTTAGGGATGGAAGAAGTCGAGAAGGACATGATGACAAAGGGGGACAAGGACATGATGGATCTGTCTTGTCTTGTCTTGTCTTGTATTATATTGTATTTTGGAGAGAGTGCACGCAAGTGGGAAAGAAGGGAGAGAGAGGGAGAGGGAGAGAGAGAAGTTTAAGCAGATTCCAGGCTCTGTGCCCCCAACACAGGGCTTGATCCCACAACCCTGGGATCACGACCTGAGCTGAAATCAAGAGTCAGATGCTTAACTGAACTGAGCCACCCAGGTGCCCCTAATATGTATTTTAAAAGCAAAAAGCACATGAGTGTATACACTTATAAAAATATGTTCAGATAAATAAATATAGTGTGCATACCTACTAATATTTATATATTTATTTATATTTATTTTTTATATTTAACCTTATATTTATATTTTATTTATATTATATATAATATATTTATATTTATATTATATATTTATGTAAATTAAATATATATATTATATATATTATATATATACTCTATATTATAATATACTCTATATATATTAGAGAGAGAGAGAGAGAGAGAGAGAGCACTGAGGAGGGGTGAGGCAGAGAGAAACAGAGAGAGAGAGAGAGAGAGAGAGAGAGAGAGAGAGAGAGAGAGAGAGAATCTCAAGCAGGCTCTACACTCAGTGCAGAGCCCAACGCAGGACTCGATCCCACAACTCTGGGATCATGACCTGAGCTGAATTCAAGAGTTAATGCTTACCTGACTGAGCTACCCAGGTGCCCCAGGTGAAGACTATCTTAACCACTCTTCTGTAAGTCCAAAATTATTTCAAAATACACATTTTAAAAAATGACACCAGGGGCTGCCTGGGTGGCTCAGTTGGTAAACATCCCCCTCTTGATCTCAGCTCAGGTCTTGATCTCAGGGTTGTGAGTTCAAGCCCCACGTTGGGCTCTGTACTGGGTGTTGAGCCTACTTAAAAAAATTAAAAGTGACACCAGGGACGCCTGGCCAACGCTGTTGGTGGAGTGTGCAATACTTGATCTCAGAGCTGTGAGTTTGAGTCCTACGTTGGGTGTAGAGATTACTTTTTAACAAATAAAATAAAGATGACACTAAACATACCAAAAGAGATCATGGTAACTTAAAATAACCTCACAGTTGGAAATCCTAAGTGTGACCCCAAACTAAACAGAAATACAAGAAATTCTACTACATAGAAAAAAAAAATCGGGGCGCCTGGGTGGCTCAGTCGGTTAAGCGTCCGACTTCGGCTCAGGTCATGATCTCGCGGTTCGTGAGTTCAAGCCCCGCGTCGGGCTCTGGGCTGACAGCTCAGAGCCTGGAGCCTGTTTCAGATTCTGTGTCTCCCTCTCTCGCTCTGACCCTCCCCTGTTCATGTTCTGTCTCTCTGTCTCAAAAATAAATAAACGTTAAAAAAAATTAATGTTATTGCAGAAATAAAGCACAAACTCAGAAAACTGGGGAAAAGGTTTGCATCTTATGCACAAAGGAATAATTTTCTTAATATATAGGGAGCTCTTGCCAATCAGTAAGAAAAAGATAAACAATCCTATGGGAAAACGGTCAAGATATAAGATCAGGGTTCATTTCGTAAAAAGAATTTCAAATGACTCAAAACGATGTAAAGATGCTCAGCCTCAAGAAGATGTATGAAAAGTAAAAATCCAAATACGTTTTTCTATTGAAAGTTTTATACTTAAAATTGACAAAAGCCAAAATTTTATAATATGCTGTATGGTCAGGGAACATGTGGGGAAAAAAACAAAACAAAACAGACTTTCCTTAGGAGTAAAAATTGGAACAGGTCCTATAAAGTATAATTTGGTAAAATCTCTCAAAATGTTCCATATTCCTGCCTGGTGGCCTGGCGGTTCTATTTCTAGGAATTTATCCTGTAAATAGGTCTTCACAAGAAATGAAGATATTCACTGCTTCACTGGGACAGTGTTTATCGTAGCCAAAAGTCTCTTATCAGCCAAAAGGCCTGATCAAATAAATGAATGGAATACCATGCAGCCTTCCCAAAAAGGAATAATGGGGAACTATACCCAGGGTGTAAAAAAGGTAGAGAGCAAGGTGTATGATGTGCTATCCTTTATGCTTTAAAAAAAAAAAAAAAAAGAATAAATAAATAAGTGTAACAAAACAAACAAATAAAAAACATAGGCCTATGTTTGTAATTGCGTAGAACATCTTTGAAATGATTCACAAGAAAGATGGGGGGTGGGGGAGAGGGGAAAGTGCATGATGCGCATTGAGGAGGGCACCTGTTGGGATGAGCACTGGGTGTTGGATGGAAACCAATTTGACAACAAATTATATTAAAACAAACAAAAAAAGAGAGCGGCTGGGTGGCTCAGTCCGTTGAGCGTCCGACTTCGGCTCAGGTCGTGATCTCACGGTCCGTGAGTTCGAGCCCCGCGTCGGGCTCTGTGCTGACAGCTCAGAGCCTGGAGCCTGTTTCAGATTCTGTGTCTCCATCTCTCTCTGCCCCTCCCCCACTCATGCTCGCTCTCTCTCCCTCTCTGCAAAAATAAATAAACTTAAAAAAATTAAAAAACAAAAAAAAAAACAAAAAAAGAAAGTGGGTAATAGTGTTTGCACCCGGAAGAGAAAGCAGGTGACTGGAGAAAGGAAGGTAAGAGAAATTCATTTGTCACGACCACCTCCTCCTATATACCTTTTATAAAATGTACCTAACTGCCTTTATTATTTAATCAAAAATTGATTAAGTGCTTAAAAATTCCTTTCCTGTGTTAAAAACGCAGGGTAAGGGGCACCTGGGTGGCTCAGTCGGTTAAGCCTCCGACTCTTGGTTATGACTCCGTCATCACCTCCCGGTTTGTGAGTTCGAGCTCCGCATTGGGCTCTGTGCAGACAGGACGGAGCCTGCTTGGGATTCTCTGTCCCCTTCTCTCTCTGCCCCTTCCCCACTCATGCTCTCTCTCTCTCTCTCTCAAAAATAAGTAAATAAACATTAAAAACGTATATTAAAAAACAAAACAAAACGCAGGGGGGAATGTGTGTAGGAACCATGGGAAGGGTGTATTTGGGTCACCCGGGCAGGAGCCATGGCTGAAATGATCGAGAGGCAAAGCGGAAGCCGAGGACTTGAGGCTCCTCTTTGAAGTCGGCAGCGGAGCCCCAGACGAAAGCAGGGAGACGCATCTGCTAACAGGATTCCTGTCTCAGGGGTGCCCGGCTGCCATCCAGCATCCAGCCGGCACTCGGAGTCTGCCTTTATGGATAGATGAGTAACATTGAACATGGCACCTGTGTCCAGCGAATAATCCCCTGACACCATTTAACCAACACTTAGAGCAGCTGCTTTTGAAAAATTACCTTCGGACTGGGCCCCTCCCAGCAGAACAACATCATCACCTTAAGTACTTTTCCGGGTCCCAAGAAATGAGGATTTTTTTGCCCTGCCAGAGGAGACCTGAGCCGTATTTTCTTTGAAGTCACTTCTGTCGCTTTCTTTTCATCTCCTCCGCCGCCTACCTTAGATCACAAGGCCCGTGCTATCGCCGTATCCTTCCAAGGGATCTCGGCGGCCCCCTTTGAAGGACTTCGGCGGCTTCTCCTTGCCCACATCTCGTTCACGCTCGGCAGTATTTACAAGGCTGCTCCCAGTCTGCTCTCACCCACTCCCGCACATCTGTGCAAACCTACTGGACTTTTCTCCAACCACATCCCCATAACCTTCCACCTCTTCGAACCATGGCTCATGCTTCTCTGTTCATCACCTTCTTTTTTTTTTTTTTTTTAATTTTTTTTTTCAACGTTTATTTATTTTTGGGACGGAGAGAGACAGAGCATGAACGGGGGAGGGGCAGAGAGAGAGGGAGACACAGAATCGGAAACAGGCTCCAGGCTCTGAGCCATCAGCCCAGAGCCCGACGCGGGGCTCGAACTCCCGGACCGTGAGATCGTGACCTGGCTGAAGTCGGATGCTTAACCGACTGCGCCACCCAGGCGCCCCTGTTCATCACCTTCTTAATGAACCACCACTAATTTGCCAACACTCGGATCCAATGTCACCTCCTAGGGAAGTACTCCCGGCCCTACCAGGCCAACCGAGGGATACCTTCTTCCTGCTTCCAGGCTGTAGGAAGCTCTATTGGAGAATTTGTCGCAATGCTTTATTATCTGTCTTACTCATTTCTTCTTCTTTTTTTTTTTTTTAATGTTTCTTTATTTATTTTAAGAGAGAGAGTGCAAGTGGGGTAGGGTCAAGGAGAGAGGGAGACAGAAAATCCCAAGCAGGCTCCGTCCGCACGATCAGCACAGAGCCCCACGCAGGGCTTGATCTCAGGAACCGGGAGATCGTGACCTGAGCCGAAATCAAGAGTCAGACGTTAACTGACCGAGCCATCCAGGTGCCCCAACCTTACTCATCTCTTCTGAACATTATTTACTTTTATATCGACAGTGTCCAGGTAACACAGCTTCTAACACATAGCGAAAGCTCGGTAATTTTATTTCTTATAAATATGTGGATTCTCTGTTTGCAGTTTCCGGACGCCTAATTCAACACTCACGTTCTACTTAATTCTCCCATTTTTGGCCTCTTGCTTCAAGCATTGCTTCAAACATACCCAGAGGAGAGCACTGATGGCCTGTCCCACTGCAGCTCCTGCTGAAAGACATTTCTCATCCATGGAAACGTTTCCCCCAGGTTAGCTGCCCTAGTATGGCTAGAGGTTCCTCACCTCCACACTCCCGTTCACTGTATTCTCCTTGCCAACATTCTCCACCTGTACACATTAAAAACTCAAGACATGATACCACAACACAGCCACCAGAATCGTTAAAATGACAAGGGCTGTTGAGAGTACATGTTGACAAGCGTGTGGAGCGACTCATTCATTGCTGATGCACGTGCAAGCTGGCGTGATCGCTTTGGAAGTCGTTTGGGCTAAATACAAATTCTCGTGATGCACAGAATCTGCTCCTAGGTATATACCCAACAATCCCTATGGGACATGAATAAGAATGCTCATAACAGGGGTGCCTGGGTGGCTCAGTCGGTTAGGCGTCAGACTTCACTTCAGGTCATGATCTCATGGTCTGTGGGTTCGAGCCCCGCATCAGGCTCTGTGCTGACAGCTTGGAGCCTGGAGCCTCCTTCAGATTCTATGTTCTCCCTCTCTCTCTGCGCCTCCCCCGCTCATGCTCTGTCTCACTCTGTCTCTCAAAAATAAATAAGTGTTAAAAAAAAATTTTTTTTATGCTTGTAACACTGGGGACCCTGGGTGGCTCAGTCGGTTGAGGGTCTGACTTGATTTCGACTCAGGTCATAATCCCAGCATCTTGGAATTGTGTCCTACCTCGGGCTCTGTGCTGAGCGTGGAACCTGCTTAAAGATTCTCTCTCTCTTACTCTGCTCCTTCCCCCACTCTCTAAAACTTAAATAATAAATTAATTTGGGACACTTGGGTGGCTCAGTCCGTTGAGCATCTGACTCTTGGTTTCAGCTCAGGTCATGATCTCAGGGTTCATGACAGTGCAGAGCCTGTAGGGGTTTCTCTCTCTCTGCCTCTCCCCCAGTCTCACACTCTCTCTCTCTCTCAAAATAAGTAAATAAACTTAAAAAATAAGTTAATTTATTAAAAATTAAAATAAATTAAAAAAAAAGAATACTCATAACTGTGCCTCGAAATAGAACCCCCCCCCCCTGCAAATGTCACCACCAGTAGGTTGGAAGAAGTGTGGTTTATTCACACAATGGAAAACTACACAGCAGGGAGAATGAACCATGACTGTGCAAAGCACCACACAGACCTCACAGTGTGGAGTGGAAGATGCCAGACACAAAAGACACAAGGATATACACTCTACGACTTAATTCACATAAAGTTCAAAACCAGGCAAAACCAATCTCTGGTGATAGAAGTCAGGATTGTTGGGGGCCCAGTAACTGGCAGGGCTGGGGATCAGGGAGCCTTCTGTGGCCCTGGTGAATGTTCTATTCCTTGATCTGGGTTGTGGTTACATGCCTTGCCTTTTCAAGACTCATTAAACTGTACACTTAGGTTTTGTGTTATGTTTGAGTAAAACTGAAAATAAAATCTCCCCAGCACCTGGTCCACTCCTTCGCATAGGGGAAGTTCTCCGAATGGTTGGTGGTCAATTAACTAATGGAATTCTCCTTCCCGCTAAGTGCCTAAGTGCCTTTGGGGGGCAGGCTCAATCGTTTTGAATTATACTGAGACCACCAACCATGTTTAATTTGACCTTAACATCTCTACATTTGAAGAGCTGAAACGAAGACCTCTAGTAACCAGACCCTTTCACCCAGTTCTGTGCACAGCAGGGGCAGCGTGAGGATCTATTTCCCTCTGCTATCCTCATCCGGGATGGGAGCTGTTGGAGAACAGATCGCCTCTACTCAGAGTATGTTTTCTGGGGTGCTAACAATGCCGTTCGCTCATCTTCCTTCAGAGTATAATCCACAAACCAGCCGCATGTAGGGTCACTTGGGGGCTGATCAGAAATGCAAACAAATGAGGGGCGCCTGGGTGGCTCAGGCAGTTGGGTGTCCCACTTCAGCTCAGGTCATGATCTCGCAGTTGGTGGGTTCAAGCCCCGTATCAGGCTCTGTGCTGACAGCTCAGAGCCTGGAGTCTGCTTCAGACTCTGTGTCTCCCTCTCTCTCAGCCCCTCCACCGCTCACGCTCTGTCTCTCTCTGTCTCAAAAATAAATAAACGTTTTAAAAAAAAATGCAAACAAATAAGCTTCATCTTCAGGCCAAGCAAGTCAGAATCTCAGTCGTGAGGCTCAGAATTCTGTGTTTTAATAAGATTCCCTGGTGTATTAATGGTGTCTTTTATTTTCTGTAGTTCTGATGCTCTGACATCTGGGGGCTTGCCGAGCCTGGTGGGCCCCTCCCAGGGCTAGCCAATTCCCAAAGTGAATGGGCAACTCGCCCCCAAGCTTGCTTTTCAGTTACAAACCAACCAGTCCAGAGCCCGCACCGCAACCACCTTCTTTACGGGGCTCTCATTCTCCAGGCCACTGTTCTAATCACTGCACTAGGGGAGAAGGTACCAGACAACTAGGGATGGCCCCTTTGCCCCAGAGACCACTGAAATTACCTAACTAAGTGTAAGCCTTTTTACCCTGGTTCACCCCTTCCTTTCTGAGGAAACACCTAAAACTAGCCACAGCTCTCCCTTCTCTCTCTGACCAGTGACTGACCTTGGGTATGTCCCCCACAGCATGGTGTACTACCTCCTTCTCGGGGGAACTGTGAGTAATAAACCATTCTTTTGATGGCAGTCATCTCCTGATTCGTTGGCCTTACAATACTTCAAACTTTCTATTAATAAACTGCATTTTAAATCACCAGAAGATTTAGGGGTGCCTGCCTGGTTCAGTTGGTAGAGCATGTGACTCTCGATCTTGGGGTCGTGGGTTTAAGGCCCACAGTGGGTGGAGAGAGTACTTAAAAAGATAAAATCTCTAAAACACCGGGAGATTTGTGTGCACGTTAGCAAATGAGAATTAGGGGCGCGTGGGTGGCAGGCAGTCAATTAAGCATCCGACTTCAGCTCGGATCATGATCTCATGGTTTGTGAATTCAAGCCCCTCATCGGGGTCTCTGCTGTCAGCACGGAGCCTGCTTCAGATCCTCTGTCCCTTCTCTTTTTCCCTCCCCTACTTGTGAAACTCTCTCTCTCTCTCTTTCTCTCAAAAATAAACATTAAAAAAAAAAGACATTTGAGAAGTAGAGATTCTCTCCTACCTCTTGCAAAAGAGCTACCTAGACCACAGCTTATCCTGAACTCACATTCCCTCCAGAAATAGGAATAAATCCCACCAGGGAAGGAAGATTACCCTTTCCCTCCTGAGCATGGCGTGAGGTCATTTGTCATTCCCAAGCGTCTCAGGTGGAAAGATGGGGGACACTGACATGCAGGTGATTTGCCCAAGCTCCTGTCCCAGTGTTGATAGAGCCTAGGTGACCAGACTCCTGGTCCCAACCCCAGCAGCACAAAAATAATCACAGAAGCTACCGCTTGTTGAAGGCATTCTAAGTGCCGGCTAAGAAATTAAGCTCTTTTTTCAGAAATGGATTATCCAATTAACATGATAACCCTGTTGGGTAGGTATCCCCATTTCCACAGGAGGCACCTGAAGCTCAAAAATATTGTGACTTTTGTTTATAAATCATGTTAGAGGCACAGTTATTATTCAAACTACTTTCTGATTCCAAAGACATAGCTGTTAATGACTCCAAGATGCATATAAAAATTGAAGATGCTTTCAGCAGAATAGCTTGGAAATTAGATACGGAATTCTAATGTACCATTGCAGATTTTGAAATATGACAGTCATGAATTTTCCCATGATACTCAATGTGGAAAACTGTAATATTTCTTCATTTTTATAAATCGGATTAGAATCTGGTTTACAGCCCTCACACGCCAGACTCCACATGGAATTCAACATCAAGTAACAATGGAAGATTTCTTCCCTATTCTGTTGGGTCTAAAAAAATGGGGGAGGAGTCTGGTCTTTAGAGTATTCTGGTATCTGATGCCCCTGAGAGTTAATGTGCTTTCACTGTCTATGGTCTTTGTGTTTCCTAGTCAGTTTCACCGGCCTTTATCTTCTCCATCCGGGCTTTCAAGGTGCCACCAAACCACATTCATGCAAGGTCTTGCGACCTCTGGCTTGTTGCATCCAAGAGGACCCCCATTCCCGAGGCACGCAAGGGTCTTTTGCCACATTCTTCTCCAGGTCAATTGATTCTTCCTCTGCAACTGCACTAATCTGCAACCTCTCCCTTCCACGGGCTTAATGATGTCAATCCCCATCAACATTTGCACACAGAGGCTTTAGAGTTGACCCTCTGGCTTTTCAGTCTTCCTCCACATTACAAAGGAAAACAAAACAAAATGCTTGTTATGGCCCTCCCCCAAGGAAGCTCAAAGCTAAGAGAAATGAAAGAACTGCTTTCTTTCTTTTTTTTTTTAACTTATTTATTTAAATTCAAGTTAGTTAACATACAATGTAGTATTGGTTTCAGGAGTAGAACCCGGTAATGGCTCTCATTCTTACCTAAGTGGTCATTAACTTGGGGCCAGAATATTAGAGCTAAAAGCAAAGCGACTCTTTTTTAACTCTCTCTGAGATCCCCCTGAGATAGGTTCCCCAGATTGAAACCCTCTGGAGGCCAGCAAGTAAATCAGCAATGCATTATTCTTTTCTTTACCTTTCAAAGCCTAACTCAACGGTGTCTCTTCCATGAATGCTTCCTTGATTATCATTCTAAACAGAATCATTCTTTCCCCTCCCTGTTCTCACAGCAATTTGCTAAATGTCTGCCTTATTCCGTGTTAATTGCATTCTGCTTTATCTAATACAAATTTTTAAAGAAATGCCGGCCACATTTCCTAACTGGATATTTTGGAGTATAATGGTAGGGCAACAGCTTTATCTAGTTCCAGCAGAGACAGAGGGAAAAATTCTTTGGCTTAATAGTCTTAACCATGAGTTGAGAAAAGAGAATCATAAATTTGCCCAAGGTTCAACATATTTCTCAAAACTTTATTGAGCAGAGTAACTTTTGCTGGCTTCAGAGTGATGACAGTCACTCGGGGTAATTTAACGCCAAGTTCTCTTGCTTAAAAACTTAACTTGGACATCAACCAAGTCTATAGAGTTGCATTCTTAGAGTGCCAAAGTACCTCAACCGCTCTGGGAGGGGAGTCTGTCCCTAGGAAATGGTGCAGAACAGCCCAAACAGGAGGGTGATTACCCTGCTGGGTGCCACAGGCTGTAAATCCAACCTTGGGGCTGCAAAGTGCATCGTGGGATGCCAGCTAGCTCAGAGATGCAATCTGCTATAGTGCAGACAGCACTCAGCTGGGGATCCGAGGCATAGGATGCAAAAAGGAGGCATACCCGTGGACCCTTAGCCACCTGCTATATGAATATGCCTCACGGATGTGTTGACTTTCCACTCTGTAATGACCACCTTGGCGCCTTGATCCTTGTACGTCTTTTTCCCACAGTCACAGCTCTTGGCTCTCACCTGTGGGCTCAGCTCAGGTCTGTGACCATGAATTCTAAATCATGCAGGATTTAAGGGGTCACATTTAGTCTTCTTCTCTACATGGCATCGCTAGACTATCACTTTGCTCCTTGACGCGAAGCTTCTGGAAATTCCAAGCCCACTTTTTATCCTTGTCTGGATCAATTTTGCCTCTTTGCCAAATTCTGCAGGGGCATTTCTGGTCCCTAGAGATGAATTCACTGCTTGTTTTCACGGTTCCATCCCTGAACCTCACACTTAAATTTGAGATTCCTTTACCAACTAGCCCCTGGCATTCTCATTCCCTCCTTGAACATTAGCATATGGCCCTCTGCCAGATTTCGAGGTTGCTGAGCTCTACGGGGTGTCAGAAAACCCAGGCACCACCTCTGGTCACTCCTCGGTGCTGTCTGTTGTGTTGCTGCTGCTTGTCTGGGCCTCCATTTTCCTACCACCATAATATTCTAGACTCTTTCATGAACGCACGTTCCCATGGCCTCCTGCTGTTGGGTTGGTTTCCAGTTGGCTGCCCCAATTGGGCAGATCTTTCCCTCCTCAAGATATCAGCCCCCACTGGTCTGACTCACCTCCCACCAGCAGCCAACACCTGGTTTGGGTCGATTTTGTTACATTGGTGTTTTTCGAAATAATCTCTGCAGATTGTTGGTAGACATAACATACACAAAGAGTTCTATAGTTAAATATATTCTTTAAAAAAATTTTTTTTAACGTTTTTATTTATTTTTGAGACAGAGCATGAGCAGGGGAGGGGCAGAGAGAGGGAGACACAGAATCCGAAGCAGGCTCCAGGCTCTGAGCTGGCAGCACAGAGCCCGACGTGGGGCTCGAACTCACAGATTATGAGATCATGACCTGAGCTGAAGTTGGATGCCCAACCGACTGGGCCACCCAGGCGCCCCTATAGTTAAATACATTCTTAAAGAGAACACGTGAGACAGTTAAACGGGACCCTTTACAGGAGGACTTCACAGAGCCTCTAATATGATGACCTTTGCTGATAATATCTAAGGAGGGATATAGTGTTTAGTGTTCTCAAACCTTATTTGACCATGTTTTCCTGGGAGCCTGTTCTTGGGCTGGTGTTCCCTGGAACAGAGTTTGGGAAATGGTAAATCACATTCTTCAGGTTCCAGCCCCATGTTAACCTTGACTTGTTGGCAATAATGACATCTTTGAAAGCCACAGATACAGCCCCCTTCATGGTGCAGTGGAGTCCCGGGGGCTGGTTTTGAATCCAACCTTCTCCCTTTTCCTTTACTGCTATTCACTTGTTCAACTCTTTAATGTTTGTTTTTAAGAGACAGAGAGAGACAGAGTACAAGCAGGGGAGGGGCAGAGAGGGACAGAGATGCAGAATCGCAAGCAGGCTCCAGGCTCCGAGCTGTCAGCACAGAGCCCGACACGGGGCTCGAACCCACAAACTGTGAGAGCATGACTTGAGCCAAAGTGGGATGCCTAGCCCACCGAGCCACCCAGGTGCCTCCACTTGTTCAACTTCTTAAAAACTACTTAACGTACGTACCTCTCCAGTCCTACTACTGCTTCACAAGGTGATTGATACGCAACTGTGTACATTATCATCCACAATGGCTAGCGCTAAGCTTCGTTTATTGAACATTTGCTCTCCACTCGTCGCTGCTCTCAACACTTCTCCCGTATCGCCTCTTTTACGACAACAATCCCATGATGCAGGCGTGATCGTTGATTTGCTCCCCCCCCCCATTTTACAGAGGGGCTACGGAGGCACAAAAACAGCTAAATATTAACTTACCAAAGTCCACCAGCTGATTCAACTGAGATTCAGGCCGAGGTAGTTGGACTGCGGCGACATCGTTCTCAATCCCAGCGCTGTAATTTACTCATATAGCGAAAATAAACAGACATTCTTGCCCTGGTGGCGCTTATATTCCTAGTGGGAGGAAACAGGCAACAAATAAATAAGCTTAGGTCCTGCAGGGATGAGTGCCATGGGCAAAATTAAAGCAGAGTATAGCATATGCGAATGTTACTCTTCTACAGGGTGCCTCTCTAAGGTGACATCTGTGCAGGGGCACCTGGTGCCTCCGTCGGTTAAGCATCCGACTTCAGCTCAGGTCATGATCTCACGGCTCGTGGGTTCAAGCTTCCGATTCTGTGTCTCCCTCTCTCTCTGCCCCTCCCCGACTTGTATGCTGCCTCTCTCGGTCTCTCTCTCTCAAAAAAAAAAAAATGAATACATTAAAAAAAAATTTTTTTTTAAGGTGACATTTGTGCAGGAGGAAGTGATAAGTGAAGGGAAAAGTATTCCAGGCAGAGGGAATAGCAAGGGCAAAGGCTCTGAGGCAAGAGCGCTTTGGACTGTCCACAAAGTAGCAAGGGGCCAGTGTGGATACAGCAGAGCGAGTAAGAAGGAGTAGAGTTAGCAAGATTCAGAAACACAGGTCATGTGGTGGGGATGGGGGTGGGGAGTCGTCAACACGGCTAAGAAATACAGATTTATTCTGCAATGGAAAGTTGTCGGAGGGTTTGGGGCTGAGGGGAGACATTCTGACTCAGATGGCAAAGGCCATTCTAGCTTCTATCGGGGGCGTGGGGGGAGGCAAGGAGAAGCAGGAAGTCCGGGTGCAGGGATCCAGGCAAGAGATGACATCAGCTAGGTGTTAGCGGCGGAGGCGGGAGATGAAGTCAGGTTCTGGAGAGATTAGGGAAAGAAACCCGGCGGGATTTCCTAATGGAGTGGACCTGGGGTGCAGAGAACGATAACTCCAAGAGTGTCACCTGGACACTTGAAGGGGTGCTGGTGGAAGATCGGGCTTCCAGAGGAAAACCACCCGTGTAAGACCCCGTGCGGTGATCACTCTTGCCTTCAGTTTCGCATTAGCGCTGCCTCTGTATGTAAGTAAACCTGCCGGTCGCCTCTCGTCAGAAAATAAGGACACGATCCGATATAATCTCCCCCCCCACCTTTTATTTTGAGCTTCCACGGAACTTCGAATCCGATTCAGGATGCTGTTGAACAGTTCTGGTGTTTCAGAGGGGGCAAAAGGAATCAAAGGCCCATGTTTTCGCTCTTGTACGAGGAGAATGTTCGATAATAAATACGGTTGGGCCTGTGCTTGAGTTCCTGAAAAACATGGGTCCAAATACGGGTCCAGGCTGCCACTAAAGGTGGGGCGAAAGGAGAAGAGACAGAGAGAGCTATTGAAAAGCAAGGTTCTTTAGTGGCTAAAAATGGCTGGTTTGGAAATTCCGCAACAGCACAGGGGCCCTCTCTTAGGAAAGGAGAGGCAACCACAAAGCCACTATCAGGACTTCCGACATCAGGCTGGGCACTGTGGAGACCTGGGTGTTTCCATGGCAACTCTCTCTCGCACAGTTTGGCTGGACCAGCTCTCGCCTGTGACTCAGGGCATCCGTGTGACTCAAGCTGCTCTCCGCACTGCATGAGGCCACTCGTCAAGATCACTCCAGGTGACACTGTTCTCTGTGACGAAGCCAGTTACACAGGGAACAACAGAACTTAAGGAGTGACTGGCTACGCGTTTTCTTAATTACTTGTGTTTTATTTATCTTTCTTTTTTTTTTTAATTTTTTTTAACGTTTATTTATTTTTGAGACAGAGAGAGACACAGCATGAACGGGGGAGGGATAGAGAGAGAGGGAGACACAGAGTCGGAAGCAGGCTCCAGACTCTGAGCCATCAGCCCAGAGCCCGACGCGGGGCTCGAACTCACGGACCACGAGATCGTGACCTGAGCCGAAGTCGGACGCTTAACCGACTGAGCCACCCAGGCGCCCCTTGTATTTATCTTTCTAATGTTATTTACTTCGATCCTAGTGGGTTTTTCCCCCTAAGTCTCTTTGTAATTTATGTGCCCTTAGATACAACAGCAAATATACAACAGAAAGGAAAAATAGGAAAATTAGACTACATCAAAGTTAGAAACTTTTGTGCTGCAAATGATACCATCAAGAAAGGGAAAAGCCCGCAGGATAGGAGGTAACATTTACAAATTGCCTATCTGATAAGGGTCTTATCAGACCTTTATATAAAGAACTCCTACAACTCAACAGTAAAAAGACAACCAAACCAAAAAATGGGTAAAAGGTTTGAATAGACAGTGGTTAATTCTTCACTCCCTTCACGATTTATGCCAAGCCCCCATATCACCTGCACAGCCAGCTCTTTGATAGTTTCAAATAATTGCCTCATTTTTACACATACATAAAGACGGAGTTGGTTTCTTTTTCTTTTTCTTTTTTTACATTTATTTATTTTTGAGAGAAAGAGAGAGACAGAGCATGAGCAGGGGAGGGGCAGAGAGAGAGGGAGACACAGAATCCCAAGCAGGCTCCGGGCTCCGAGCTGTCAGCACAGAGCCCGACGCGGGGCTCGACCCCACGAATCGTGAGATCACGACCTGAGCCGAAGTCGGACGCTTAAGTGACTGAGCCACCCAGGCACCCCAAGACGGAGTTTTTTTAGGGAAAATAATGGATAAGGCAGGAAAAGTACACAAAAAGCAGAAAGAGCTATGACCCCTGGGGGGAAAAATACATGCTCTCTTTAGAGGACGAAGCCTGGAATTGCCAAAATATGGAGAGAAAAGTGGGTGTGTTGTTTCTCATCTCAGGGAATTTAGAAAAACAGCTAAGGGATATGCTGGGGGGTAGCCAGCCTGGAAAGAAAAGAGGAGGGTACTGGGCCAGTGGGTGTGTAAACGTAAGAGATCTGAGAATATTATGCAGATCAGTGAATTTACTTTGAAGATGAAGCAGTGAGGACTGAAGGAAGGGTGGACCCTGGGAACAAGAAGTTACTGTGCAATTGTAGAGGCTACAGGAGACACTGATCTAGAAGCTGAGAGTGTGTGGGTAGTTTGATAGCGATTAAGCTGAAGATAAGGACATGGCAGGGTAGAAGGTTCCGAAGAGGGCTAACTTAGAAAGTCAGCAGGGGGAAGGCTCAAGGCAGAGATGGGCTGACAGATGGGAGAGAAGGTGGAAAGGAGCCCCCGTAGGTGGGTCATGATATCAGAAGGACCACAGGAGGAGCGGATGGGGGAGAAGAGTAGGCGGTGAGCATACCAGCCACCATGTAAAGGATGAGAACGTTGCCCTTCCGAGCCTTGATAGTGAACACACAGGGTCAGTCAGTATCTGGTGAGTGACATTAAGAAAATGCATCAAAGTTATCCTGCATGTAGGACGCCTGGGGGGCTCAGTTGGTTCAGCATTGACTCTTGGTTTTGTCTCAAGCCATGATCTCATGATCTCCCTCTCTCTGAAAAATAAACACTAAATTAAAAAAAAATTTTTTTTTAATGTTTATTTATTTTTGAGACAGAGACAGAGCATGAACAGGGGAGGGGCAGAGAGAGAGGGAGACACAGAATCCGAAGCAGGCTCCAGGCTCTGAGCCATCAGCACAGAGCCCGACGTGGGGCTCGAACCCACGGACCGTGAGATCATGACCTAAGCCGAAGTCGGACGCTCAACCGACTGAGCCACCCAGGTGCCCCTAAACACTAAATTTTTAAAAAATATATAAGTAAATAGACATTAAAAAAAAAGAATGAAGACTTAATTCACCTTTCAGCTTCTGTTGTCTCACCTTTAAAATGAGGATAATATATAGTTTTCGGGATTGTTAGGACTGGAAAAAAAAGTGGGCACAGAGGATCTGGACCACAACAGGGACTCGATCTCTTGGAACTGTCTCCATCTGTGATAATAACTGAGTCAGTTGCAAACACGCGACCTGGGTCTGATCTATAGTGGTGATTCTTTTTCTCTTCCCCCTTTCTTTTTGCTGTG
Organism: Felis catus; assembly: GCF_018350175.1. Lineage (NCBI taxonomy): Eukaryota > Metazoa > Chordata > Mammalia > Carnivora > Felidae > Felis > Felis catus. The sequence continues at coordinate 7,760,071 of NC_058381.1, forward strand.
TGTCTCTCTTCCTTGTTGTTTTGAAGTCCCATTTTTAGACTCATTCTTTCTTATGCATCTCTCTCTCTCTCTCTCTGTGCGCACACATTGAAACTAGAACAGCAATTGACAAAGTTCAGATGATCTCAATTTATGAGAACAGCAAAGACTCAGGAAATTTCCAAATGTTGAGCTTGATATAGAGCCTTGGCCAAGTTCCGTATCTGACTCTGATACAACATTTAAATGTTTAGGTAACTGAAGAATTTAGGGACGACTGGACACCAACAAACTTCCTCTAGGAAAAAGAGGTCAAAAGAATGGACTCGGATTCCTTGTTGGATATAATTACCACACTCATGCATGTGAAGGCGTGCTCCCTGGATCATGGTGTGTGCACACATTTATTGCATGTGGGCTAATTTTATTATTTTATTTACTTATTTATTTTTGAGAGAGAGAGAGAGAGAGAGAGCGCGCGCGCGCATGAGGGGCAGAGAATGCGGGGTAGAGAGACAGAATCCCAAGCAGGCTCCATGCTGTGGGCAAAGAGCCCAACATGGGGCTCGATCTCACTGTGAGATCATGACCTGAGCTGAAATCAAGAGTGGGACACTTAACTGATCGAGCCACCCAGGTGTACCCCCCCCCCCCACCAAGGCTTCATTCTTAATAAGCGGCAGATTCTGAGGTTCAAATCTAGCCCCACCACGCTGCCTCTGCTTTTCCCATTGGCCAACGACTTCTGGAAAAATCTTTCCCTGAAAAACTTTCATGCCTTGAAAAAACACAAGATAGTTTTTTTCAGTTGGCTTTCGAGTTTTCTAAAAACATCTATTCTCAGAAGGGCTTAGAAAGTATAATGAACACTGTTAATTGCTGGCCGGTACCCATTCTCCTTTCTTTCTTCCCAGGAAAATACCAGTTCTAAGTACGTCAACAATCATGCAAACCATGGGTCTCAGGAGAATCTGATGCCATTGCCAGTTCTAGGAAGTGGTCTGATTAGGCAAAAGGTAAATCCATCTACCATGCCGGTGACTGGTTCTGGAATGAGCATGTGCCCTAATTCTGGGCAAGAAGACAGAAGGAGAGACCTGCCGGAAACTTCTGGAAGACTGTTCTTTGTTCTGAAAAGAGCCCCGGGGAAGTCACTTGCTCTCCCAAAGGTCACCCGTAAGCTTGATCGTTGTGCCAGCCAGCCTAAAGCCACAGAGGGAACCAGTCTTAGGATGAGACCCAAACTGTGGCTTACAGAGCAGAGACACGGAAGTCAAGTATGTGGTTCCTTGAAAACATGATTGGGCCACTGATCAAGCAACACCGAAGGCCACTCAACACCTGGACCTCACCTTTGTGAGCTAGTAACTCGTGTTTGCTGAACACAAATCTATTTAATAACTTCTTCAAGCAGTTGGAGTTCACCTTTCTGTTTTTTTTACAGCCCCCACCCCACCAATGGGATACTACCAATAATACAGCCAAAATAGCAGTCCATGGTGGAAAAAAGGAGACAGGCAAGCAAAACGTAAAGCTGGAAATAGAGCGTCATCCTCCAGATGAAGGATGCAATTTTCCCTGGGGTAAGTAATCGCACCATATCTTTGGTGCTAACTGTCTTCATTAACTTAAATCGGTGATCCTCCAAGGTGTTGCTCTGGGCCACCAGGCTTCACAACAGCTGGAAACTTGCTAGCAATGCAAATTCTGGGGCCTCACCCTCGCCCTAGTGAATCAGAAATTCTGGGGATGGTAGCCCGACCATCTGTGTTTTAATAAGCCCTCCAGGGGATTCTGGTCCTCGGGTGTGAGATCCACTTCCCTGTGTACCTCAAGGTGAATTTGCCTGAGGAGTTCTCAGTATTAATGATTAGCACTTGATTGGAACTTGGATTTTAGAGGTCTCCATCTTTATCCCAGGCTCTGAACGTCTGGGCGACACAAACACATGCTTTCGGGGTCTTGAGTCATTGAGCAGTGCTTCTGGCAAACTGAATTCTGTCCTTGTTGACCCGAAGCCAATTTGGGGTTGATTAAAACTCCCTTTACTGCTGTTAAGAAACCAAACCTTAAAAAGCGCTGGTCCGCCCTGCAGAGTAAATATGAACAGTTTTATTTGGTACAGGAGGCACATAGAGAAATGTGGTATTTTCTAACTCTTTAAATTGCCACTTCTGGAACATTTTAAATGTAGTTCTGGGCTGGCTCCGATTTTTAATTAATGTGTTTTTTTTTTCCTGGCTCAGTAATTTTACAGTTTGAAAAACAAAATTTGTTTAATATGCAATCAGGGGGGGGGTGGTGGTGGTTAATGCTCTATCCTGGATGAATATTTCTGTAAGCAACCTGGTCAGGGACAATAATTTTAGCAGTATTCTGGGAGCGATGAGTATCATTAACACAGTGTGATCATGTCAAAGGAAAAGTGTCTTTCACTCAGGGAATCTAACATGTGGTTGGTGTCTTGATAATTAACCCATTGCCCTGGAGAAAAAAAAAAAAAGGTAATTAGAAGCAGAGGCAATTAACTTCTTACATCTCCACCCCGGTCTTCAGTCTTCGAAAGGGGATTCCAGAAGGGGTTGAAGGAAACCAAGAGGACAGAAGCAGTTACATTGTATCAGGAGCGCTCATGTGGTTGTTGTGTCAAGAGAGTTAGATGCAGAATGTGGGGAAGGTCTCTCTCTCTCTCTCTCTCTCCCCCTGTGCCCCTCTCCTCTGCTTGCCCATGTGAGCGCTCTCTCTAAAATAAAAAAATAATAATAACTATTCTTGTGTTTAGAAGCTCTGCTCTGCGTTTAGGAATTTTTTTTTCTCATACGGCATCCTTGCCAAAATCTTCAGCACCTGCCACATTTCTTCTCCAGGAGACCAGATGATAAGATAATGAGGCAGAGCCGGGCTTTGAAGAATTTTCGGTGGGAACCCAGTAATCTTTGGCCTTTGTTTTCCTGTCTCTAAAATAGGGAAGAGCATGAACACACTGGATGTCTGAAAAAGTAATGTAAACCAGAAAAGCAAAGCATAGGCTCAATAGACTTAAGGCTTCTTCCTGCCGGGGGTCCCTGGGTGGCTCAGTCGGTTGAGCGTCCGACTTCGGCTCAGGTCATGATCTGGCGGTTTGTGAGTTCGGGCCCCACGTCGGGCTCTGTGCTGACAGCTCAGAGCCTGGAGCCTGCTCCGGATTCTGTGTCTCCCTCTCTCTCCCTCGCGTCCCCTGCTCATGTTCTGCCTCTCAATAATAAATAACCGTTAAAAAAAAAAAAATAGAACGCTTATTCCTAAAAGGGCTGAAACTTGAATGAAATCACGATGCAATGCATTCCCCAACTTGAACCAACAAAGATATCAGATACCTAACAACTTTATGTAGGTAAAGTATTAAAATGGATATTGAGACTGTTCTAAATAATGCATTCTAAGTACAAAATGGGAGGAGAATGAGTTACTCCCTAAAAAAATATATATATATATATATATCTACTTCGTACGTGGAGAATAATCGCTGTTTCTCCTACAGCCCCAACGTAACAGTTTGCCATGAGAAGTTCAGCACAGCTGTTTGCCTTATTTCTTAAATTTTCCGGTTGCTCAGGCTAGACTTTGCCCAGCCTCTTGTATCCTTGCATCTGATAGTTTATTGCAGGTAAAACGGGTCCCAAATTATGCTGGACTTAGAGTATCCTACCGGTGGAGGGAAGGGGCTTGCTAGTGATGAAAATCTAGAGGTGTTTCCGGTTTCAGAGAAGCTGAGATAAATACCCTCCACCCTGACTTTCTCCCTGAGAGCATCTATAAAATCTGGATAAAGAGAGCAGGGAGTAGCTAGTCAGGGACTCGGGGAATTAAGTCGCAGGAAAATGGGAAAAGACTAGAATGTGGACTGGTGTATTTCCGTTTTGTTTTTCCTTCTGGGATCCTTCAACGTGGAATCAAGGAAACCTGAAACCAGTGTGGATCACTAGACAGGCGTCTTCAGGAGAAGCCCCCTAGGTCTGTATCAAGGGGTGGAAATCAAGTACCAAGCAGCAGAAATGAAGTATCTGAACACTCAAGAGATGGGAAATCTTCCATTTTTCTATTTTTTTTTTTTTTTGAGAGAGAGAGAGAGAAAGAGAGAGGGAGCAAGTGAGCGAGGGGCAGAGAGAGAGAGAATCCCAGGAGGGGCAGAGACAGAGAGAAAGGGAGGAAGGGGAGAGAGAGAGAAGCAGGGCTCACCCACAAGCGGGACTCGAGTTCACAAATTCACGAACCACGAGATCATGACCTGAGCCAGAGTCAGATGTTTCATGACTGAAACACCCAGGTGCCCCCTCCCCCCCCCGCTGCCATTTTTCTATTCTCTTTAAATTCATTTCTGGGACCCCTGGGTGGCTCAGTCGGTTGAGCATCCGACTTTGGCTCAGGTCATGATCTCACTGTCTGTGAGTTCAAGCCGCGCGTCGGGCTCTGTGCGGACAGCTTGGAGCCCGGATCCTGTTTTGGATTCTGGTGTCTCCCTCTCTCTCTCTGCCCCTCCCTCACTCATGTTCTGCCTCTCTCTCTGTCAAAAATAAATAAACATGAAAAAAAATTTTTTTTTCATTTAAAAAATAAACATTAAAAAGTTAAAAAAAAAACCAAACAAAAACCCACAATCTACAGAAGCCTGGTCAGAACATCAGCCAGTGGGTTTGCCTCGCAAAACATGTTAGAAGTTCTTCAGACAGAAGGAAAATAACATAGACCAGAAATTTGGATCTATGGAAAAGAAGGAAGACCATCAGGGAATGAATGGATAAAGGTAAAATAAAACACGTATTTTTCTATTCTTCATCGATGAAACGGATAACGGGTTTTTTTTAGTAATAATCACAACAATGTATGGATTATCTATGCATATATATTATATGTACACTTATGTACAAGAAAAATAAACGACAGCAAAAATACAAGGGGCCGGAGGGATGAATCAGGAATATTTTTGTTATAAGCTGTTTGCACTACCCACGCAATGACCTGGTGTTATTTGAAAGACATAAAGGAAGAACAACATACATGGTAAGTATCTGCATAAACATAATGGTCTATCCTTTAAGGTTTTAAAAATATGCTTGATGCCTGAAACTAAAAATTATACACACTCTCTGATGGTGGCTTTTCAATGACTGTAGATGTAATACACAAGACATTTGCAAGACGAAGGGAAGCGTATCATGGGGCCTCAATGGTGGTAAGATTGATACATTCCATTTGAAATGGTAAAATATGGGGGCGCCTGGGTGGCTCAGTTTGTTAAGCGTCAGACTTTGGCTCAGGTCATGATCTCACAGTTCATGGGTTCAAGCCCCACATCGGGCTCTCTGCTGTCAGCATGGATCCCCCTTCGGATCCTCTGACTCCCTCTCTCTCTGTCCCTCCCCTACTCTCCCCCTCTCTTAAAAATAAATAAACATTAAAAAAGAGAAATGGTAAAATATATACTCTAAGTAGACTGTGGAAAAATATATATGGATATTTTAATCACGACAGTATCTACTCAAAAATTATACCAAGAGATGTAGTGAAAAACATAGTACATAAATTAAAATGGAATACAAAAACATTCCAGTAACACATAATAAATCAGGAAAGGGGAACAAAGGAATGGGGAAAAAAGGAACAAGCAGAAAAGATAATTAAAATGTAGATCAAAATCTTAATGTACTAATATTTTTCTTTACATATAAATGCATGAAACACATTGATTAAAAGACAAAAAAATATCAAAATTAACTAAACACGGGATTGGATCATGCAGCCGAAAGGACTCAATATAAATATAGTAATATAGGCAAGGAAAAAGCAAACATCTAGAAAAAGGTATACTATACAAACAGTAAACAAAAGAAATCTGTAGTGGCTATATTGGTCTATATAAACTTCAGCACAAAGAAAATTACCAAGGATAAGGAATGATATCACATAACAACAAAAGGACCAGTTCATCAAAAGACACAAGAGTTCTAAACATACATGCATGTAACAACAGAGATTCAAAATACATAAAGCAAAAATTGACAGAACGAAAAGGAAAAAACAGGCAAATCTGCAACGTGGCTGAAGAGTTCAGCACTAAGTAATTGATAGAACTGGTAAATTAAAAAATTCAGCAAGAATATAAAAGAACTAAATAATTCCATCAACTGACTATGTCTCATTGGCATTTGTAAAGCTTTCCACTCAACAACGGCCGAATACACATTCTTTTTTTTTATTCTTTTTTTTAACGTTTATTCATTTTTTGAGAGACAGGGAGAGACAGAGCGTGAGTGGGGGAGGGGGAGAGGGAGGGGGAGACACAGAATCCGATGCAAGCTCCAGGCTCTGAACCGTCAGCACAGAACTGGACATGGGGCTCGAACTCACGGACCGTGAAATCATGACCTAAGCCAAAGTCAGATACTTAACCAACTGAGTAACCCAAGCGCCCCAGAATATATATTCTTTTTAAATGCACATGTAACATTCTCCAAGATAGAATATATCTGACTTCATAAAACAAACCATAACAAATGAAACAGAACTGAAATCATACAAAGTATGTTTTCTGCTCATAACAGAACTGACATAGAAATCAATAACAGAAATAAAAAAGAAAAATCTCCAAACACTTGGAAATTAAACAATATACCTCTAAATAACCAATGTGTCAAAGAGGAAGTTTTAAGGAAAATTAGAAAACATTTTAAAATAAACAATATGAGGGGCACCTGAGTGGCTTAGTCATTTGAGCATCCAACTCTTGATTTCAGCTCAGGTCATGATCCCAGAGTCATGAGATTGAGCCCCATGTCAGCCTCCATGTTGAGTGTGGAGCCTGCTTAAGATTCTCTCTCTCTCTCTCTCTCTCTCTCTCTCTCTCTCTCTCTCTCTCTCCTTCTGCCCTTCTCCCCCAAATTGCTCTCTCTCTATCTAAAAGAAAATAAAAAAATAAATAATGTGAAAATACAAAAGTCAGAAACTACAGGTTGTAGCTAAAGCAGTGTGTAGAGGAAAATTATAGAATTAAATGTACATGCTGAAAAAGAAAAGTTTCAAATCTATCATTAAAACTTCCTCTTTAAGAGACTAGAAAAACATAGCAAAATAGATGTAATATAAGCTGAAGGAACTAACTGAAAACAGAAAGAATAACAATAGATAAGAATAGAATCAAATGCTGCTTATTTGAAAAGGTCAATAAAATCAATGTATTTCTATGAAAACCAATAAAGAAAAAAGAGAGAACAGATACATTACCAATATCAGGAATGAAAGAAATGATCTTCCTATGGCCAGGAAGTCCACAAGTTTGGTAACTTGGGACAAAGCCCTTAGATGCTCATTTTTAGCAACAGGTTAAAATAATCAGAACTGACAACTTTCCAGAGTATATACTATATGAATTAAAATTAGTCCAGCTATGAGAAACACTGCAAATCAATGTAGCACTGGTTTGAGGAAAGTGGAAATCTGGGACTAGAGTGCCCACGGCTGGATGATGTTCTATTATATTAGTCACTGGCTTCTTTTATTCTTGCTTCTCTACCATTTATGGCTTCTTTCTCAAGATCACCTCACGGTTCAACATTAAAAGCAAACCGTTGAATATCTATTCCAACTCACAGGGAGAAGGAAGGAGAGGTAGGAAGCCTACGTTGAAGGACATCCCCCAGTAGCTGTATATTTTTTGCATTTCCCTATAAAACGAGGCCTCCACACTTGAACTATCCACACTCACTGATCTTGACCTCTCCCCCTCCCAGAGACACATCAGCTCAGATGTAATTCTCATCTAAAAGCAAGGCACTATTGGAGTGCCTGGGTGGCTCAGTCAGTTAAGCATCTGACTCTGGACATCAGCTCATATCATGATCTCGCTGTTGCGGGATCGAGCCCTGCAGTGGGCTCTGTGTGCTGAGCGTGGAGTCTGCTTTGGGTTTTCTCTCCCCGCCCCTCCCCTGCTCGTGCACATGCTCTCTCTCTCTCTCTTTCTCAGAATAAATAAATAAACATAAAAAAAGATAAAAACAAGACATTATGCACGTGGGTGCAATTCAAAATGGAGCACGTCACGGGTTCTCCAAGCTTCTAAGAAACCGAGGAGTCCTGCTCTGCTCCACAACCCTTCCCTCACTTCTCCTGCCTCTTTTTACCCGCCCCCCGCCCCCCGCCCAAATGCCTTCACCCTCTCCCATACCCTTCATCCAATCCACAAGTGGTTCCTTTTGAGCGAACCTTCAAAATAAATCTTGAATTCTACCACTTTTGGTCTCTATTCTTATACTTTAATCGAGGCTACACTGACTCTTGGGATCCATCTTTAATTTTTCATCTCTAAAACAGGACTCAAAACTCTCAGAGGTCTAGAACAGGGATTGGCAAACTTTTTCTCTGAAAGACCAGATAGTAAAGATTTTAGACTTTGCAAACTATACAGTCTGCTCCAAGTACTCCGCTCTGCCATTGTAGCACAAAACAAATTGTCGTGGCTGTGGTCCAATAAAACGTTATTTACGAAAACCAGCAATGGGCCACGTTTGTCTCCCACAAGCTGTAGTGTGCCAACCCCTGGTCTAGACTTTTGCTGTGGGAGCTCCCTACAGCGTGTTTCATAGTCCTGAAAACACGGTGTTCAATCTTCATCATGGCTCATTAGAAACCAGCGACTTTTAAAGCTCATTGTTCTGTATCATTTAAAAATATGGCCACGCATGTTCTTCCATTTGTTCACAGATCTGGAAACATACGTCGCGATGACTTTTTCTGCACAGTGCTGCAGTGTAATCATCCTTAATGCCTGAAATCAATATCTCTTCATGTCTGACCTTTCTAGGTAACGATCTATGTGACAGAATTGCTCCACACATACTCATTTCATCCCTACAGGAAAACTAAACACTCTAATTAATGAAGCCTCTAATGAAACCTTTTCCTTCACCCTGAACTTTAGCTGAGAATATAAGGACAGCCAGATTGAATATGAATGAAGCTTGCGTGTTTCCTTCTGTCGGAGAGCATCTAAAGACTCAAAATGAAGTTTGTTCCCAGAACAAACTTTTCCAGGATGAAAAGGAGTTATCCACATCTTCACGTATGGATGATATACATATTTATGGGGGAAAAAAGGGAGTAATGGGCTGGAGATGAGGAAGAATGGAATAAGAATGGAATAAGGAGTGCCATGGTTCATGGGTTAAATCCAACGCAGAGACATGTTGCTTGGCATTTATAGTTGTTTTGAACAATTTGAGCCATCACAAACAAGATCAGAACATTTTGCATTTAAAAATTCAGATATCCAGCTTATCTTTAAAAAATTAAGTATTTCTGGCAACACAAGGACCAAACTATTCCAGAGCAATAATAAGCTAGACCTGAATGGTGACCCACTACTTTTAGATGGAAAGTATTTCCTACTTTCCCACAATCCCCACTACTCCCTATTGTCTACCTAACACTGGAGCAGAGTGTCAGTTGCCAATTATTATTGTCTCCCCACTACATTTTTCCTATAGCAAAGAAATATTTTTTTCTGTGCCCCTTTCCCCATGAAAAGCATAAAAAATAGAGGGTTGAGAAGACCATGTCATTTATGGAAAAGTAGAAGTTAGGACTCATTTATGCTGGCTGTCTGGCCACCATAGGCAGTTGAAAGTTTTACTCTTGGGCAGGAGGAAGAGCTCAACCAGGAGGCTGGGGCTGAGTTCTAGTCTTTAGCTCTGAGTTAGTGCAAGGGACCTTCTGGGCAGGGTACACGCCCTGGCTTGCCCTCAATGTGTCCTCCCAAAATAAGGGGCTTTGTATAAGTTAGGGTGTTTTGATGGCAAGGAAAAATAAAGCAATTAACAGGAGGGTATCAGATGCCATGGAATTGATTTGAAAGCAGAAATGATAAGGAGCTAAAAGCACTAGAAGGAGCTTGGCAGCAGCCATTGTAGAAGCAGACCCATAATAAGAACAAACATTGGGCAACAGTGCTGCCCAATGGCATGGATGAATCCCAGCCATTTTATTTGCCTCTGCCTTCCTCATTCGCTGTCCAAAGTTCCACTGTGTGATTGGCAATGCTTAGGGGTAGGCGGGCTTTTCACTGGTAGCATTGGGCCAGCAAACAGGGAGAGCTGGGAGAAGGAAATCCAGAGGCCCCTTCTATCTTCCACTGCAGAAGAGACACCAAAACCACCCCTGGGGTGGGGGGGGGAAGGTAAATCCTCGAAGGGAAGTTGGGCGGCTACTGGAGCAGGATAACATATGATGCCCAGGCCAAAACCCCAAATGAATGCCCTCCGTTGGATTACACAAAATCTTATACGAAACCTACATCTAAAAGACACAGTGGTTCTGTCTGAAGCAGGAAGAAGATGCAAAGAGTCCCCTATTTACTCTCTGACCCCTCACTCTGCCTTAGCATGAAGCAATTCCACTGACCCAAGATCTCCCTGAAGCCCAGAGCAAAAACCACGGGACAAGATCATCTGTATCATTCCTTGAAGCTGCAATTTTGAGATCTGAAGGGCAGAAAAATTACTTGAGTTTCCACCGGTCGGCTGGGCTCAGAGACCCTAACTAGGCGATGTCTACAAGATAAATCTTGTTGGCCAACCAAGCCATGAGAATTGTTCCCCTGGGAAGTGTAACGGCACCAGTAAATCATTCTCATTGACTACTGATGAGAGGGACCGGCTTCCAGGTTGCTACTATCCGAGGCAGAAACTGGAAACAATGACCTCAATGTTAACAGCTGAAGGGCTGATCATCGACCCCTGAGCCACCGGATTCCTCCACACGCACGGAATGCCTCCACTGTTGGATTCGAGAACGTCTCTGTGGCCTGCCTCTCTCACACACAACAGTATGTCTTTATCCTTTGTTTAACATGGCAATGAGAGATGGGAAGAAAACAGGACCTCGTGGCCTCATAGCATGAGACACCGGCAGGAAGAAATGAGGAATGTGAGGAAAAAAAAATATATCATATTTACCAAAGATTTGTTTTGAATAACCAAATAATAACCAATAACCCCAAGCCACTTGGGGTAGCAAGCAGCTGGAAGCATATTATGAAACTATTACCATACTGAAACAGAACTACGCTTAACAGCATACCCAATCATGCGGAAAGCCCCTGTGGCGGAGATCATTAACTCTTTGAAGAGTTTGGAAGAATTTTTTGTTTCCATTCTGGAAATATCCCAACCTCACACCATTCTGTTTACTAAGTCAGGGTTTATATAGAGGGGCGTTGGAAGCTCGGTTGATAGATCAAAGTTTTCTCCTGCAAACAGTCTTGCGTATTCCCTCATTTTAATTTGCTCTTTATACGTGAATGTGCCTTACTGTTGCAAGTGAATTACTGGTAAGACACTATAGATCTCAAAGGGAACTGAGCCACTGGCGGAGCTTAGATTTGACACTGCCAGAAGTGTTGTCTCTTACCCAAAGAGTTCAAGTCTCCAGGGAGATACAGTCTCATCATCTCTTCGGAAGTCAGGGACTCCTGACTTCACCGATAGTAAGGGACATTGCATAAGCATCTGATGAGGACGGGTTTCTGTGATTGATTCTAGGGCTCCGTAACACATCAAGTCTCCCTTCACACGGTCTCCAGGCTGCCCTGTCCAGCACAATGTGTACGTCAAATGGGAGATCTTAAGAGCAAAGGAGCCAAACGGCCCATCCAGGGAACACACCTTCAGATACCTGGCCTGTTGTTTGCGTGTGTGTGGGGAGGGGGGGGTGTGGGGGGGTGTTTATTAAGCTTTCCAGGTGATGTTGATGCAACTCATCTCTGGACTAAGTTCTGGGATCCACTGTGTGTAACTGGAGTGATTGGAGAAAATATATATCCATCTATGTAAATGTAGTTGATTAAAGCCAAAGCCACAGTCACAAAATCCAACATGATGTAAGACACAGAGAGCAGAGGAAAGAGGAAGGCACACAGAGGGCAAACACAGTAACCATCTTGAAACCTGGCTATTCTGATGTCAAATGACCTTTTACTAAGACCCGTTTGAAACACAATCCTCAGTTAACTTGCAAATCTCCCATGTTGAAAAGGCTCAACAGGAAGTATTGAAACTGGGGATGCCTGGGTGGCTCAGTCGGTTGAACGTCTGACTTCAGCTCGGGTCGTGATCTCACGGTTCGTGAGTTCGAGCCCCACATCGGGCTCTGTGCTGACAGCTCAGAGCCTGGAGCCTGCTTCCGATTCTGTGTCTCCCTCTCTCTCTGTCCCTCTCCCCCTCACGCTCTCTTTCTCTCAAAAATAAATTAACATTAAAAAAAAAGTATTGAAACTACATAGCTAACACAGGAAATCAAAGATTCCTTATATTAAATCTAACCTAAATAACAATTTAACCATCTTTCTCACATTCTTTGTCTTTGCAAGAAGGCTCCGCTGTTGGCATTCTTTTGTAAAAATTACACTCATGCTGCATTTGCCAGCATGCATTGGACAAATCATTCCAAGGGTGACTTTTTATCAAATTTGTCAGTGTGCTCTGCGAACCAGAAATCATCTTGTAGAAGGCGGAGTGGACGACTGGCTAGTGGTGCATGCTTAAACAGACTGGGGGAACCTTCTAGACTGTTCTTCCTCTGTTTTGTAATTAAGAAATTTCCTTCAAAGAATTAATGGTTTTGCTCCATGCTTTTCAATCCTGGCCATATACAGAAATCTTCTAGGGAGCCTTGAAAAATTCTAAGCCCTTACCTCAGATACTCTGATCCAGTCATTAGTGTTTATAATGGTGCTTGAGAGATTCCAGTGTACAGGCAAAATTGATGACCACTGCTTTAATTAAAGTCTCAAAACTTGGGTATCAGTAACAACAACAAACTCACATTCAGGGAGTATTTCAATCTGTTAAAAACTTCTTATGCTTTGGTGTTTCCAACGGTTTTGTTTTTTCTGAGAGGCACTAAGGTCAGGTTCCCAGATAAAATGCAAGATGCCCAGCTAAATTTAAATTTCAGTTAAATAACCATCATGGAACACACTTACAACAACAGCAACAACAAAAATTTCTTTATCAGAAATTCAAATTTTCCTGGGTGGCCTGTATTTACTAAATTTGTCAATCCTGTCCTAAAGGTCTCAGAAATAGTAGAGGGAAATTTCTAGTCGAATCAGGACAGGAAAGGAACCATGGACATCTGTTGGTTTGCCTGCCATCCATCCCTCATTCTTTCTGTAACCACAGTTTAATTTTCCTTAAGGAATAATCCTCCCCAACCCCCCCGTCTATGTGGTTTGGGTGGACACATGAGCTAGACCTGCCAATCGGAGATGTCTGTCTTCCTGGCCAGAGTGATTCACACAAGCATGGCGGACGTTTAAACCAAACCAACCAACCAAAAAAAAAAAAAAAAATCATTCCAGAACTTTTGTGTGATTATGGGGGAAGAGGTACCCTTTCTACTAAGGTCACTGAGAACATAGGTTACAAACCTGAAGCTACTGGTGATCTCCTTACCACCATATGTGAAGGATATCCCTGAATAAGGTCAACAAGAAGAAGGAAGAGCTAAGAAATGAAGAGAGACCAAGCCCTAATGAGCCTTTGGACCCAGTTATGCCTGAAATCTGTACCCGGCAGTTTTTGAGATGGCAATCAATTGATTCATTTCCTTAGCTCATACCCACTTGGGTTCGTTTTCTGCCATTAGCCCCCAAAAGAATCCTGAATAATGCATAGAATGAGTACAAATTGAAAAGCTCGAATGGAAAGATACGCTTTCACTGGCCTCACTACATTCTTTTTTTAGCCCTAAGAAATGGTTCTTCCAAATGCCCCCGTATTTGATGACTCTCAGTATCTATCACTGACCCCCACTGTTCCTAATCCAATATTCCCTTCTCTGTACCTCCTCATACTTTGTCCTTTCTATCATGGCACTTTCTCGTACATGATAGCCATTTAATCACAAAGCCGTTCTATAGTTTTGTCTTTGTGTTCCCAGCCAGGGTCTGGCACAGCTGAATCAGTGCTTGTCAAATTAAATTGACTGTGTAGACAGACCATGATGGTGATGAGGATGACGATGATGATGACGACAATGATGATGGTGGTGGTGGTGATGTATTCAAAAGCTCTGCTGAGCCATAGGCTTGGCCTATGCCAGAAGGGAGGGAGGCTGTGGAGGAGAGAGCTGGCTGAAGTCAGGCGGACCATTGCTTCCATCCACCACCCCTGCATGTGCGGATTAGAGATAAAGCTTCAGATTTTGTGTCTAATCCAGCATTCGATGTCATCAGGTTTTGGTTTACCCAATTAATCTGTGCCACATATACTATTCAACTTATGCTTGCATTCTAGAGTTCAGCAACAATGGAAAATACATTTCCAGGTTATTTCCTTATTTGGTGTCCTTCCTGAAAACGAAATAAAGGATACAATCAGTGGTTTCTTCTCCCACGGAAGTGGTCCTTAGTTATTGTGATATGCCATACGAAGAAACAGAGAGAGATTTTTTTTTTGAGAGAAAATATAATAATGGCATACACCTTGGCTTAACGGCAAACTATGTGTTCACGGTCAGTGTTGACATCATTGACTATTGTTAAAAATTATGATAACTCTTGGGAAAATGCAGGGGAGGAAAGCAGTGGTCTGTGAGAGGAGCCAAATTTTCATTCACCGTAACAGAACAGTAACGGATAATGGCTGTAATTGACAATGTGCTGATATATCTGCTTCTAGGTATTTACCACCACGGAGGCAAATGTCAGAGGCAAGAACCACGAGTTGGAAGTGGTTGCTGCGGGGGCTGGAACGGGGCGGGGAGAGTGCCAGGGGACACAAAAGCGAGGTAAGGAGTGTTGGAGGGAGGACGTCCTCTTCCTCTTTCCACAAAGAGTTTTACTCTACGGACGATCTCCGATAGGATGGAATCTGGTACGGAATGGATTGAAATGCGTGACAAGCCTAATGGGATAAAATGTTGCTCAGAGGTTGGAGTGAAGGACCAAGGAGTCCTCGATCTCCCATCGCCTAATTGAAGGATCCGAGTCAGTTTTATGGCTGTGTCTCCAAGGATAAAAGGCAAAAACCAGTCATGCTGAAGAGTTTGGAATGACGTGATCCCTGGCTTCCCATTCAGCTTGGATGCCATGAGGACACAGTGTCCTGAAAGCATGACATTTGACTCTGTCTCAGTGTGTATCTTTGGAGACTGGCACCAAAATCTCTTTTGAACTCCCTTGTGCTTCATTTCACCATGATGAAAATCAGTCCCCTCTCAAATTAAACTGACTACAGCCTCTTGTCCTCTACAGGGGGCCTCAACCTTGGCTGCTCAGAATGCCATACTATTCATTCCTCTGAAAGTGCCTTCCAGTAACCAACCTGACTGTTAATCTTAGAAAACAGACTGGTAGTTCTTGAAGTCATCTATTAACAATGACTGAAGCCTTAATCTGGCGGGAATCTCTCTCCATCAGGCAAATCAACTCTTTGAAGTGGCACGGGGGTGCCATGGAGCCCGAGTTCAGAGGATTCCCTTTGAGGGGGTAGCTTCTCATCTCGGGAAGACATTACAGGCGACGTCAATGGCTGTCGGAGGATCTTGACTAGAAGCTGCCATCATTGCAAAGCTGAGATAAAAAGTCTCCATGTTCCTCTTTAGAACTGCCCATCATCCATTTTCTCTGGAAGATTTGCTTGCCAGTTAGCAAAACCTTCCTGAGCAGTCGTGACAGGGGGTAATTTCTGAGGAAGAGAGCTCGTGACACAATTCTTTTAAATAAAGAGAGTGGGGAAACATGGGGAAGAAAGAATGCTTCAGAGGTTTGACTTCAAATAGCATGAAAGGTAGACAATTCTAATTTCTTGTGTGAGTTCACCTAGCGTCCATCTCCCGGCCTAAAGGAGTCATCGGCGAAAGATAAATTCATGGGAAGTCTCCAAGTATTGCAATTCCACGGATCCTGGACAAATTCCAGGGAATCTGAAGTTCTCATGGAGAAGCTTGCGTGTTTGTGAGCTTCCCTTCTCTTCACAGAATCAAATGACCATACGTGGTCGGAGCACATTTGAGGCAACACAGTGCACCCCTCCATTCAACAATACCCCTTCATGCTTGGTCTTGTTTGAACTTTAATATATCCAGTGATGGGGAGCTCTCTGCATTCCAAGGAAACACGACCTTTTCTTTGTGAACAGTCCAACCTGCTGAAAAGTTCTCTACCGGAGTTTGAATAGAATCTGTTTCCTAGTTTTACTGCCTAGAATAATACGGTGTCATTTTAACTCCTCCTCCTTCTCTTAGTCATCCTTCAACTAGAGAGGGCCACCATATCATCACTTCCCTGGGATAAGCAGACTCAATATTTCCAGTTGTTCCTTACATCAGTTGCTTTTCTTCTTCTTCTTTTTTTAACGCTTAATTATTTTTGAGAGAGAGAGAGAGAACGAACACATGTATGAGTGGCAAAGGGGCAGAGACAGAGGGAGACACAGAATCACAGAATCTGAAGCAGGCTCCAGGCTCTGAGCTGTCAGCACAGAGCCTGATGCAGGGCTTGAACTCATGAACCGTGAGATCATGACCTGAGCCAAAGTCGGATGCTTAACCGACTGAGCCACCCAGGTGCCCCCCTAAATCAGTTGCCTTTCAAACAGGGTTCTTTATCATGGTGACTCCCCCTGGACAGTCTCTAAGATGCTACTATTGCATTTAGAAACTACGGCAACCATCCATGGCAAAGTGTGTTTTCTCTTGTATTTCCCCAAGCCAGTGTCTTAATCTTAAGAAGAGTGCAACTTGGGTTCGAGCTCCGTGTTGGGCTCTGAACTGACAGCTCGGAGCCTGGAGCCCGCTTCAGATTCTGTGTCTCCCTCTCTCTCTGCCCCTCCTCCACTTGCTCTCTCTCTCTCAAATAAACATTAAAAAAAAAAAAAAAAAAAAAGAAGAGTGCTACTTGGAGTTATACAACCCTAGGGGTTCTGTGAAGGTATTATTCGTGGTATACAAGTGTTGTAATTATAAAGTAAAGAGACCACTTTGGTTCCTTATCCAATAAATTTCAAAACAAAAGGCAGGAGCAGAAGAGTTAAAAGAGAGCAACAAATACCCCACGGAGCATTTGGTCATGACTTCATGAGTGCCAACAGAATTTATCCATTCAATTAGCAAGTTAGCATTGATTGGAGAATAACTCCTATGAAAATAGAAACCATTGGGCACCATGCTAAGCACTGTTTGCTATTCTTGGGAATTGTGCTGTTTCCCTAGAATGATGCACATGTCACCTAGGACCTCTGAGACACAAGTAGTTCCAAGCAGGACAGCCGGTCTGTAGCTTTCTCTTTTCATGTTGTACAACAGCACAAATGATGGTCTCACACAGGTTCTGGGTGGGCCTCTAAGACCGATCTGTGTTTCACCCCTTACGATACGTCTCAGGAGGTACTTGGTACGTATGAGTTGCCATGTCCAACGGCTTCAACCCTTTCACACTGAATTGACTTGTCTAAGAGGTTAAAAATCAGTCAAACCAGTGTTGACATGGTCTTTGATTCTCTTCCCTCCAAAGACTAATTTGACTAGCTAGACTTCCATTGATCCCCGCCCCCCCCACCCCTGCTCCCTTTGCCAATATTGACACTGGAGGACAAACATTGTCTCGGGAATAGATGTGTCCATTTGCCTGGGGCCTGGAGCCCCGGGTCAGTTATGTTAAAACCAGACACACCAGCGGAGGTTAAAAGATAAGCCCCCAGCGTCTTGAGCTGTGTTTGCTGTTTTGACAAAATAGACAGCTTAAGCACGTGGAGGACAGTTCATTTCTCCCGTCAGTGTCACCTAGAAGACAGATGTTTTTGGGAACAAGAGCCAGAGATCCAAGAACCTGGGCGCAAGACCAAGCCATCTTGTCCACCTCAGCAATTGAGAGAATTGACTCCGAGCACTCGTGTTGCCCAGGCCGAGCACTCGTGTTGCTCAGGCTGACTGATGAGAGGCCTGCAATCAGAAATGCACAGCGACAGGAATGTGCTTTTCATCCCCACAAAGCATGAAAGGCAGCTGTTTGGCGGTGCTTCCAAACAGAAGGCTGGGCAATCAGTGAGTCTGGGACCCAGCAGGACTTGCGGCGGGGGGGGGGGGGGGGGGGGGGGGGGGGTTATAACAGTGGAAGCATCTGGGACCTTCTCACAGATTTTTGTCATCTTACGTGGCCAATTTCACAGCATCGCTGTGAGAAATGGGCCCGGACGTGGTACCACCCTACAGACTCACACATCGACGGCTTTTCAAGGGCGCCATTGATTTTCTTGTGTTGGGTCTTGTGTTACGTCTTTCTTTCAGACGCACTGGTCTGAAACAATTTCATGGTTTCCGGGTAAGGAGGAGAAAGAGTGCAAAGCCGGATATTTAATACTACTTAAAAATAACATGTATGATTTTTTGTGTACGCATATACCACTTAAAAATCATATACGTACATATACGTCTTATTTTCACGCATGTATTTTGCATATTTAAACGAGCATGGACCAGAGATCGCTTTATACTAAAATGATTTGTGAATGTGACTTTCTTCCCTGTTTCTTCTCAGCGTCTTAGGGGCAAGGACCACGTCTTCCCTCCCTGGGAGTCCCCCTGAGTATTCCAGGGTGGTTTCTTGCATGTTGTATATGTTCTATCAGCGTTAACTGAGTTGTCATTTGAGTTCAATGGGTCTGTACCCACCCCTGCTCAGTGAAGTCTCCTTATAACATCATTTACTGCCCCTCATTTCCTGCCTCTTGTCTAGATTCGCCTCATTGTCGCCCTTATTCTATCTCTCTCATCCCTTTTGCCCAAGAGAGGAGGTCGATTTTGTTCTTTCTCATACCATCCCCTTCCCACCAAGAGGGATCGTGTCGTGATCTCTCGTTGCAACACTTGTGCCAATAACTCTTCAGGAAATGACTTAAAACATCATCTGCCAATACTCCCCTCTGGGGGTTGGAAGTGGTCATTCCGTTTTATGAGCAAAGGACGCAGTTTGGGTCCTTCCCTCCCTAAAACGTTAACCAGGAGAGACTAGCTGAGAGCAACTTGCAGTTTTCATATGCAGCTAGCCGCACCAAAGTTTTGTCTCTGAATGCATTTCTCTTTCGCTAACATATTCCTCACTGTGCTTTGTCTCCTTTTTTGCCAAGTTGCTTTATTTCTCTCCTTTGTCCTGACCGATCAAGAAGAAATGCCTCTCTCCACTGTTTCCGCCTGCTCTGTCTCTAGCTACTGCTAATACCCAGCTGGAGAAATGCAATGATATGTAGTCAGTAAATATTTTCTTTTAGAGTAATTTACTAAAGGAGCATTCCTTCCTTCCAATTACTGCTCTTAAAAGTATTTAGTTTATACTTTGAGTTTCTAGATTATGTTGTCTATTAACCTGTGAAAGGTTCACTGATAGGTACAGAGTCCTGCATTAGTAGATAGCAAATAAATATCTGTTGAATTCGTAAGTGAAGAAAAACAATTTTAAGGGTCCTTCATCATGCAGTCCAGCCCCCTTTGACATGCACCAGTTTGTCAGTACGCCTTCTTTCTACCAGAGCAGAAAGTCCCTGTGAGTATCTTTAAAAATCACTGTAATTAGGTAATAACTTGTTTATTAATTTAACAAATATTTAATTCCTATTCTGTATGGCATTTGGTAGATATTCAATCAACAATATGTCGAATGAATGAATGGCAAACTGATGAGACATCTAAGTGTCGTGTCCTATAAGAGACATTTGAAGAAATAGCAAGATTTTGATCAAGAAAGAGAGGCTCCCTGGGGCACTTGGGTGGCTCAGTCGGTTGAGCGTCTGATTTCGGCTCAGGTCATGAGCTCATGGTTTGTGGGTTTGAGCCCCACATCAGGCTCTGTGCTGACGGCTCGGAGCCTGGAGCTTGCTTCGGATTCTGTGTCTCGCTCTCTCTCTGCCCCTCCCCTGCTCATGCTCTGTCTCTCTCTGTGTCTCAAAAATAAACACATGTAAAAAAAAAATTTTTTTTAAAGAAAGAGAGGCTCTCAGCAGGTAATGACACCTGTCAAAAAAATAAAGGATTGTCACAGATCCTGTCTGAATTTTAAAATTTGGTATTTTGGGGGCACCTGGGTGGCTCAGTCAGTTAAGCATATGACTTCGGCTCGGGTCATGATCTCCCGGTTCAAGAAATTGAGCCCCACATTGGGCTCTGTGCTGATGGCTCAGAACCCGGAGCCTGCTTCACATTCTGTGTCTCCCTCTTTCTGTGCCCCTCCCCTACTCATGCTTGGTATCTCTCTCTCTCTCGAAAATAAATAAAAATATTTAAAAACGTTTTTAATTTGATATTTTATTATAGTTTTTTTTTTTTTGCACTAACTTGCTTTTTTAAATACCTTATTAAAATACGGCCTCGACTAATGGGCTTTTTGGCACCCCCTTGAGTTTTGAACAGGAGGTGAGTGCCCCCACTCACTTCACCTTAATGGCGGCCCTGCAGGTAACATTTACTCTGCAGGCTCAGTGGCTTTCCATCATGTCCACAAATTCAAATCACAGCATCCTTCAAAGTCCACATTAGTGCTTGGGGTGGAGGGTGCCCTGACTATTACTTGGTACTTGCATAGGAGGAGAAACAGGTATGCTCAAATTAATTCATCACAGAGGGCTCCATAGAGGGATGGACAAAAGGAACAATGACAGATGAGAGCTCAAAGGACCACTCTAATGGAGTTTTCTGGCAAATCAGATTGAGACAGTAGCTTAGATTCAAGCTCTAGATAGGACTTTGTTATGGGATGAATTGTGCCCCTGTATATGCTGAAGTCAGCATCTCAGAATGTGACCATATTTGGAGATACAATCTCAAAGGGGTACCTGAGTTAAAATGAGGTTGTTAGGGTGGGTCCTCATCCAATGTGATTATTGTCCTTATAAAGAGAGGAAATTTGGATACAGACATGAATGGAGGAAAGATAATGTGAAGACACAAGAAGACGGCCACTCATAAACCAAAGAGAGAGGCCTCAAAACAAACCAATCCTACCAGCACCCTGACGCATCTGTCGGTGGCAGGAGTGACAGAAGAGGTGAAAAAGAGTAATTTGGACAGACCAGCAGAACTCCAGACACATGGAAACATAAAGGAAGAAAGAACACTGCATCACCCACTTGCACTAATGGAGTATTCTATGACCATACCCATTAGGAAATGCGGGGCAATCTATGACACGGTCAGAGTCTGATCAAATCCTGTATCTTCCCCTCAGAAGAAAGGGAAGGCAGAGAAGAAGGGACCATAGACTTCCTCCTCTCTAAAGCTCCGTTCAAATGTTACTTCTTGAAAAAAATTCTTCAGGTTTACATGCATCCATACTCCTAGAGCTGGAAGTGAGTTCTTTATCCTCTAAACTCCCACATAAGTTACCAGGTATGTTCCTATAGAATCTAGCACAGTTTTCACAACTACCATTTTTTGTTTCAGTGTTTTACTGAACAAATGTAATAAATTGGGAACTAAGGAACAGACACCCTGATGTACACGCCAGTAGAAATCGTAACTACTAATAAAAGAACAGATAAATCAAGAACAACAAATAATTTCAATAACAGTAACTAAAAAACCAAGCAATTGACTAATAAACTGTGCTGGCCACCTTTCCACGTGATGTTGTTTACAACTATCATTCATTGAGCCAAGCCACAGCCGTCTGCAGAAGATACGACACAGAATCTTAAAAACAACCCCGTGGGTTAGTACCCCCCACCCCACTTCAACAGGTATGAAAGTATTTATTTTAGCAAACATGTATGGAGAAATGAATATGCTCCCTTGCTACATCAAGAATACAAACATAAGGTAAAGTTTTGGTCCTCAAGAAGGTCTTAGTTTAAGGAGGGGAAAATAACAAGCAAAGAATTGGATTCTAATGTAGTAAGTCAATTTCTTCATTTAACAGATATTCATTATCCACCCTGTGCTAGACACTGATCTAGGTCGTTAAAATATGTCAGAAAACAAAACAGAAAATATGATATAATGTAATATAACATCTTAACATAACAATATAACATAATTAATATAATATTAGAAAATGATGAATACAATGGAGCAAAGTACAGTAGAGGAAACAGAGGTGTTGTGGGGTGTGGGAGTTGGGTTGCAATTTTAAAGTAGGTGATCAGGATGGACCTCATTAAGAAGGTGATATTTTAAATTTTTTTAATGTTTATTTTATTTTTGAGACAGAGAGAAACAGAGCATGAGTGGGAGCATGCGTGGGGGGGGGGGGGCAGAGAGAGAGAGACACACACAGAATCCGAAGCAGGCTCCAGGCTCTGAGCTGTCAGCACAGAGCCCGACGTGGGGCTCGAACTCGTCAACCGTGAGATCATGACCTGAGCCGAAGTTGGACCCTCAACCGACTGAGCCACCCAGGTGCCCCAAGAAGGTGGTATGTAACCAAAGACTTCAAGTAAGTTCACCATACAGATATCCAGGGCAGTAGAATTCCAGAAGGAGGGACTAGATGATAGCAAGGATTAAGGCAAGAGGAGGAAGCCTGGCATGTTTAAGAAATGGCCACAAAACCAGCGTGGTTAGAACGACATGAAAAAGACACAGAGTGGTAGCAGCCGAGATTGGTGACATACCCATGGGCAAGCCAAAGGGCCTTTTCAGCTGTCGTAAGGGCTTCGGATTTCACCCGCAGTGAGGAAGAAAGGTATTGGAAAGTTTTGAGCAAAGGAGTTAAGCTTGTGTTCTCTGAAAAGCAGAGGCCAGGGTGGAACCAGATAGTCAAGAGGATTTACTGGGGACGCTCCTGTGGAGGGTAAAGGTGCAAGGGCTTATTAGGGAGATACGAGTAAGTTGGCATAGACCGAAGGCCACTGCGTATGGCTGGTATCTGTAAGAGGAGAGAGGGAAAGAAGGAAAACAGACTTGGAGCAGCTTCCTACTGGAATACCCCTCTGAGAAATTCAAAAGCCTCCCATGCGTGAGGCCACAAAAGTCCAGCCCAGATGCCCTCCCCGTACTCCATCATCAGCTGGGAGCAGCCTGAGACAGCATGACCGAAAAGAGCTTGAACACTGGGTGGATCCAAGGTTGTGGCAGCTGGATGCTGTTCCTCAACCACCCTTCTCTCAGTGGGTTTTCTGGAAGGAAGATCTGAACAGCACATCAGCATGGTTGCCAACAAAAGTGAAATCATCTGAATTGTATATATAAAAGATCACTCTGGCTGCTGGGTAGAGAATAGAACGCATGAGACCGAAACATAAAACAAGAGGCAGCTGGGAGGCCACCGAGATCATCCAGGGGAAGGATGAAGGAGCTTGGGATAGAGCCACGGTTCTCAAATGGGAATGACTTTGCTTCCTAGGGGACATGTGGCAGTGTCTGGAGACACCTTTAATCATCACAACTGGAGGGGGCAGAATGTACTACCATCATCTAGTGGGTAGAGACCAGAGATACTGCTCAATATCCTACAATGCACAGGACAGGCCCCCACACAAGAGGAATCATCCAACCCAAAATGTCAACGATGCTGAGGTAGAGAAACCCTAGCATGGGATAAAAGTGATATAAGTAAATGACTTTTTCCCCAATATTTTTTGAAGGTAGAACTGACAGAATTTGCAGTATGTCAGAAAGGAGAGTCCATGTCAAGATTCCTTGAATTTTGGATACTACGCTTCTTTTAATAGAGACAGTAAAGTCTTAGAAACGAGTGGTTTTAGGGGTGAATGCAAATTAGGAATTTTGTCTTAGATATATTGAGTACCTATGACTATGAGACATTCAACTGATGTCCGATAGGCAATATGGAGATTTTTCATGCTTAAGAGAAATGGGGGGGGGGGCGGGCAACACCATAAAGGTGGTATTTAAAGCCATTGGGACCAAATGAGTTCATGTAAGATACAAGTGTTGTTAGAGGAGAGATCCAAGTTTGAGTTCTTTTTTTTCAATTTTTTTTTTCAAAGTTTTTTATTTATTTTTGGGACAGAGAGAGACAGAGCATGAACGGGGGAGGGGCAGAGAGAGAGGGAGACACAGAATCGGAAACGGGCTCCAGGCTCCGAGCCATCAGCCCAGAGCCTGACGCGGGGCTCGAACTCCCAGACCGCGAGATCGTGACCTGGCTGAAGTCGGGCGCTTAACCGACTGCGCCACCCAGGCGCCCCCCAAGTTTGAGTTCTGATGCATTTCTGAGCAGAAGGTTGAAAGATGGTAGGGATCTAGTCAGTGGAGAAAGGAGCATCGGGAGGAAAATGGGGAAAAAAAGGTACTATTTGTTCTGAAAGTGAGAGGAAATCTTGCTGATGGGTTAAGTAGTGATGAAGAGTGAGAACTGACCACTGAACTTGGAAAAGTGAAGGACACTGATGACCTTGAGAAAGGTGATGGCAAGAGACGATGGGGCTGTGCCTTATTGTTGTAACCGGGCTCACAGAAAAGGGACGAGGAAGGCAGCCAGTTGAGGATGGGAAGGCTTGCTGAGGAGACAGTGCCAGCGAAAATGGCACCACAGACATACACCCCCAAATTTACCATCTGGCCCTTTCACATATACCGGAAGGAGGAGCATTCACATAATCAGAGCTTGACATGGTAAGACTGTCCTCAGGAAGAGTCAAGGACCATTTATGGCGGATGCTGTAGAGACCATTTTTACAATGAAAGTGGCTGGATTTTTGACTTAAGACCATTTTTTTTAATAAGGTATTGGGCTTTATGACCAGTGCCCAGAGGAGGAAACCTCCTCCACACGTTTTTCTCCAGCTCAGAGGCTGTTGTATTCTCGAAAGGTTCTCCTGAATGGATGAGGGCTCTGGAGTGGTTACACCACCTGGGAATTCATTTGTTTCCTCACGTGAACAACAATTGCTTTATGGTATTGCTGTTACCTGGCTAGCCGGACTGAAGACTTGAGGAAATCAATAAAGGGGACCTTCAAAAAGAGGGGAAAAAAATGGAGCCCTCCTACCTCCCCTCCCCACCCCCCAAGCCCCCAACACACATACATACGCTAACAACCATCGTATTTTCCCCCAAAGCCTTTTTTTTTTTTTACTTTTTATTATTGCAAGTTTTTCTTGAGTGTCCAAAATACAAATCTTTCCTTCCACCTAGAAGGACCAGCCCTGTCAAAACTGTGTTTACGGTGCTAGATTTCCAACAGCTGGAACAGCCCGGCACGCTCACTTAACTCAAATACGCTCAGAAAACAGCAAAGGAAGTAACATTTAAAACCCTTTCTTTGCTCAGGCCACTTACTGAATAGACCAAGAGCACACATCCTGTTTTTCAGAAGCCCTAACTGGTTGCATTGAGAAGCTATGAATTTAATTCAGGTGCAAACTGGCTACAAATCCTTTTTTTTTTTTTTCCAACGTTTATTTATTTGTGGGACAGAGAGAGACAGAGCATGAACAGGGCAGGGGCAGAGAGAGAGGGAGACACAGAATCAGAAACAGGCTCCAGGCTCTGAGCCATCAGCCCAGAGCCTGACGCGGGGCTTGAACTCACGGACCGTGAGATCGTGACCTGGCCGAAGTCTGACGCTCAACCGACTGCGCCACCCAGGCGCCCCGGCTACAAATCCTTTAAAATGTAATATGCCTGAGGCTCGCCAGAGGTCAGAATTTTCAGCTAGTCAGTGTTTTGTGTGTTTTTTTAAAACAGTTCCTCAGCCAATTAAAACATTTTAAGTTTATTTACTTATTTTATCTATTTTGAGAGAAACAGCACATGTGAGGGTGGGGGAGGGACAGAGAGAGAGAGAGAGAGAGAGAGAGAGAGAGAGAGAGAATCCCAAGTAGACTCCTCACTACCAGCACAGAGCCTGAGGGCGGGGCTTGAACCCATGAACCGTCAGTTCGTGACCTGAGCCACAGTCAACACCTGAAAGCTTAACTCGTTGAACCACCCAGGCGCCCCTATATCTGATTATGTGAAAATTTTAAACATCTTCCAGCACGAACTCCATTTTAAGATATGTATCAGCACTGGAAGTAAAACTAACTGGGTTTACCAACTCTCTCTGGGCCAGTTGCCAGAATTTGCCATTTTATTAAAGAATTCACAGTGCTTCCCGTTGACTTCTCACGTTCTTTTGCCTGGGATAGGAATTTGATGTTGTGACAAAAGGGGTTAAGACCAAGGCTCTGGATTCAGACTGCCCAAGTTCAAATCCTGGCTTCGCCTCTGACGACCTGTGTGACGTTAAGCATTTTGCTCAATTTCTCAGAGCTTCAGGCTTTCTTCTGTTTAAAAGAACTATTTCGAGCAAGAAGGGTATAGAAGTGTTGAAATAATTATGTTACTATGTACAAAGAAATGTCTTCCCCTCTCCCCTTCCACCTCTCTCTCCTTCTCCCTCTGATTTTTGGGTTGCATACGTGGGGGGTTGTCACCTTCAACGTGTGTACGTTACTCTAGAAAAATAGCCCTAGATCCCAAAGAGAAATGAAAAACTAGGAAACAGGAAATACAGTTTCCGGTCGTAGCTCTTTCCGCCAGTAATCATGATTTCACACCAGTCTTACTGTGCCTCAGTTTGCCCATTTGGAAAACAGAGGATGATTGCTAAACTAGGTGCGATATTCCCTATGGTTTCTTCTCCCTCAGACACACAGGGAGTTGTTGCTGGAGGTTATGTATTTCAAGTAGTGTGGCTGAGCACGGATGTTAAATATCAGAAGAAACTTAGAGCCAGAAAAGAAATCTTTTTACTCCGTGTTTGAAAGACTTTTTTAAAATTCAAATTTATATTAATTTAGTGAAGAATCAACTTTCCCGACGCATGTTCATTATCAAAAATCATTTTAGCTCCCGATTCATCACAATGTATCAACTGAAAACTGTATATTCTATCAAAATAAAAAGGAAAGCAATTAAAATAAGGCTCTGTCAGCCCATATAGCATTGTAAGGGGAAATGCATAATCTCCTGACACTTTTTATATACATAAAGTAAGTAGTTCAGAGAGCTTACCACCATTTTGGACCTCTTGAGGTTAGGGAACCCCAAGTGGAGAGCCATTTGCCTATAAATCCCTGAGTCAGTGCTGATAAAGCAATAATAACCTGGCCCACAATGGTGTAAGTAGTAATGATATTACTAATCATTTGCAACGGCCCACTAGAGACTTCAGAAATAACCTCAGAGCAATTAACTAATGACCTACCCTTGATGATGTCTCCAGCTTTGAAAGCAAAAGGTTAGGGTTCATATGCCAAACCAGTGTTGAGAGAGTGACATAGCCTGGTGGCCGGCTCTCTTCCTGAACAGAGCACATAACTCCTACCTGCTTAATCTCCCTTCCAAGTGCACTTTCCAGAAGACGGTCATCTTTCTCGCCTTTTAACATTTTCAGGACATCTTTTTTCATTTCGGTTGAAACTGGGCGCAAACACCTTGGAAACCACGGAAAGGCAGAGAGACCAAAAGATGGCATCCATGTTCCCACCAACCACCCGATATTACATTTTTGTGTCGTCCAGTTTCCCTACATATCCATGCACGGTATTTTACTTGAAAGTCAACAGCATTTGAATACTCCTGCCTTCTTCCCTCACGTGTTGTGAGTGTGTTTCCAGAGCCATAGGCCTTTTATATGGAGGCACACATTTTAGTTAACTAGTTCCTTTCTGTTGAGTATTTAGGCAGTTCCAAATGTTTCACTACTTTAAATAAGATGGAGATTCTGCTATTTCCGTTCACGTATTGACACCTACTGATAGGCATACTTTCATGCACGCAACAAGTCTCTTTCCACGTCTATATTGACATTGATAAGATGAACTTTCCAAAGAGGCATCAATATCAATGTCATCTCTGTAGTTTGAAGCATCTTACTGATGTTTTCCCCAGAACTACTGTTTTAGCTTTTATTCTTTGCATGATTCTCACATGGGAAGTGGGAGATTTGTATTTCCCTTTAATAATAAAAAAATTTTTTTTTACAATTATTTATTTTTGAGAAGCAGAGAGAGGCAGAGCATGAGCGGGGGAGGGGCAGAGAGAGAGGGAGACACAGAATCCGAAGCAGGCTCCAGGCTCAGAGCTGTCAGCACAGAGCCCGACCCGGGGCTCGAACCCACGAACTGCGAGATGGTGACCTGAGCCAAAGTCAGACACTCAACCAACTGGGCCACCCAGGAGCCCCGATTTGTATCTACCTTTTATCGAATTGCTGTATATGTCCCCTACACATTTTTCTACCAAGATATTAACCTTTTCCTTGTTGATTTCCTGACTGATTTCCTCTTTGACTTCCTTTATTTTATTGTCATTATATCATGACCACTTCAACAAACTGGTTCATATGAAGGTAACTCCTCTTTTGTAACTACCGTGTTAAAAAGCGTTTTGTGTGGGGCTCCTGGGTTGCTGGTTGAGCGTCAGACTCTTGATCTTGGCTCGGGTCATGACCTCACGGTTCGTGGGATTGAGCCCAGTGTCGGGGTCTGTGCTAGTAACGCAGCGTCTGCTTGGGATTCTCTCTCTCCCCTTCTCTCTCTGCCCCTCCCCTGCTCATGCTCTCCCTCGCTCTCTAAAAATAAATAAATAAAACATTTTAAGATGTTTTGTGTATATACGCAAGATGGATACTTCTAGAACATAAATTGAAACCTCTTACGCGTGATGGGATTTATAATGAAGCCATTCCCCTATTACTGGCATTCACTCTGCTTTTTTTTTTTTTTTTTTTTTTGTGAGTATGAATGAGGCTGCCGTAAACATCGTTGAGTGGCTATGCTTACTTATGGGTTCTTTCATTTCGATGGGATAGGTTCCCAGGAAGAATATTGCTGAGTCAAGGAGTATGTTCCATTTATTTTTATTTTTATGGATGTTGTCAGACTGCTTCCTGAAAAGGCCATAATAACTCACAGTTCCACCAGCAATGTACGAGAATTTCCCCATATCTACATTAGCAATAGGTATTACAGCTCTTTTCCATTTTTATAAGTCTGAAGGGTAGAACATAGCCCTGACCACTCATGAATTCAAATGACATAAGATTTTATTGAACGTTTGGATTTTACTTCTATGAATTACAGCTTATTCCTTGATCCATTTTTTCATTTTTTCATGTCAATTTGTACGGTCCTTGTATACCATAGATTTTAATACTTTGCCAGCTGGTCTGTAAATCATTTTTTTTTCCCAGAGTTCATATGTGTATATATGTACCTTGTTTATGGCAGTTCTATCGAATTGTCTGTGGCAAAGGCCCAGTATTTTAAAATTTCCAATCCACAGCTGATCAAGTTTTCATAAACTACAAAATCACACACTCAGATGTCACGGCGATGCTGAATTGCTGTAAAAGTTTATAAATGCTTATACTTAGGGTCTTACTTATCAAGACAAGGGTTTATAGCAAACCCTAGACTGGCACTGGTCCACCAGCCACACTAAAAGTAATGCTACACCATCTTTTTTATTAAAAAAATTTTTTAGGGGCGCCTGGGTGGCGCAGTCGGTTAAGCGTCCGACTTCATCCAGGTCACGATCTCGCGGTCCGTGAGTTCGAGCCCCGCGTCGGGCTCTGGGCTGATGGCTCGGATCCTGGAGCCTGTTTCCGATTCTGTGTCTCCCTCTCTCTCTGCCCCTCCCCTGTTCATGCTCTGTCTCTGTCCCAAAAATAAATAAACGTTGAAAAAAAAATTAAAAAAAAATTTTTTTTAATGTTTTATTTATTTTTGAAGGAGAGAGAGACAGAGCGTGAGTGGGGGAGGGGAGGAGAGAGAGAGAGAGACAGACACAGAATCTGAAGCAGGCTCCAGGCTCCAGGCTCGGAATCTGAAGCAGCCCATGCGGGGCTCGAACTCACGAACCGTGAGATCATGACTTGAGCTGAAGATGGACGCTCAACCGACTGAGCCACTCAGGAGCCCCTGTGCCATCTTTGTTTGCAATCAAACCTTTTCACTGCTATGTAATCAAAGTGTTTCGCTCTGTAGTTTCTGGACTTCCTATCTTGTTTGAGAAGGTTAAGATTCATGTACAAGAATTGTATTGCTAAACTTATCCCATAGAAATCTCTAGTCCATGTGGGGTTTTTTCCCCCAAATTTTATTATACCCTCCCCTTTTGTCTGGATTGTTCATGGTGCAGGATAGGGGTCCAATGCTAGTTTCTTTCAGATGTGCTGTCCCATTAGCTTTGTCATTGTGGAAGATATAGTCTGGTTCCCTCAGCAGTCACTCCCTCCCCCTTCTAGTTTACCTTCTTATAATATAACAGATATAATATAATATAATATAATATAATATAATATAATATAATATAATATAATATAATATGGCCTTCTGGAAGGCTAAAATCCTACACTCTCAGATCAACCATACTTTGGCTCCACATCTGATGTGCATGCCACAAAATAGACAAATCTAAGCAAGACTTAGAGCCGAGAGGGCAGTATAAGTGCACAGGGATCTTCATTTTCCTGGTAAAGAAGATAGTAGAGTAGATATTTTGTTCTCTTGGGGTATCTATGAAAGGTTTCTCAAGTTCTTCTATCATAAACGCTAAGCAATAGAATAGCAACAATGATACTTTTCCTTGAAAAGTCTTGAGTATGACTGGACCTTCTTTCTAGCGTATAACATCCAGCCATTTTTTTTCTTTCATCTTCTCAGATAGCTTCTAGGAGCTACCTAACTTATCTTAACAAATTCTTTCACTTAAACTACCTGGATTGAATTCCATTTTCTGCCACAGAAAGTCCTGACAAAACAGTCATATATAGAGTTATCTTATGTATTAAGATACTTTACTACATTCATGAATCCATTTTGAATCGGTCGCTATCAATATACTCATGCCTGTAATAGATTGGTATTAACACAGTGGATTTATATGGTGTTCTGAGGTCTGGGTTTTTAGTATGTTTGATTTTTGTTTTTCTCAGAAATTATACTTCCATTTGAACTTAGAGATAATTTTATCACTTTCAGTCAACAAAAAGAATAACAAGCAGAAATACATTTGAGTAAAACTAAGAGACTTCTTTGAACCCTAAGCCAAAATACATGAGGACAGGGGAACCTGGTTGCTCGATCGGTTACAACCTCAGGGTTGTAAATGCGAGTCCCATGTTGGGTATAGCGATTCCTAAAAAATAAAATCTTTAAAAAAATATACATGAAGACAAGGACTGAATGAAGAAATGGAAAACGACACAGGAAAGCTGTGTCAAAGAATAGTCAAACCAGGATACTCACAGAGTGGTATACTAATCATCACCTTTAAGAATATTTGACAAAAATAATGAACGGGAGGCACCTGCCAAAGATTGTGGGGGATTGCTGAAACCATGAGCCTTGTATAAAAGGAAGTCCTCGAAGAAATTAAACTCCTAAAGATTCCCACTCCTTCCCACAGTTAGGCAGTAGCTTTTCTCTCTGCCTTTAGGAAATGGGAGATATATTCTCTGGAGCAAATGAACTACAGAAGCTTTGGACTTTGGGCTGCCAGACATAGAGGAGGTGAAGGTGAAAATCTAGGGCAGGAGTCAGCAATTTTTTTTCCGTAAAGATCCATATAGTAAAAACTTTACACTTCCCAGCCATATGATCTCTGTCACAACTACTCAAATGTGACATGGTGGCACAAAAGCAGCTGTATATGTCTTATATAGAGATACCGTAGAATGTATATAGCTGTATATACTTATACAGATGGGTGACTCTGTGTGCCAATAAAATTTTATTTATAAAAACTGTAATTGACCAATTGGCTACAATTCATAGCCCCTTTGGTCTAGGTTAACACCTGCAGGATTGAGTAAAAAACCTACATGCTGAACAGGGAGACCTCTAGCCCTCCTCCTCTGACCAATAATTAGGTTTATTCACCACACTGTACTTTCTCCCAGCCCTCATCTCCCACCCAAAATATGTAAGTTAGTAAATAAGGTATTATTCTCTCAAGAAACTAAAAACCCGAACAGCAAAGCTCTACATATGCTAATATATAATGTCATTTATTAAAAAAAAAACAAAAAACACCAACTCGTCCAACAGAGAAGCTCATTACTTATTAAGCCCTATGAGCCTGACCCAGTAAGGCTGCAGGAGGTGGGGGTAGGGACTGGGGTTGGGCAAACTCTAGTTTTCACTCTAAAACCAGCCTCATTTTCAAATACGAACAGATAGCAAAAGGTCCTCTGACATTTGAAGGAAACTTCTAGCATAAAAAGCAGACACTGAAACAAACAAACAAGATAGACAACACAGGAATCAAGAGACAAATTCAGAGAAACTCTAATTCATATCTCCAGAGAGGCCCATTCATTTATTAAACACATATTTACTGAGTGTTAATAGTGTGCCAAACATGTTTCTACATACAAGCAATATAGTAGTGACCAAAATACTTTAAAAAACATTTGACTTCATGAATCTTTCTTCTAGAGAGAAGATAAAAGAAAATAAAGAACACTTCTTTTTAAATTATAAAACAATAAGGATCTATTGATGATTAAAAATTTGGCAGATAAATTTTTTAATTCAGTAAAAGTATTGGAAGATAAAATTAGAAATCTCTCTAAAAAATAAAAGAAATAACGAAATTAGAAGGAAAATGGGATAGAAAAGAAAATTAGAAAGTGGACCCAAAGGGTCTAACAACCAACAGATAGGAATTCCAAGAAGAGACAAAGAGGATATGAAAAAAAAATTATCAAATCAGTAATACCCCAAATTCCTCATTGCTAAGTGACATGAGTCAGTCACCAAATCAAGAAGGCCATCAAAGTACTCACATAATAAATGAAAATTACAAACATTAAGGTGCATTTCTGTGAAATTTGACAATTCCAGAGAAGACCCTAAGGGTTGCCAGAGAAGTAGAAAAATTCACATTTGAAGATTTTGGAATAAAAATCACATCAGATATCTCAAATGCAATAATGGAACAATGCCTTCATTTTTTTTTTAACTGAAAATTATTTTCAGCTTAGGATTCCATACCCAGCCAAACTATCAGTCAATTATAAGAGAACACAGACATTTCAGACACTCAAAAATCTAAAAAAAAAGAAAATATTTTCTTTTGTACCATTTCTAAGAAAACTACTGGAAGATGTGGTACAGCAAAAGTAGGAAGTTAGGACAGAGAGGATTCAATATTTAAGAGAGAAATGAAGGCACTCCCAAGGCATTGATGAAAGAAAGATGCAGATTAGCATATGGCTGGCAAATGACTTAAAAATTCGAATCCCTGCTAGGGTATGTGGATGGATGGTTCCAGGAGAAATGTCCAGAAGTAAAAGAAAAGAAAATTATATATTATTTGACAGGTTCTTTTTCTCATGTGGAAATTTATGTTGAGAAACATTGTACCAAACTTTAGAAAATGTCAGAAGACAATCATAGACTCAAGGAAAACTTCACAAATAAAAAAAGCAATTGTTAACTCTATGCAAAATAAAAATGCATAAAGGAGAGGGCGCCTGGGTGGCTCAGTTGGTTGAGTGTCTGACTTTGGCTCAGGTCATGATCTCATGGTTCGTGAGTTCTAGCCCCCCATCAGGCTCTCTGCTGTCAGCAGCACGGAGCCAGCTTCCGACCCTCTGTCCCCTTCTCTCTCTGTCCCTCCTCCACTTCTGCTCTCTGTCTCCCAAAAATAAATAAAACATTAAAAAACTCATACAGGAAAAGCAAAATACTCAGCTTGAAAGTAACAATATTGACATAGTTATAATGAAAACACTGAATATGGGCTTTATCATTTTCATTGAGGCATACTGTATGTGCAACAAGCTGTGTCCCTTTAAACTGTATAACCTGATGAGTTTTTAACACATAACCCATGAAACTACCACCACGGTAAAAAAAACATAATGCTGCCAAGACCACCAAAAGACTCCTCACACCTCCTATTCTTTATATCCCTTTATCTACTCCCAAACCTAGGCAATGGCTTATCTGCTTCTGTCACGATAGATGAGTTTGCATTTGCTATTATTTAATGCAAATGGAATCATACCATATATACTCTTTCAACTCAGCCGTTCCACTCTTAAGTATGTAATAAAATGAAAACATGTGCCCACACAAAGACTTGTATGTAACCTTCATAGTAGTTTTATCCACAATAACAAACAAAAAACTGGAAACAACCTAAGCATCCACCAACTGGAGAATGGATAAATAAAATATGGTGTGTCCCTATAATGGAATACTATTCAGTAATAATAAAATTATCAACAACAAAATGTGATCAGTCTACTTACCAACCAGTCTTATTTATTCCGTGCAAAGGCCTCCTGTGTTTTCTAGGTGCATAATCATTTTATTAGCAAAATGTATTATTTTTGAATTCTTTATTATTTAATTTAATTTTCTTTTTTAAAAATGTTTTATTTTTGAGAGAGAGAGAGAGAGAGAGAGCGAGCATGAGCAGGGGAAGGGCAGAGAGAGAGGGAGACAGGGGATCCAAAGTGGGCTCTGTGCTGACAGCAGAGGCCCAACATGGGGCTCAAATTCACAAACCCCGAGATCATGATCTGAGCCAAAGTTGGTCGCTTAACCAACTGAGCCACCCAGCTGCTCCTGAATTCTTTTTGTTAAATGTTTATACCATTTATTCCATTCCTTGTCTTACTGACCTCATCTGAACATTCTAAATAATGTGGAATAATAAGTTGATGGTAGGCATGCCTGTGTAATTCCTGAAATGGTTTACTATTTCTCTGTGCACAATATTTGCTGTTGGTTTTGGGGACATAGTCTTTATTACATTTATGACAGTCAAGTCCATTTCTTCTATTTATATTTCACTTAGATTTTTATCATAAATGAATCCCAAATGTCTTTTCACAGATCTATTGATATGATCAATGTTATCTGTCTTTGATTTATTCACGTAGTATAGCATATTAATGAATTTCTTAATATAGACCCTTGAATAAATTTTACCTGACCATTCTTTTGCTGTGTTGCAAGGTCCTATTTACCCTAGTATATAGTTAACATTTTTGTATCTACAGGGAAATGAATCCAAAGTTTCTTGTGCCATCTTTTTGGGATTTCATATTTATACTTTTTCTGGTTGTATGCAATGACTTGAGGCAGTTTCTACCACTTTCCATGGCCTGGAGTTGTTTAACCATTGGCGTGATCACCTCTTCTGTTAAATGTTAGGCATGGCCCAGCTGTGATACTTTCTGCTCTCAATGTCTTTTCCAATGATACCTTTTTAATCACTTTCCCAACTTATTGGAGATTGGTCTATTCAAATTTTCTACCTCTCGAGTCAAAGTTGGTCAATTATACTGTATTAGGAAACCGTCCTTTTTCCTAGGATTTCAAATGTATCACCATAGGAATTGGACGTAGACATTTTCATGAACCTTTTCATTTCTCCAGTATCTGTGATAATATCTTCTTATTTCTAATCTCATGTTTTTATTCTTGCTCTTTTTCTTCATAATCAGGCTCAAAAGGAATTGACTTCTTTTGTTGGTCGTTTCAGAGATCCAGCTTTTGATTGTGTTTCTTTCTCTTTCCTGCCATTTGTTTCTATTTCAATATATATGTTTGTTGGACAAATGAATGATAGTCATCAGCAAATAGCTCAGTACTGGAGATCATTTGGGAGAAACTGCTGAGTGAGAGAGAAGAGGCCTCTAGAACACCACTGTCTAAGGGTTGGCCAGAAAAATGACAAAGGTTCCAAAGAAGCAATGGGATTAGTAACAGAAAACCCAGGAAAGTACAAAGTCACAGAAGCCAAGATAAAAGTGTTTCTTCTTGTTGGGGGAGGGAGGCACCTCTGCATCCCTTTTTCTCAGTGGCCATTATAGTCTCTAGCATGGTGTCTATGAACTTGGTATGCAGATACATAAGAGATTCCAAAAGAGGTATTTGCCTGGTTTGTGTCCTTCTTCACTTCCACCTCTCATCCCTCCAGGCAAAGGGGTGTTCATGGGATTAGGATCCCTGGTTTCTGTCACTTAACAAGCCCTCTTAACCTTCTTCAATCTAAACCCATCAGTTATTGTGTCAAGAAGAAGTCACTACATTTCCAACATGTGAATCACACTATCCTAAGGATGTAGGTATCATGCCTATTTTTTTTTTAATGCTTATTTGTTTTTGAGAGAAAGAGAGATAGAGCATGAGCAGGGGAGGGGCAAAGAGAGGGGGAGACACAGAATCCGAAGCAGGCTCCAGGCTCCAAGCTATCAGCACAGAGACTGACTCGGGGCTCAAACTCACAAATTGTGAGATCATGACCTAAGCTGAAGTTGGTTGCTTAACCAACTGAGCTACTTAGGCACCCCTCATGCCTAATTTTACTATGCTATTAAAAAAAATAATAATAATGTTTATTTTTGAGAGAGAGCATGCAAGTGGGGAGGGGCAGAGAGAAGCAGATATAGAATCCAAAGCAGGCTCCAAGCTCTTAGCTGGCAACCCAGAGCCCCACGCAGGGCTCGAACTCTTGAACTGCGAGATCATGACCCGAGCCAAAGTCAGACACTTAACCGACTGAGCCACCCAGGCGCCCCCTTACTATGCTATTTTAAATGTTCAGAGCTTTTAAGAGGTCCTCATTAAATGGATTGACATGCATCAGTGTATAAAGTTAAGTGCTACCTTTGAAAAATAAGAAGTTTGTTCCCCTTTCAGTTCGGTGGAAAAACTTGCAACTTCTGATGACAGTGTCTTATGATGATCACTTTAGTTCTGGGACACAATAAGCCCAGGGTCTCAAACTCTTGATCTGATTTTCCATGCCTTTTGAGAGGTAGCTGCCAATAATTTTTAGTACTACTTAAACCCACTGGTTGAAATGGGACATACTGGAGTATGTGGCGAAAACTTTTCTCACCCTCTGTTTCAAGACAGGATGAGATCTCATGGTCCCGATGACGGGAGGGGTGGGGGATCCATACCTAACACTGTACCAACTTGTCTTTCACTTAGGGAGAAGTGAAGAGTAAAGTGTGAGATATGGATATATCTTCATCCCTTGTCTTTCCTGCTCTGTTTATCATTTGTTGAGGGACCACAACATCCTTGCATGGTTATAAATGTGCTCTGTGACTTTGATAATGTTATTATTATGATAGCAATACTTAATGGTAGAATCCAGTTACATTTCTTTGATTAAGCCAGTACACATTTACAAAGCATTGTCCAACCTATTTTTCCTTTAAACCAAGACAACAGAACTTAAGACTTCCAACCGTACGGTAAGACTTATGTAAACCAATGAATTGTAGAGTTTCAATGGGGGCAAGAGATGATCTAATCTCTTACAGAGTTTCTAATCAACCTCATACACACGTAACTTTTTCCTTTGTTAACAAACAGCCACTGAATGCAAACTGGTGCAGCCAGTCTGGAGAACAGTATGGAGGTTCCTCAAAAAGTTAAAAATAGAACTACCCTGTGCCCAGGAATTGCACTACAAGGTGTTTACAC
The DNA here is from genome assembly GCF_018350175.1 of Felis catus. NCBI lineage: Eukaryota > Metazoa > Chordata > Mammalia > Carnivora > Felidae > Felis > Felis catus. The sequence goes on from NC_058381.1 coordinate 7,797,486, forward strand.
AAAGGATACAAAAATACAGATTTGAAGGGGCACTTGCACCCTGATGTTTATATCAGCATTATCCACAACGCCAAACTATGAAAAGAGCCCAAATGTCCATCTACTGATGAATGGATACAGAAGATGTGGCATATGTATACAATGGAATATTACTCAACCATCAGAAAGAATGAAATCTTGCCATTTGCAACAATGTGGATGGAGTTAGAGTGTATTATGCTAGGCGAAATAAGTCCGGCAGAGAAAGACACAGACCATATGATTTCATTTATATGTGGAATTTAAGAAGCAAAACAGATGAACATATGGGAAGGAGAACGAGGGGGTGGGAAGCAAACCATAGGAGTCTCTTAATAACAGACAACAAACGGAGCATTGATGGAAGCAGGGAGGTGGGGGATGGGCTAAATGGGTGATAGGAATTAAGGAGGGTACTTGTTGGGATGAGCACTGCGTGTTATATGTAAGTGAGGAATCCCTAAATTCTATCCTGAAACCCCATTATACTAAATGTTAACTAAGTAGAATTTAAATTAAATGTTGAAAAGACAAACAAACAAATAGCCACCATTCCAGATCCAAACTGCCCCCAATACAACATGTGCCCTCTGTTCGGCAATCTGGTCTGACATTGCCTCTTCTTGGCAACAAAAGGAACCAGGGTGGGAAAGACAGCCAAGTGCTTGTTTTCTTTTCCTTTTTTTTTACAATTTCCATCCTCTCTTAAGACGAGTGTTCCCCATTCTGGTTCTGCTAACGTCTTCAGAAAACCACCCCAAATACTTCTCTCTTAAATGAATTTTGTCCATCAGGACACTTGGTAGAATGTTACACCTGTTTTGGTAAGTTCTCCTGGCTCTGAATTTACTTCTCACTTCTAAGTATCATCTAGATTTCCCCAAAAGAGTACTAATGTGGGCGTAATCATGGCACCCCAGTAACAGTAAGAACTTTTACTTCACTGGTTCTTATCATCACCTTAAATTATAATTTCTTTAGAGTCTTGCTACCCAAAGTGTGGTCCATGGACCAGTAGCATTAGCATCCCCTGGGAGCTTCTGAGAAATTCAGAAGTTCAGGGGCACCTGGGTGACTCAGTCAGTTAGGCATCCAACTGTTGATTTCAGTTCAGGTCATGATCTCATGGTTCAATAAGGTTGTGAGATGGGGTCTGGCTCCACGCTAACAGTGGGTGGGCTCCACGCTAACAGGGGGTGGCTCCACGCTAACTCTGCTTGAAATTCTCTGTCCCTCTCTCTCTGCCCCTCTCCCATCTGTGCACATAATCTCTCTCTAAAATAAAGAAATTAAGAAAAAAAAAATTCAGAAGTTCACATCCCACCCCAGACCTACTAAATTAAAATCTTCAAGATCCCCTGGCGTAACCTAAAGTTTAAGAAGCACTGCCTTAGTTCTCTGCCAAGACCTCACCATTTATTCCAAGGAATGTCCACAAATAGCTCACAAATTGTCACGTCACCTACCATGTGGCACCTGCCATTCCTCTCTCTTCTGCTCTGTAAGCGCTCTTTGATGATATACACGTCTCAGTCTTCCCCTGCCTGTAAGGGGTCATGAAGGCACTTTGCCGCTGTGGCCTTTGTCCACTGGCAAGCCACCTGCTCCTGGCCAATGCTGCTTGTGTGTCACCACTCAGCTTCACATGCACTCACGCAGATGGGTAAGGGCTTGTAGAATTCAAAGCATCACTTGCCCTCTGGGGCATCAAAGCAGCTCTGTATTCCCAGCATAACAAGGGAGAATGCTTCTCAACCCATTTATTACATAAATGGGGAAGCAATGCTTATCCCTGCAAGTTTTTAGTGAAAATACCTTTCAGATTTTATTTGCATCTCACCTTCTCCCTCAGATTGGGACATGAATCCAAGTTCTACTAAGGAGTTGTAGTAGTGGGATGCCACTTACAACAAGACCAAGTGAAAGGCATTAGAATTCATTCGCTCAGTCATTAGCTTATGTATTCATTTATTCATTCAAAAAAGATTTCCCGAATGCCCATGATATGTCAGGCATTATAGTAGAACCTGGGGATACAGCATCTTCCCTTCCGGTATACTTTACAATTGGGTCAAACCCTGTGAGTCCCCTGCCAGCCATCTTCTTAAGCAGTATTTTTTAAAAACTGTAACATTTTAAGACCACATGACAGTGTCTCTCAGAACATGGTCCGCTATATGAGATCACTGAGTTTTTTAAATTTACTTCAAGAAACACTTAAAAATTCCTACAGCAGAATCACCAGGGATGCTTGAAATACAGATTCCTGGACTGAACCCCCAAACCCTCATTCTGAGTCTGGGTAGTACGCAGAACGCTGTAGGATGTATCCTAGATGTTGTAAACATGTGGTCAACAATGATAATCCATTGGTGATTCTGAAGCGCACGGGGGTCAAGCAGGCTTTTACGTCTGCATTGGTTTACATATTCAGCATCTGCAGAAATCTGATCTTGAATAAAGACTGCTTCAAGGAAGACTTGGGTACTAACTGCTCTAAAGCACCCAACACAAGAATGCAGTGGGGGGCGAGGTAAGAGATGAGGACAAATCACCAAATCTTTAGGAAAGTAAAGTCAAACAGTCATGGAGGCAAGTGGGATGTGGGCACAAGGTTCCTACAGAAGTGAGGCCAAGTGAGGAAAGCAAAAGTCGGTTTGTGTGGCCCTCTGGGATCAGTGTCCAAAGGCCTTAAGCAAGTAGCAAGTTCAGAGAATTTTGGAAGCCTTTTATGAGTGGTCCAGAAAGAGCTGCAAAGGCTTTGTTAGGGTCCCGTGCGTCCTTTGGAGGACATTCTGCTCCATAACATGCTTCTGCTGCCCTTAAGATTTCTGCCTGAGCTGAGATTTCTGTCTGAGCTGAGAACAGGAGCATCGAGGGGAACCTGTAAGCTGGCGTCTTTCCTGCTCTGGGTCTTCTATCAGCCTCCATGGACCCGATAGATGTTCAGGTGCAGGGATAATTCCACATTCATCGATTAGAATAAGAAATAAGAAATGGTCAGCATCCTTTGCAGAAGTAGAGTAACACGGATGAAGCAGTATTTGTGGTCTCGTTCCATACGTGATTCTTTCAGGAAACAAATGACCACCTTCAAAGAATTGGGGAGAGTCTTTGCATCTCACGGAGAGACTTCCTGTCTATAGGGAAGGGATGGAGAAAGTGGCTGTGATCACTGCCAACTGCAGACCATCTGTGAGGGGAAGAGACGCTGCCAGGCAGGAGGTGGCCCCCTTGCAGACAGCTCGAGGAAGAGCCAGGGGTCTGTTTAGTAACGGCTCCCTTGGAGAAACCATTTTCATGGACACTTCTCAGGGACCAGATCTGGAATCCAGGGCCACTTTATGAGGTGCTACTATAAGGTAATGAATCGATTCTTACCCAACGTTCCAGAATTTACAGAAGCGGGTGTGGAAAATCCCTCTTTTGCAAGTTCCTCCAGAGCCTGAGGCAGATCTTAATCCTCTGCATGGGATTTGAGGTTTGGCAACAGGCAATGGACAATCGAAGCCAACAAGGGAGAATCAGGTCAGTGCTTAGGTGCAGTGTTGGTGTCACAGAATGATGAGGTTTCCCTGTAAAAAGGATGGATCGCTTTCATGGGAAATCGAAGTCAATTCAAAAATAACAGACTGACTTCCTGTGTGACTCAAATTGCAGGTAATACGCCAAGATGAAAAAAGATGGCCGACAGCAATGGCAGCACTGTTAGAAGTCACATAGAGCTGTCCATGGTCATGTGACTATGGGAAATAACCGTCACTACAAATGCTGGTATTTTACTGACTTTATTTTAATCTAGTTTAATTTAATTTAATTTATTTATTTTGAGAGGGGGGCAGGGGGAGAGAGAGGGAGAGAGAGAATCTCAAGCACGCTCCGCGCTGTCAGCGCAGAGCCCGACTCGGGGCTCGAACTCATGAACCATGAGACCATGACCTGAGCCGAAAGCGAAAGTCGGACATTTAACGGACTGAGCCATCCAGGTGCCCTGGGCATTTTATTTTAAAAGGTCTTAGTAGAGTCCTGAAGCAAATGCCCTGTCCAGAGACTTATGCCACCAGGAGGCACCACCACCCAGAATGCCCACGGTCCTGGGGCTTCTAAATCCTCAGTGGTTCTTTGCTGCCCCAACCAGCTCAAAGCATAACCTGGCCTCCCGCCAGGGTCCCAGCATGGCCCTGATGCTGCAGACAGCTCTAAGGACTGGAAGGAACCAGGCATCAGACCGTCTTCCTCAGGTGTGGAGGCTTCTTCCAGTGTAGCCACGGAGCAGGAAAATGGATATTCACAACCATAAGAAAGGACTACACAGTGCCAACGACCACCTTCCTGGTCCCTCTGGTCAGAGAAGGCTCTCACCGTCAAGTTGGACCCTTGACTCGCGAGTGCAAAGTTGGTAATGGCCTCATCACCTCTCCAGGGTAAAATGTCAATCCACTCGGATGGCACCCACAATCCCTGCCCAACTGCTTTCCTAACGTGGTCACCTGCCACGTCTCCACACTTTATGCTCCAGCCATCCTGAGCCACCTACAGTTTTTCTCTGCACACTTTACCCTGCAGTCATGCTGAGCTACCTACGGTTTCCCTGTAAATCTGATCCTCTTTCCTTCATAATTTTGCCTGTAGTCCTCTCTTCCTCTACCCTGGGGATATTCAGAGGCATATTGCCTTCTCGTTACTGGCTGTGTGGCTGTAAGGAGAGGGAAGTTGAGATGATTTCTATGTCGGGATCAGATTGGAGGACAGCACCAGTACCTAGATACCATTGGACAGACTTTGTCCTGGTCTTACTTCCACCTGAACTCACCGCAAAAACCCATCGTAGAATGGCTCTTCTGCCCACTCTCTCCACGTGAGGTCTGGGAGCTCACCAGGTTCTGGCCAAAGTTCTAAATCTAAGAAGATCCTTACGGACAATTCACCAAGAAAGCAAACTGGATTGATCTCGCTGTGCTTGTGGATCTTAAGACTGGTTATATTTCAAAATCAGTCAGGGAAATTTTTTTTTAAATATAAAGTCAATGAGATCAGAATGTCTGAAGCTGAGCCTGAACATCGATGACGTTTTCAAAGCTCCAAGGGGGATTCCAACGTGTGGGCCATACTGAGAACCGCTATGCCATTTCCTCAAGTTCCTTCTGCCCTGGCTCCTTTTCTCAATTTTCATTGCCTCAGCACCTTCCATCCACCCCTCTCATCTATGGCAGAAACTGGTTCACCCATCACAATTACCCAGTGGAAATGGAACAAGGGATTGAACTTACACTACAGTTAGGATTCTAGGCTCTAGAAACACATTTTCTCACAGTCTGTAAGGCATATAATCTGGTTTCTCACTACTTGGTTGATTTATCTCCTTTGGAAGGAATTGACTCTGACTCAATAGAAATCCTGATTAGACCAACAGATACCAGGAAGGGCACAGGAAGCCAGGTCACCAAGAGCTAATGGAGCAGATTAGAGTGGCTGGAAAAAAAAAAAACAAAACAAAAAAACAACCCAGATCCAGAATGTAGATGAAAAGACTTGTAGATGAGCAAGGATTCTGGATAGACAGAATGACTGTATTAAACCCAAATGCTGGGAGGAGAGGAGACAGAGCAATCAGAGGTCACAAGACCAGAAGGAGAAAGCAGAAAGGTAGGCTCACCAGCTGGATGTTGAGAGATGGGGATTAACTGAGAAAAAGATTCAAGAGGATGTTGTAGGATGACGGAAATATTCTCTGTCTTGATGGTGGGTGACGGTTGTGTCGGTGTATTCATTTGTCAAAACTCATCGAGTGGGGTGCATTTTATAGTATGCCAATAAATTGATATAAATTCTAATTCACCAATAAACTGAATATAGTGTTTTTAAAATTAAGGAAGAATGGGCCAGGAAGTTTTGAATAGAAGAGAAGGGCCAGAGCGCTGGCCAAGCCTGGGCTGGGATGCCCTCAGTGTCATCTCACAGGCTTTGACCGTGGGGGCCACAGACCAAAATCAAAGGCAACACTGCTCCTTCATCTGAGAGTTGCATAACGTTGAGTGTCAGAGCTCAATTCCTTTCCTGAAGTATATTCCATGAAACACTAATTTCATGAGTTATTCCCTGAATAAAAGGAATCTGAAGTCAAATAAATTTTGGATATGTTCATAATTTGTCCGTCTCTTGGACGATCACGAGATCCATTAGACCAGTTCTGTCCAAGAGAATTATAGTGTGAGTTACATTTGTAATTTAAAAGTTTCAGAACACCACCTTTAAAAAATACACTTAAGTTTAATAATATTTTTATGTCACCCAATATATCAAAAATATGAATATTCCAACACGCAATTATTATAAAAATTATTAATGAGATATTTTACATTCCATTTTTTTCACATGAAATCTGTAAAATCTGGCGTGTATTTTAACTGACAGCACATCTCAATACAAAGGAGCCGTATTTCGAGTGCTCAGTAGCCACATGTGTCTAGTGGCTGCCATATTGAATAGCACAGCCTTAGAATATTAAAGGCTCTGACAACCCAACAGTAAAGGAACACCTTCAACTTGGTTTAACCCTGGGTTTCCAAAGCTAATTTGACTTCTTCCCTCCCTCCCTCCTTCCCTCCCTCCTTCCTTCCTTCCTTCCTTCTATTTCTTCTTCCTTCCTTCCTTCCTTCCTTCCTTCCTTCCTTCCTTTCCTCCCTCCCTCCCTCCTTTCTTTGTTTCTTCCTTCCTTCCTTCTCTTTATTTCTTCCTTCCTTCCTTCCTTCTCTTTCTTTCTTCTTTCTTCTTTCTTTCTTTCTTTCTTTCTTTCTTTCTTTCTTTCTTTCTTTCTTTCTTTCTTTCTTTCTCATTTCCATCTATTAGCATCTACTCCACAGGAACACACTTTACAAATGTCACCATAGTTCAGAGATCCGCAGGTAGTATTCCAAAAATTAGATACTGCCTACAGACATGTTTTGATCGATCAATACAATGCTTGTAAGTAATTTAAGCTGGCTTTTAAAACCTGGGGGATTTCACATTCAAATCTGGATTTCTAACTTCTCTACAAATGAAGACACCTGATATCATCGAGTCTGTATTCCTTCATGGCTACTAGAGGTTAAAGCTGAGTGCCGGCTGCTCTCACTGGAAAACAAGCAAGCTGGAATGGGTTTCAAGGCGCACATAGCAAGGCATGTTTTGCTGTTCTGAACCATCCATACTGCTTCCAAAACGTACTCGTCTGTGTCCACCTTGGGCACCCCATCCAGGTGAGCGACCTGCTTAGTCTGTAGGCGTTTGAGTGTCTAATCCCTGGTCAAGCTCAGTCACCTCACGTCTCAGATAAATAAGTTCAGGTCCCCCAAACTTGAAGATCATGAGGCTAAACTTATTTTGCTAGTTATGGAGAGATCAAGAACTATCCCCCGTTTTTCCTGACCATTTCACCATGCTCTCTGATGCTTCTATTAAGATTCCTTCATCCACTTCTGCTTCTTCTGCTATACCTCAAAAGACTCACAGAAACCTGTGAGCCACACACTTGTGAACTCTTCACGATTAATTATGCTTTTTAAGCTAAAGATGGATGATGGAAATATTCTCTGTCTTGACTGTCTGACACAACTTGGATCGTCACTCATGGCTAACAAGATGCTGACTTGAAACAAATCAAGGGATGATAGAGCCCTTGTGGAGGTCAAAATATCGCCAGGTAGTACTGGAGATATTACCAAATTCCTTAGATAACCATTGGGTCTTCTTGTTTGGACTTAATCAAAACATCATGTCTGCTGTTAAGAATGGACATCAAGAATCTCTGAACAGAATCCCAACACGAGGAGACCGCCCTGGGCAGAATGCCAGAGCTGGCCTGATTTTACTACTCCCAGAGGGAAATGCGTTCCTCCCAGCCTTGATTCAGATCTATGGCTGATGCTTATCTTGGGGCCAAGGCCAATACCATCTTTTTTCTTTATTACAACAGTTAATTTCCCCAGAGTTTCAGCTACTTTTAATAAGAGAATATTTATCCAAGAATGTGGATAGATGTGTGTTGGAGAATGTATGGGCGCTCACATACCCATTTTAATGCCAAGTTAATTAACCTTGAACAGGGCAGACTTCTTTCTTATGTCTTTTTTGACTCCTGCTTAGTGGAAAGTTAAGAAGTGACCTGTAGAGGGGCGCCTGGGTGGCTTAGTAGGTTGGGCGTCCGACTTCAGCTCAGGTCATGATCTCACGGTCTGTGAGTTCGAGCCCCGTGTCCGGCTCTGTGCTGACAGCTCAGAGCCTGGAACCTGCTTTGGATTCTGTGTCTCCCTCTCTCCCTGCCCCTCCCCTGCTCATGCTCCGTCTCTGTCTCAAAAATAAATAAAAACATTAATAAAAACAAAAAGTGACCTGTAGAATAGAATGGATAAAGGAGCCTGGAGTTTTTTTTGTTTTTTTAAAAGGTACACTCATAGCTACCCTGCACTAGCCTAGAAAGACAATGAACAAGAAGCAGAGAACCCTTAATCCGAAATGGTCTTTCTCTGTGTCTGATGGACTTGTTAGCTTACTGTGTGTTGGGAGCTAAGTAGAGAGATTTAAGTAGGAGATGATCACCGTGTTTCCCAGTGAAGACTTTTGAGCTTTCCAAGAAGGGCCCTTACTTCTTCAATTCCTTGTTACAACCCAGATCACGAGCAAGAAATGGATTAGTGACCCAGTTGAGGAAACGATGGAGGAAAGTACAACAGACATCCTCAGATTGGTCCGGGGAGATGCCTTCCAACCACCGTGCCTCCCCTCAGCTGTGGTTGACCTCACGTGCATTTCCACAGGCGCAATAAGTTTGAAAACAGCCATGTTTCTGTCTCCACCCTGTGTTCTCCCGGGGCATCTAGCAGTTTTCCACTTGCTGGTTGTGTTTGCCTGGTTTCCCCAGAAAGCAGAGCCCAGAGCAAAGGCTCATGTCCTCTAGTCCAGTAGGCAACACAACACCAAGAGAAAGGAGTGAGTGAGGGGAAAAAGAGAGAGGCAGAGCCAATGGGAGGGAGTGTCATCAGGTTGGTCATCACTTGGTATCGGGTGAGACTTAGAATCAGGCGTTCTTTTTGTAGGACAAGAGGCTTATACATAGGCAACTGCTTCTAAAAAGGGAGAGAAAGAATTTTCCTATTTGGTCCGTTTGATCAATTTCAGTAAAGATGTCCAAGGACAAGAGAAAAAGGTGCCAAGCCCCGTCACCTCCCCTTTGTTTTAATTTAAAAAAAAAAATTTTTTTTCAACGTTTATTTATTTTTGGGACAGAGAGAGACAGAGCATGAACGGGGGAGGGGCAGAGAGAGAGGGAGACACAGAATCGGAAACAGGCTCCAGGCTCTGAGCCATCAGCCCAGAGCCTGACGCGGGGCTTGAATTCACGGACCGCGAGATCGTGACCTGGCTGAAGTCGGACGCTCAACCGACTGCGCCACCCAGGCGCCCCTGTTTTAATTTTTTTTAACATTTATTATTGAGAGACAGAGAGACACAAAGCGTGAGCAGGGGACGGGTAGAGAGAGGGAGAGACACAGAATCCGAAGCAGGCTCCCGGCTCCGAGCTGTCAGCACAGAGCCCGACGCGGGGCTCGAACTCACCATCTGCGAGATCATGACCTGAGCTGCAGTCAGTCGCCTAACCAACTGAGCCGCCCAGGCGCCCCTCACCTCTCCTTTTTATAGTGACATGCTAGACTGTGTACACGAGACTTGTGAAGGAGGTCGCCCGAAATTCATACGCCTGCATCATCCCATTACCTGCCCCGAGGTTATTAACGGGAGGCTCAGAAGATTAAGGAGGAAGATGAAGGTATAAAGCTTTCTTTCGAGAGGGCAACCTTTCTGTTCTCTTACCCAAGGGGGAGAGAAATAAAATGCTCCCCCCTCCCCTTAAGCCATGATAGGAACTTCAGGAGAAAAACTCAGAGACTTAACATTTTCCCATGAAATGTGGGGCCACAGGGACTGGTGGCTGCCTCACACCCGAAGAAAACATAGTGGGAGGATCCCGGTGATGGCAGCTGCATTAGGTATCGTCTGGCATCTTAGAGGTTGCTGAGGATGCATCCAGGTTGCTTTGGGTCACATGAGCTCCTTCTGGAAGGGAGCCGGCCAGAAGTCATTTTCAAATGGACCGTGCCCAAGGAACCTAGAGGAGCAAGGGGACCCCGATAGAGGTGAACCAACAAAAAGCCAGGAGATGAAGGAGTCTTCGTGGTCAGGTAAATAGTTCACCAGTCAAGGAAGCTGCAGGTAGCAGACCTCACCAGCAGGCAGGGATTCGAAAGAAACTCTCCCAAGCCCCACAACACAAGAAAGAAGCCAAAATGCTCATCATGACGCAGCAGGCAAGTGCCAACGCCTGATAAAACAGCATCACCCACGTGAGAATGCAGCCTTCCCAAAGCTCAGGACAGCCACCCTGGCTAGCCAACGCAAGAGGAGGGAGTGAGAGGACGTGGGGAAGAAGCCGGACGTGTCTCCCCTCCCCCTGCGGACTTCTGAGCCCATCTGGGTGCGAGCGGAGGGAAGGGAGAACTTTTCAATTGAATAAGAGCCCAGAGTTTTGATGGACTGGCCTGGGTTGCATTACCATCATCGCCCGAAGAAAAGTAGCCAGCAAAGCTCTGGGAACTTTCTGGGATTTCATCCAGAGGCAGAGCAAACTATGCGAACAGAATGGGTTGGGTTGGAAGAGGTAGTGGTAGGAAATTGGTCTCTGGGTGTGCCCGGCAGAGGAATCGAACAGCGACAGTGCTCGAAAGGACGGCCTTTGGGAGGGCCCTTCAAAGCTATCATGCATCCTATCTTGTCAAGTAGATGCCAAGGCAGAAACTAGATGTCATGTAATCTCATCGATTTCTTCGTTTGTACAAAAATTAACTTATTAAAATATCACAGGAGAGTGGGCATGTGAGGCGTTCCTGGAATGAACCTTGTTCCGTTTTCTCCACCTCTCTGTTGGCCTTGCCCCACCCCACCTGGCAAATAATCTCTGCCGACAGCAAAGATAACAGAGGTGAAATTTCTAGGTCAAAACCAAACAAACCAAACAAACCAACACCCTATTCTTTACTGCGAGACAAAAGTTGTGAGAGAATAGATGAGAACCAATACTGCCAAGTTTAAAAAACGAACTTCAGAGGTGCCTGAGTGGCTCAGCCAGTTAAGTGTCCAACTTCAGCTCAGGTCATGATCTTGCAGTTCGTGGGTTCGAGCCCTGTGTCGGGCTCTGTGCTGACAGCTCAGAGCCTGGAGCCTGCTTCGGATTCTGTGTGTGTCTCTCTCTCTGCCCCTTCCCCACTCATGCTCTGTCTCTCTCAAAAATAAATAAACATTAAAAAAAAAAAAGGAGGGAGGAGAAGAAGGATGCCTACAATATTCCGGGGCACATGAAGGAAGGCTGATACGCTGGCTCTCAGCTGTTATTGGAAAATGGCAGCCCTGGGCACAGAAAATAAAAAAGGAGGTAGATGGTCTATTTAAATATGAGAAATTCAAAATGGCCCCGAGTTGTCCATGGACTGGGAATGGAATGAGAGGGAACTCAAACTTCTTGGAGGGACAGAAAGTAGCCGAAAGGTTGCCCTGACCAGCCCCGGGGAGTTGCCTGGTTAAATGAAAGGAAACACGTCAGAGTGATGTCCTGGGCTCCTTGCCAGATATGAGGCTGCATCAGTACAGAAACATCCATGCCAAACCTTTCCACTGCAATTGCGTGTGCCACCCCCCAGAGCCACCCAGGGTCCCTCCTCTGCCAAATGGAGAAAAAGACCCCACAAGGGCAACAGCTGCTGACAGTAGAGGGGGGCGTCTCAAGAGACTTCGAACAGGACTCCTCTCCTCCCAGACTCAACACCTGGCTGAGGCTGTCGCTTTCACGATCAGCAAGAGCAGAGAGGAGGGAAAGAAACTCAGATAAAGAGCTCTGAATGGACCGAGCTAGAAATCAATAGACCAGAGGCTAGGATGAACTAAATTATCTGTAGGCGGTAAGTGGTGGATCAAAGCAGAGAGAAGACAGAGTTCTAGAAAAGAAGTTCTGTTTCTTTCTTTCTTTCTCTTTCTTTCTTTCTTTCTTTCTTTCTTTCTTTCTTTCTTTCTTTCTTTCTTTCAAGTTTATTTATTTTGAGATGCTGGGGTGGGGACAGCAGAAAAAGGGAGAGAGAGAATCCCAACCGGGGTCCTCACTGCCAGCGCAGAGCCCGACGTGGGGCTCGAACCCGTGAACGGTGAGATCGTGACCTGAGCGGAAATCAAGAGCTGGACGATTAACCGACTGAGCCACCCAGACGTCCCACAAAGTTCTATTTCTAAGATGCAGGCTGCGTTTCATGGACTCTCATAGCTGTGAAATGATGCACCTTAAGAGAATACAAGGTCTTGCTTTATCCTCTTACGTGGCGGCAGAGGGAGGGAAATATGGTGGGATAGAATAGACACGTCCTGGTTTCTGTCTTTTCTTTCCCTGATTACAACAGTAAGGAGACAAAAGACAGATTAAGCCACTTAGAAAATAGTTCTTTGGGAGGCGCCTGGGTGGCGCAGTCGGTTCAGCGTCCGACTTCAGCCAGGTCACGATCTCGCGGTCCGTGAGTTCGAGCCCCGCTTCGGGCTCTGGGCTGATGGCTCAGAGCCTGGAGCCTGTTTCCGATTCTGTGTCTCCCTCTCTCTCTGCCCCTCCCCTGTTCATGCTCTGTCTCTCTGTCCCCCAAATAAATAAACGTTGAAAAAAAAAATTAAAAAAAAAAAAAAAGAAAATAGTTCTTTGGGGATTCTCTCTCTCTCTCTCTGCCCCTCCTCCCCCTCAAAATAAATAAACATTAAAAAAATTCTCTGTGGCGTCTGTTTTTTTCTATTCGAATAAAAATGTCATTTCCCATTCCCTGCTCTTCCATAACTTCCTAAATATCAAAAGAGTTTGCATCGGGGCGCCTGGGTGGCGCAGTCGGTTAAGCGTCCGACTTCAGCCAGGTCACGATCTCGCGGTCCGTGAGTTCGAGCCCCGCGTCGGGCTCTGGGCTGATGGCTCAGAGCCTGGAGCCTGTTTCCGATTCTGTGTCTCCCTCTCTCTCTGCCCCTCCCCTGTTCATGCTCTGTCTCTCTGTCCCCCAAATAAATAAACGTTGAAAAAAAAAATTAAAAAAAAAAAAAAAAAGAAAATAGTTCTTTGGGGATTCTCTCTCTCTCTCTCTGCCCCTCCTCCCCCTCAAAATAAATAAACATTAAAAAAATTCTCTGTGGCGTCTGTTTTTTTCTATTCGAATAAAAATGTCATTTCCCATTCCCTGCTCTTCCATAACTTCCTAAATATCAAAAGAGTTTGCATCGGGGCGCCTGGGTGGCGCAGTCGGTTAAGCGGCCGACTTCAGCCAGGTCACGATCTCGCGGTCCGTGAGTTCGAGCCCCGCGTCGGGCTCTGGGCTGATGGCTCAGAGCCTGGAGCCTGTTTCCGATTCTGTGTCTCCCTCTCTCCCTGCCCCTCCCCCGTTCATGCTCTGTCTCTCTCTGTCCCAAAAATAAATAAACATTGAAAAAAAAATTAAAAAAAAAAAAAAAGAGTTTGCATCAATTTGCTTAATGTTATAGGTTAAAGAAGTCTCTGGCAGGACCCGTGTTCTATAAGGAGCCGTGCTTTCCTTTCTCTGGATATTGAAGCAGAATAAATCCATTAACGAATAAAAATACATAGTGGCCTTAAAATTCCTGCCTTATGAAATTGAGGCTGTCAGTCCCAGCTTCCTTGTATTTAAAGAAGGATTTGGACCACACCAATATGAAAACGAAGCATCCTGACAGCTCCTTGAGGTTAACGGTGAGGAACCACCTGTATTTAACATTCTGGCTTCTACTCCATTAACGTGCCTGCCTCGGTCTTCTTGATCTGCCAGCGACAAATGGAATGAAAATCGATATCCTCCCCCAAAAGCATTGATGAGATTTTATCCACTCTCACATCGCAAAGGAATGTCAGATCACTTTACAGCAAGGCTTCCCCTAACAAATTGCAGGTTGTCGCGATATAAAGCCACGTCGTATGAAATCAAGAGCTGAGATGGGTGCCACCTCATCATGTTTTCCCCCTTCCCTGCAACATACATTTCATGTTTGCCTTAGTGCATTCAGATGCCAAGAAGTACTTTGGCAATCCAGACAGAAGTCCGTGGAGGCCCTCGTGAATAGCTTCAGTGCATTCCCTTGTGCTGCGAATTCCAGCTTTCGGATCTTTCCAAGAAGTCCCTCTCTCTCCCTTGGCGGTGAACGAACCTGCCAGGAGTCTCGCCCCATATCCCCGGCCCTGACTTGGGCCCAGCTTTACTGAGACACGGGCGCCACCCTGGAGTGTCCACCCTGCCTGCAAGCATGCGCTCTGAGCTCTCCCCCCTCCCACACGCCCGGAGGGACGCGCGAGTCAACGGCAGCTTCCGCCGTCGGAATGAAATGGCTCTTCCTCAGCTACCTTGGTTAGGCTGATTCTCTGGCACTCACAGTGGAAAACCCGTTTCCCTAGGCCCTTCCAGGTCTCCATGGCCATCCGTGTTTCAGCTGCCTTTTTGAACTTGATTTTGAACTTCCCAGAGCCACACCAGCTGCCTTACCGCCTTACTCCTTCCCCGTCACCTGTCGGACTCATAGTATCTGCAGACCACCCTTGGCTGGAGATGTTCCTAGCCTTGGGTCCATCCCTACCATTATGCCCTCATCATGTAAAGTCAGGACATCAGGGGCATGCGCCCTGGGTTTTGAGTGTGCACTTTGCGTGTTAGAACAGGGGCCAGTGAATGTTTCCCATAGAGGACCAGAGAGTAAATCACGGGCCACGCGGCTCCTGCCAGAACCGGAGTTCCGCCATGGTCCCGTGTAACAGTCAGGGCTCTCCGGAGAAACAGAAGCAGTGGAATCTAAATGCCTATCTGTCCGTCTGTCTGTCTATCTGGCATCTGTCTATCTAGAGATATAGAGATATCTAGAGGAGATGTGTTATGGGAATTGGCTCATGTGTTTAGGGAGGCCAAGCAGGCCCACAGTCTACCGTCTGCAAACTGGAGGTGTAATTCGGTCTGAGTCCTAAGGCCCGGGAACCAGGAGCTCCAATGCCTAGAAGGCTGGGGAACATGGACATTCCAGCTCAAGAGGAAAAGGGGGAATTCACCTTTCCTTTACCTTTTTATTGCATTCTGGCCCCCCAAAAGATTGGATGGGCTCTGCCCACATGAGCGAAGCTGATCTTTCGCTCAGTCTGCTGAAGCAAACATCAATCTCTCCCAGAAACACCCTCACAGACACACACCCCCCCCCCAAACTATTTTACCAGCTATCTGGGCATCTCTCAGCCCAGTCAAGTTGATACGTAAAATTAGCCATCACCTCCTGCATAAAAAGCCCTACGCAATGTATGTATGCAAAAGAGCCTGGCTGTGTTCTTTAAAAAAAAAAAAAAAATCTATTGGTGGACAACTAAAATTTGAATTTCTTCTGAAGTTTACAAGTCACAGACGATAGTCTTCTTTTCACTTTTTATTAAAAACCATTTAAACAGGTAAAAGCTATTCTTAGCTCAAGAGCCAGGTGGAAGCAGGTCGTGGGCCAGATGTGGCCCGTGGGACTTAGTCTGCAGACCGCATGTTCGAGATTTCAAATGAGCCTCCTACATGGGAGCTGGCACAAAGTGGGAACTCAAAGAAAATAAAAAGTTACTTTTGAGTGAATTAACTGAGGAATGAATGAAATCGTTATGAAAAATATGTGACTGATTCCCAAGGAACTCGGAAGATGCCTTTGGTCATGTTTCTTTTTTTTTTTTAATTTTTTTTTTTAATTTTTTTCAACGTTTTTTATTTTATTTTTGGGACAGAGAGAGACAGAGCATGAACGGGGGAGGGGCAGAGAGAGAGGGAGACACAGAATCGGAAACAGGCTCCAGGCTCCGAGCCATCAGCCCAGAGCCCGACGCGGGGCTCGAACTCACGGACCGCGAGATCGTGACCTGGCTGAAGTCGGACGCTTAACCGACTGCGCCACCCAGGCGCCCCTTAATTTTTTTTTTTTAACGTTTATTTATTTTTGAGACAGAGAGAGACAGAGCATGAACGGGGGAGGGGCAGAGAGAGAGGGAGACACAGAATCGGAAGCAGGCTCCAGGCTCTGAGCCATCAGCCCAGAGCCCGACACAGGGCTCGAACTCACGGACTGTGAGATCGTGACCTGAGCTGAAGTCGGAGGCTTAACCCACTGAACCACCCAGGCGCCCCAATCATGTTTCGTTTTAATTGGAGTCCAACGTTCCGTTTCTGGATTCCCCTGCATTCGGTCTTCAACCTCATGCTCCACTCACCCATTCAACAAATGTTTTAATGAACACCTACTATGGTATGGCCAGGCCTCAGTGGTGTCAGCCACTGAGGAGTGAAGAATGAATGAGACAGACCTGCCCTCTCGGAGCTCAAGCCCCCAGAAGGGCCTTTAGTGAGTGGACAAAGAATTTCTCCCCTTTGTGAAATGCCTACGAGTCAGTACAGGCTATTCTGGGATCACAAGGGATGTTACCAGTCAAGACGGGAGTCAGGCTTCCTTAAAAGTTGGAAGGCCGAGCGATGTGGAGCAGGCCGACCCTTTGACCTCTACCAAAACAGGACCGCCTTGCCTTCTGATCAGTCCCTGCCCGTGTCAGGCAGAAGCAGGTTCTGAGATTTTCTACAGGATTGAGCCCAAAGAGCTTGTTATGGATTGAATGTGTGTGTCTCCCCCAAAATGTATACGTTGAAATACCAGTCCCCAGTTGGATGGTGTTTGCAGGTGGGCCTCTGGGGGTCATCAGGGCATGCGAGTGGAGCCCTCAAGGATGCCCTTTATTAGAAGATAACAGGAGAGACAGAATTGTTCTCTTGGCCATGTAAGGATACAACGAGAAGACGGCCATCTAGCAACCGGGAAGGAGACGCTGAATCTTTCGGCACCTCCACCTTGGACTTCCCAGCCTCCAGACCGTAAGAATTAAATGTTTGTTGTCTGAGCCCCTCAGCCTGTCGTATTCTGTTAGAGCACCCCAAACCGACAAAGACAGGGCTCACCTAACATTCAGAACACCTCTCTGAAGTTCTCCGGGAAGCCCTCTGAACATTAATTTGGACGTTTGTCGGTAATAAATTCCAAGAATCCGAGATAAGTTTCAATCTTGAAACACATGTAAAATATTTTCATCGAACAAAGAAACACCAAGCCCCGGCGGCCATGTGTTTTTATGAAAAGATACGGCAAGGTTCTCAAAATGGATGTTTCTTGCACGTCCCTTAGATAAAAGCTAGGGAAATAACATTAAATCTTAACGGAATAGAAGTGTTTCTGAAGGGGGCTAAGATAATCCGCACCAGACACATGGCTTTCTGAAGAGCTAACTCAATACCAGGCTTGAGCTCAAAGAATGTAGACGAATGGATGTTTAACATGAGCCCTCAGTGCCTGCTTTTACACACATCAAATGTCTCCAGCCAGCTTCTGGCAAGTGCTGAACTGTAGCAAATTCATGATGGGTTTCTCTGATGCGTTCCTGAAGTGTCAGAGGATCCTGCTTTAATCATTGAAAGGCACAGCCAGACTTGCAGGAAGGTGGAGAAAGCCTTACACAGTGTGATGGGAGAGGCAGGAAGGCCCGCTACGCCAAACCATCTGCGCATTTCCAGGTGCCACAGGGCTGAGAGCCCTCCATTACGGCAAAACTGATCACATCGCTGCCCCCGCCCAGCTTTGTTCAGGGACTCCCCATCAACTTCCAAATAAAATCCACATCCCTTGGAGTGATATAAAGGGATCTTCCCAAGGAAAAAAAAAGAAAAAAAAAAAAAAAAACAACAAAACCTAAGTTAGATCTCTACCTCATGCTTTAAACCAAAATACTTTCCAGATGGGTCGGAGAGTTAAATGGAAGAAATAAAACCTAAGAAGAACCTGAGAAAAATAAACTACAGAGAAGTGAGCATTCTCTGATCTGGGGATTGTAAAGGGTTACAAAACATGCAAGCAAAAAAAGAAGAAGAAAAAAAAAGATGGATAGATTGAACCACATAAAAATTTGAAAGGTATACATTGTATATACATATGTATCACAGAAGTGAAACTGATGAAATCCTGAGGCAAGTGGCGAATAGGAGAAAATATTTCACTATATGACGAAGAGTTAATATTTTAAAATGCAAGTAGCACTTCGCAAAGAAATGACGGGGGAAGAAAGATAAATATTGACGGGGGAAGAAAGATAAATATGGCAACAGAACAAAATGGGCACAAGGCATGAACAAAAGAAGAAAGAGAAATTTATGCAAGAAGTCTTTATGCGTACTCTAGGCCAGACCCTATGTCCGTCAATACGAAAAAAGGGTTGTGGGTGGAGGGTGATGAGGTCTGTCCAGCCAACATAGCCTAGACCCTGGGAATGTCAGGTGCCTGGGCTCTGGCTGAGTCCCTCTCTAGACTTCCCTCCCAAAGGTAGTTGTCTCTCCCAAGATGGCGTCCTTCCCCTGGAAGAGCCCACACCCAGTGACTGGTAGAATGAAGGGCTACAAAGGATAGACCCCTCCCCCTTGCTTCAAGTTAAGACAACTCCAAAGGCAACCCAGCTTATGGGTCAGCCTCTCTTCTGCCCAGTCCTGTTCCATTCGCTGTCTTTCAGGTGGTGTCCCAAGGATTGCTCCCCAACAGACACACGACAGCTAGCCTATCTCAGGTCTGTTTCCAGGGGACCTGACCCAAGACAGGTGTTCAGCTTAACCAGTAGTCAGAGAAACGCAAATGGAAGCAATGATGTGTCTTTTTGCCTATCAAGTTACAAGAGATATTTCTTGAATGAGCATACTCAATGTTTCCTAAGACAACAGGACACAAATTGGAATCGCTTTTCTACAGCATAATTTAACAGATGTGTCAGATTCATGAATACACACAACCTACGATCCATCTAATTCTAAAGATTTGGTCTTGTGGAAATATTTATAAAGAAGGTGACTTTCGTTTCAGGCATGTTGAGTGCGTAGGGAAAACACCCAGTAAGAATCTAAATGGCCGAGCGAGGCGGAATTATTTAATGAAGTATTAAACATACCTACTATGCAGCCCTTACAAATCATCTTATAGAATGTTAGCGACATGGGGATATATTCCCTAGACTTGAAGCTTAATAAATGGTGGACAAAATAGCACGTATATTACCAGGTCACTTTTTATAATTTACCTCTTGCATGGAGGAGGTGCCTTAAATTGCTGTTGTCATTGGGGTCACAAGGTGGGGCCTCAGAGAGAGATTCAGCTTGCAGGTGCACTGCGTTTGGCCAAAACAGAATTTAAAACTTAAAAGAATTTACATACCTGGTGGGGTGCTGGGAGGGAGACAGGTAGCCTCTCCATTGTGCCACTGTCCCCACTACTATTATCTGCCTTTTTTTTTTTTTCATGTCCTATGTCTCGAAGGCATTGAGTTTGTGACTCATTTAAAGGAGGAGAGCAAAAGGAGGAAACTGACTTTTGTTCAGCAAAGCGTGTTAATGGGCTGTTGTGGCCGTGGGATGAGACCCTGCAAAGGTAGTTTCATTTTTTAACTGGAGCACGTGGAAAGGCCTTGGTCCCCCACGCCGCAGTGGGACCACTGAAAGAGGAGGTGAGGCCCTAAGGGGAGACGGTATCTTCCAGGGGGAGACATGTTGAGTTTGAGGTGCTCGAAGCACGATTAACTGAAGATATCCTTGACAAGTAGGTTCTCTAGGTCTGCGATTCTGAACAACACGGTCAGTGAAGGCTTCAGCATGAGTGAGCTCATCAGCATAAGTGTGTAATGTTGTGAGGGCATAGGACCACACTGGAGAAAATGAGGGGTTTTTAAAAATTTTTTCACTGTTTATTATTTTTGAGAGAGAGACAGAGACAGAGAGCAAGCGGGGGAGGGGCAGAGAGAGAGGGAGACGCAGAACCCGAAGCGGGCTCCAGGCTCCGAGCTGTCGGCACAGAGCCCGACGCGGGGCTCGAACCTACGAACCGAACCGCGAGATCATGACCTGAGCTGAAGTCCGACACCTAACCGAATGAGCCGCCCAGGCGCCCCAAAGATGAGGGTTTTCAACTGGCCTGTTAGTTGGCTAAGAGAAGCCTATAAAACCATTTACCTGCCTTCTCCAAGGACTCTCTTCCAAGGCTTCATAGACATGTTCTTCTTCTGGTTTTCCTCCCTGAGCAGCGAAGGAAGGGTCCCCTGAAGGAGGGGAAGACTAAGGTAGGTAAGCGTAAGGAAGTGTCAGAGAATCTAATACAAGAGAAATTTCCAGAATGGTGGTAATCATCAATTGTGGCAAATACTGCAAAAAAAAGGAGAGGAAGTTGAGGACTTTCAAGTGCCCCTTGAATTTAGCAATAATAAGCTTTTTCAAGACCTGGGAAAATGTAGCTTTGGGGGGAGTGAAAAGTGTCAGAGCTTTGAGGCAAGAGTGAGAGGCGAGGAAGAGGTGACAGCAGGTAATGCCAGAGCCTTCAAGAGGTAATAATGGCTAGTGTTCCATAAATTTTGCAGGGGCACACTCATGATTGGGTATATGTGTGTGCCCGTGTGTGTGTGTGTGTGTGTGTGTGTGTGTGCATGAAATGGCCCAGGGCAGGGTGTCTGGGGGAAAGACAGTAACCATCTGAGGTCCTTTAGGCCAGATGATCTGGGTCCCAACTGTTCAACTCTGTCATTATAGAATCTTTGCATCATTTTATGGCCTCCGGCGCATCTGGTTAGAACAGCAGTTCACAAAAAAAAAAAAAAAAAAAAAAAAAAAAAAGCTTGCATTTTGCAGGCAGACTTGTTAAAATAGATTGCTGAGCCCCACCTCAGAGTTTCTGATTCTGCAGGTCTGAGGTGGGACCTGAGAATTTGTATTTCTAACAAATTCCCAAGTGATGCTACTGCTGTTGGCTCAAGGACCACACTGGGGCAGTCACTGCTCTAGGTTTCAGCCGTGGATATTAGATCTCCCCATTAAAACTGAATTCATCCTTGGGGCGGCTGGGTGGCTCAGTCAGTTAAGCGTCTTACTCCGGCTCAGGGCATGATCTCACGGTTCCTGGGTTCGAGCCCCGCATCAGGCTCTGTGCCAACAGCTCGGAGCCTGGAGCCTGCTTCCGATTCTGTGTCTCCCTCTCTCTCTGCCCCTCCCTTGCCTGTTCCCACGCTCTCTCTCTCAAAAATAAACATGAAAAAAATGTTTCTTTTAAGCTGAATTCATCCATGGAAAAGACCAGGCTTTCTCCATTTCTTTTAAGGTAAACCTCACCCTCTCAGGCAACTTTGTACAGTCCGACATGCACAAGAGGCCACTCTGCTGCCTTCCCAATATGTGACAACCTCCAAGCCAGAGGTACAGTTAATGTATAAATATTTACTCTTTTTTCCTCCCAGTAGACTATGAAAAAGTCCCAGCTGCCAGGGCGGAAGAGAATCATCTAAGTACTTCAATTCAGCGGGGTGCTGATAAATGTTTAACAACCGACTTAGGTGGGGAGGGGTGCCCGTGTGCATCATTTGCTAATCTCTCCTGTGTAAATGCCCCCACCAGGGCTGAAAGCAAAAGCTACCAATGTGGTGTCACTAAATGCAAGACTGCGTAGAGGCATCCGTGGTTGACTCCCGCGAACCCATGTGAGTGGGCTCCAGCCTGCCACCACCTCGTTTCCCTTGGGATTCACGGGAGGATGGTTGTTGGCAGGGGAATCGCTGTTCCTGAATGCTGGGTGGCCCAGCCCGTCTCAGCACCTGGACTGTCTGGTTTTTCACTGGGGGGGGTCTTTAGCCTCTCGACGGCAAAATGCTAAAACTATTCCTCCAAAGGTTCCGGTGAAAACCAGTTTAAATGGTAGGGCTCCCCCAAACCCATCCCAGGACTTCTCTCACACCCACTCACGCCATCTGCTTATCGTCGGAAGTGTTCCAGGGGACAAGAAGTCCACAAAGAGGCAGCAGAGGGCCCCGGGCATTGTGTCAGATAGGATTTGGTTCTTAGAACCTCTGGCAAAGGACCAGGGTGCTGGGCTCCTGTGTGGCTCAGTCTCTTCCGCTTCCAGTCATCAAGGCTTCCAGAAATCTCAAACAGAGAAAGCAAAGCTCTTAACCACAGCTGCCCATGAGAGTCACCTGTGCGGTGTTAGTTTTTTTTTAAATATGTAAATACTCCCAGATCTCGTGACTTAATTAATCAGGAGTGGGGCTTGGGCTTGGGTATTTGTTGTTGTTGTTTAAGTTTTTTAATTTATTTTGAGAGACAGAAAGTGCATGCGTGAGCATGAGTCGGGGAGGGGCAGAGAGAGAGAATCCCAAGCACTGTCGGCACAGAGCCTGATGTGGGGCTCGAACTCATTAACCTTGAGATCATGATTTGAGCCAAAGTCAAGAGTCAGATGCTTACCCGGCTGAGCCACCCAGGCACCCCAGGCTTGAGTATTTGTAAGAGGTGTTTCTGATGTTAAAAAAAAAAAAGAGGTGTTTCTAATGTAGTGCTACAGTTGAGAACCCCTTGAGCGGAGACAGAATCGTTGATCTTTTGTCCGGAGGGACCTAGACCCCGATTAGTCCAACCCTCATTTGAAGGATGAGAAAACTAAACCCCAGAAAGACTTAGTGATCTTCCCAAGATCACAAAGCTAGTTAATTACACAATGGGGCTTAGAGCCTGTGCCTGGTGACTTCCACAATGGTTCCCGTGGTCCGCAAGGCAGTGCCACCAAAGACAGTGGACTTCTTGAACTTTTCTTGACAAGGGCTTGGGGACTCAGGTATTTAGCCTGGTGCCCTTTATTTCCACGTAGAAGTTCCTAACGTTTCTACTAGAAGAAGACAAACAAGGCATTGTATGGCTCCCCACCTGCATCAATACCATGGATAGGAAGTTGTCTTTGAACCCTCTTTCTCCTCAAGCTAAGAGAAAACGTTTTCTTGACTTGGCCTGCTCACAAATGAAAAAATAAATGAATAAAAAGATTAAATTTTCTTTTAAGTTACCAAATGCACCATGCAGGTCTGTAATTGACCATGAGAGTGTCGGGAAAATATGATCTATCCTCTATAAATCAGGAAACCTTAAACAGGCTCTCTAATCGTAAATGCCGATCCTGGCAATGTCCAAAAAGGCTCATGTTTATAAATTGTTCCCTGATGTTTTAAGTAAGTGCACAAACACAAATCATACTAAGGACTTCAGAAAAGACTTAGCTGTGTGGCAATTTATTATAAGCAGTGTAATTTTCATCAGTCAGGCAGCCCTAGACTGTAATTACCTCTCTACCGAAAGAGTTACAATTGCTTTCATTACATTTTCCTAGTCATATGCTCGTCTGGATTGCCACAGAGACACTGAATGGAAAATGCATTTATTCATTGTTAGTCCTCCTAATGGCTTGTTACTTGGTTTCTAAAGATGTTATCAAGTCACTTGCTTCCCCTGCTCCTCCGTGTTGGACTAGCGCCATTCATGGAAGACAAAAGAGGCTCAACTTGAAAACTCAGCTCACGGTGAGCGTCCGAAAACTGACCGGCATCTATGGATTAACCCAACCCTGGTGGAGGAATCCTCGTTCGGCTGGCTTGAGTTCAAGAGCTGAAGATTAATTAAAACCACACGCCATTGAGCCCAACGACCAGCCCCCTGGTCACAACTGAAAAGAAACCACATTTTGTTCCCTATAGTTAGAGCTTTACGGGAACATTTAAAGGACCCAGAAAGGGATCTACAGTCTGTCTCCCACATGGGTAGGTGCTTTAATTAGAGGTCACGGTCGCACCTTGGACCTTGAAACCTGCAAAAGGCAGGGGATGGTCCCATCCCTCTCATAGCCCTATTTGACCTCGATGCCGTGAAAGATAAAACTGGAAACAGAGGCACCGAACTGGGAAGGTTGGAGAGGGTGGGTGGTGAGTCGACTGTGTCTACACAGTGATGGATGAGTGTTATCAAGTCAGAGCATTTTGCCAGTGGTTGAGGAAGGGTTGGCTTATTGTTTAGAACAAGACACAACTCTGGGTCGCCTTCCACAGAGATCGTCTCAGGGATATACCTTGTGCTGGAAGCTCTACCGGTCAGGAGCTGTGGCTCTGAGTGAGACACTTGAGCTTCCAGAAGCTCTCCTCCCTGAAAGTCCACTAAAGAGCCAATGATGGGAGTGGAAAATGATGACTCTTTCAAATGGCATGTGGAGCTTGGAACACAAAGCAAGGGGGTGTCAACATGGGAAGAGACTTCTTTCCCGTGTGGGTTTTTTCTTCTCGTCTTTACTTTTCTTGTTTAAATCTGTGTCACTGCATAGAGCAGTAGTGACCCCGCCTAGGAAATGCTCACTAGCGGAGACACAGAATCCGAAGCAGGCTCCGGGCTCCGCGCTGTCAGCACAGAGCCCGGCCCGGGGCTCGAACCCCCGAACTGAGATCGTGAGCTGAGCCGAAGTCGGACGCTCAACTGACGGAGCCACCCAGGTGCCCCGAGTGTTCTCATTTTATAGATAAGACAACTGAGTTCCAGAGATGCTCAATACTATATCAGAGTCACAGAAATGCTTCATAACCAGTGTCTCGGCTTCCAGTCCAAGAGTTTGCTATACTACAGTCCATCCCTCCCTGATACACTTGATGAGGCACCAGCTGGTTGTCGTTAGGGAAGGCCATTCTCCCAACTTTGCCCTGCACATCACAGAGTACGCACTTTCCTTTTTTTTATTGAAAAAATTTTTGTTTAATGTTTAGTTTTGAGAGAGGGAGAAAGAGAGAGACAGCACGAGCCAGGAAACGGGCAGAGAGAGGGGGAGACACAAATCCGAAGCAGGCTCCAGGCTCCGAGCTGTCAGCACAGAGCCCGGTGTGGGGCTTGAACTCACGAACTGTGAGATCATGACCTGGGCCCGTCGGATGCTTCACCAACTGAGCCAGCCAGGTGCCCCGAGTATGCACCTTCTTCAGCATGTGAATGAACAGGAAACCCAGTAAAGGTTAGCTGTATCTGAATGGTCTGTCTTCCTTCTACAGCCTTCCCTTAGAATTACTCTTAGGTCTGGGTGTGGGAATACAAATCACACTCTCCCCACCGTGGGCGAGCCCTGGGGATGCCAGCCACAGAGCACCAGACTGTGTGTGCGGTGACGACGTGTCTGTGTGCATGAGTGTCCACTTTTTCTTTAAGTTCATCTGCTTTTTGAGAGAGAAAGCACGAGTTGGGGAGGGGCAGAGAGAGAGGGAAAGAGAGACAATCCCAAGCAGGCTCCGCACCCTCAGCCTGGGGCCCCATATGGGGCTCCGACCCACGAACTGTGAGACGGGGACCTGAACTGAGGCCGGACGCTTAACCGACTGAGCTGCCCAGGCACCTCGCATGTGTGTCCGCTTTGTGACCAGCCGCTGGGGGGCTCAGAAGCAGCCTCATCCCCACCTTGAACTGTCTCCCGTGAGAGTGGCGGATGGGCACAATGTCACCCAAGCCCAAGTGAGCCCAGGTTGGCTGTGTCACAGCCGGTTAAAACGAATCCAAGATGTTCCCCGGTGACAGCTGGGTATGAATTCATACTTCACAAGGCTGGTTCATTCGGGGTAAGAATTTCTGCTTTGTCTGCTGCTGGACTAGCAAGAGCTCTTGGATGAGTCTGTCACTTCTGCAGAAATCCTACACCCTCCGTTTCCTCCCATTTGCTTGCATTTCACAAACGGCCACATCATTTTGTCAAGACCGTGGAGCTACTTGGAAATTGGGCAGAGAGTTTTGCATAATCATTCATGTCAGGCCGGTGACACTCTGTGATTACATATAATGGTCTCTGAGGAGTCCTGATGCAGGGGAATGCTACCTGGTCGGCCTCGAAGCCAAGTCTTGTCACGCCCACTTCTTAGAGAGGGACACCGAAGGAAAAAGAGCCACATCTATACCCGGGCCCCTTGTGTAGACAGGCAGGGAAAGTGGGAAGCTCAGGGTTTCTTGGGTGAGCTGGTGTCAGGAAAGGAATTCGTAGTCTTGTCCAAAACGAACTTTCTCGAAAATCATTTCAGTTGGATTGATTTCTGAGCCTAGACACAAAGGCCAAAGTTCACTCAAATTTCACCAGGAGGGGAAAAAAAAAATTGGCTTTCACTTCAAGACACTTTATCTGTGACGATAAAGGCATGACCATTTTTTCAAGGGTGGAAGGATGTCAGTAACAGTAGCTAGGGTGGGACATAGGCTCCTAGGGGCTCATTGCTATTCTTTCTACTTTCCCGTGTATTTAAAATTGGCCACGTTAAAACTTTTTCTTTTCCAAAAAAACATATAACGTTTCTCTGGGGATGTGAGGATCGTTGCCACGTTTGACCACGCTGTTGAATTTCACATTGCGACAAGAATGCACAGTAGGGGATTCTAGAAAAGAAGCAAAATCTCTAACAAGGCCGTGAGATGAAAGGGCGGAGGCGTCGTGCACCCCTTTTCCGGGAAGAACCATGGAGGCGGAGAGTTCCCAGGGGGGGAGAGGGCTGTGTGGCGTGTCAGGGAAGATGGGCTTTATACATCTCCCAGGGGCACCTGGGTGGCTCAGTCTGTTAAGCGTCTCACTCTTGATTTCGGCTCCAGTCATTATCTCACAGTTCATGAGTTTGCGTCGGGGTCCGTACTGACAGTGCAGAGCCTGCTTGGGATTCTCTCGCTCCCTCTCTCTGCCTCTCTCTCTCTCTGTCTCTCTCTCTCTCTCTCTCTCAAAATAAATAAACAACTAACTTCAAAGAATAAATAGTCCCCTAGAGTTTCCCGGAAACTGCCTCAGTAACAGAGAGGCAAAATGGGTCATCTACGCCCTGGAGTGGCACAGAAGGTTATGGAAATGCCTCTCGGATCAGAAGAGGCGGGGACGTAAGGGGCTTCTTGGTAAATGCTGTGTAGCCAGATGCCATGAAGGGCATGAGTCCCCCCAAAACTTCAATGCAACTCCCACCACCTGAAATGACAGACATTAGTATTTCCAATGCTAAGGCAATGGGAATGAGAGAAACTGAGCTAAAGAAAAGACTTAATCCTTAATTCTCTCCCCGTCTTAATTTCTGTAACACCTCATCTATTCCCTCTGGTTTTAAGGCTTATTTATGAGTTGTCTTGCTGGCTTGTGTCTCGTGTGTGTTACACTTACCTCACCATAGACTGTAAATCCTCTGAGACCTGGGGATTACGTTGTATACTTTTAAAGGCTTCCCTGGCTCAGCTCAAGACCCACCTTTGCTGTTCAGTCTTCTCTGATGATTATGGTTTACGCCCTCCGTGTGTCTGACGTTTGTAATGTCTGTGTTTCAGTTAACGTATTGGGATGTTCTTGGCATTCGCTTTCTGCACCTCTTTGATATTTTATTACGACAGTATATTTCTAGGTTAATGAAATGACAGAGTAATAACGATCCCATGAGATGCTGTGGGAAGGAAAGCAGCAGATAGTCTCATGTCTCCAATGCTACTCCTGGTCTCGACCCTCTTCGTCCCTGCCCACCTTCATTAGAGGCGAGAGCAGCTTAATTTTTCAGCCCCCTCTTTCAGCTAGGAGGGGCCAGGAGGAACCAGTTGGTCAATGGGATGGAAGAAGTGGCTGGCTGAGGACTTCTGGAAAGGCTTTTTCTCTTCCCAGTAATGGAGACAAATACGGTTGGAAACACTTCTTTCCCCCTTCTTCCTGCCTAGGTTTGGATTCTGGATGTGATGCCTGGTGTTGGGGTAACTATTTGTGACTGTGAGGGGGGGAGCAGAAGGAAGGGCAGGGTCGTCGTCCCTGATGTCACTGAGGTGCTGAACGAATATCAGCAGCCACGTACCCCGAGGCTTCTTACGGTGTGACCCCAATCTCATGACAAAATGCTCAGGCTTTATTCAATGTGACAAATGGCCATGTGCGGAGTGAGGTTACATCATCTGCATTTAACGGGGACAAGTGGTAACCATATAAAGGAGTCTGGAAGAGCTAGGGGCAGGAAAACAATGAGGAAGCTGTTCCTTTAGGGGCTCGTGGGTGGCCCAGTCGGTTGAGCATCCGACTCTTGATTTCGGCTCGGGTGGTGATCCCATGGTTTGTGAGTTTGAGCCCCACGTTGGGCTCTGTGCTGACAGTACAGAGCCTGCTTGGGATTCTCTCTCCCTCTCTCTCTGCCTCTCTCCTGCTTGTGCTTGCTCGCTGTCTCGAAATAAATAAACAACAACAAGAAAGGACCTATTCCTTTCCTTGAGGTAAGCCACAAGGAGGACCAGGAACAGGGTGAGAGCAGAAAGGATAAACGTATGGGGAGGGACTTACGACATGTTGCAGTTGCAGAATTAACAAACGCGGGTAACTAGTTGGGCACGGAGTGGGAAGAAGAAAGGTGGAAATAGAAACCATTTGGAGGTTTCATCGGGTGCCCGGGTGGATGGTGCTACCATGACAGAATGACTTTCAAGAAGGAATGCAGGCTGTCTAATGCATCAGCCACAACCACATTCAGCCTCACGTCATGTGTATAATTCTCGGGCCCTTAGATGAGAGCATTGAATTGGCGTGGCTTGGACCACACACCCACCTTGACCAGGGATGACACCCGGTCATCCTGGATACTCAGTCCCACCAAGACTCTGTGCAGTGGAAGGAAAGATAGCAACCCAAAGGAAAAGCAGGACACTGTTAGAAGAGGGAAGGTTAATGCAGTTTGAGAAAAAGGTATTCATGTCCGTCATGCGTACCTAATCGTAAAATTCGAAAGGCTGATGGAAAGACGGAGCGCCCATGCAACAGGAAATTGTGGGAAGACTGGATTTCTGCATCCCTTATCTAGAGACCCCTAAGGTTGCACCTTTCTTCTGGTTTACTTCTTCCCAAAAGAAGTCTAGCTCCCCCCTTCCTCAAGAACAAATCCCGTCTATGGCATTAGCGGAATCACAATACGGTTGTGGAAATAATGAATGGCAGCAAGGTCAAGGCCAACAAGGTCAAGGCAAATGTCTCACTTTTAAGTGAGAAAAAAAATCAAGTGTCTGAGCTCTTCAAAAACTGATTTATTCCTGTCCTCCCTGGTAGGAACTGACCCTACGATGAGATGGCTGGATGTGCGGCATTTTGAGTGAAAAAGGAACGGTTTCGGGGGTTACGGGGACAGGTCAGCTGCCCCGAGAAACTTTTCCCAGCGTCTACACTGCAAAACCGGAAGCAGAAGCTTCAGATCAGATGGCTCAAGGCTCTTCACCAGCAACAGGAGTATTCTGGGATACTCTAGACTAAAGCAAAGGCTCTCCCTCTCCCCCTCCCACCGACCCCTTAACATTATTCAAACAAGAGTTGAAGGAAAGAGTAAGCAAATCAGAGCTGCTCCGTGTGAAAGCAAATGTGGGGGCTCGTAATATTGCCCTCAGTCCCCCTTGTTCCGCCTCTAGTTTTTGCTACACCGCCCAAAACTAATGACTTAAGGCAATGGCCATTCGTGGGGCCCCTGGGTGGCTCAG
Source organism: Felis catus (assembly GCF_018350175.1). Classification (NCBI taxonomy): domain Eukaryota; kingdom Metazoa; phylum Chordata; class Mammalia; order Carnivora; family Felidae; genus Felis; species Felis catus. The sequence continues at coordinate 7,826,975 of NC_058381.1, forward strand.
TCCGTTAAGGGTCTGACTCATGCTTTTGGCTCAGGTCATGATCTTGCTGTCCGTGGGTTGGAGCCCCACATTGGGCTCTGCACTGACTGTGCAGAGCCTGCTGGGGATTTCTCTCTCTCTCCCGCTCTCTCTCTGCTCCTCCCTCACTCACGTGCATGCTGTCTCTCTCTCAAAATAAGTAAGTAAACTTAAAAAAGAAAAAACAATGGCCATTCATTTAGCTGGCGTTTCAGGAAGTCATCAAGTTGCGTTGGGCTCAGCTAACCCGTCCTGTGCAGATCTCAGCGGGGGTCATTCCCGTGTCTGCCACCTGCCACCTATCAGCCAGGCAGAGCTACTTACAGGGTTTGGCTGGTTGAGATGACAACCACTGGGTCTCTCATCATCTCACAGACAGACGTGGGCTTCTCATGGCTTCCACGAGCCTCAGAAGGGCAAGCTCTAATGCACAACTGCTTGTCAAGCCTTCGCCTTCCTCACCATTGATGGCGTCCCTCTGGCCGAGGCAAGGCACATATCCAAATCAGATTCCAAGAGAGGAGAAAGAGTCTCCACTTCTTGGTGGAAGGATCTGTAGTGGTGGGCTGCAAGGGTATGAACACAGGGATGACGCACATGTAGAATGTGTGACGGTGTCTCAGTCTTCCATAGAAGGTAAACTCCGATGGGATTCCGTGGGTCCCAATTTGGAAACCCCTGGGCGAAGCCAACCTGATTTATCCATTCTCAGTCTGGACGGATGACTTCCAGCCAGCCTAACTAATACGAGGGGAGCCAGCTATGTCCAAATCTCCTATTTTCTGCAGGCTTCTGGGTGAATAGGTTAGCAAGAGTGACTCCATCACCCAGCTAAATAGACATTTATCTTGCCTCCCCAGCCTTAGCCATCTGCCCTAACACCACTTCTTCCTTTAAAATGCAGCATTAGCAGATAGAGACCCCTGTGCCATCCACAGACCTTGGAAAGACAGGCTGGCTTTCAGCGTAGCATGCTCTGCTAATGGTGAGGCAGTTCAAAGCCAGATAATTTAAAGCTCTTAGTTAACTCAAAGAATTCATTTGTCTTTTGATCCACCTTCCGCTCTGACAAATGCTCCCTTCCCTATCATATTCAAACACACACCCCCTTCAGAAGCCGGTAAACTCATCCCCTGCCAAGGAATGGATTTTCCCCATATTGCGCTATCTGAGTGATAAAAGGGTTTAATGTCCCAAGTTCGTTTTTCAGTAGCCAACTCAGAGACACCCGACACAGCAAAGCGCCTAAGCTCTTTCTCCAGTTATTAAACTGTTATCCCTAATTCCTTTGGAGACTCAACCTAGCAGCAATGATTCTGAGGGCACTTCCTATTAAATCGGCATTGTGCACACAGAGATAAAGCAGGCCAGCTCGACCCTGTTTACAAGGATGACAGAGAGCTCCTGTTGGCTGCTGGTGCCGTCAGCACTTTTTCCTCTCAGAAAGGTTGTGCAGGATGGTCCCTCACAGCTCCTGGCCCCGGCACATCCACCAACTTTGCAGACTTCCCTAAAACGCTTTCAGGGTGGGAGCTCAGAGCAGCACCATGGGGCAGTTTTCTGGCAGGCACGACAGGAGCATGTCACAAGCTCAACCCACCTCAGAGGGATGGAAGGTTCCAGACGCATCGACATAAAGCCAGAAGTCAATCGGCAAGAGGGTGAATTTGTGTTGCACGATACAGGAAAGGGGTCTCCAAGTTGTGCGCTCAGCTCCCGAGGCGGATATAAGGTGAAGCGTTGATGTATACAAACGATACGTTACAATTATTTATTTGTGTCTCAAAAAAAAAAAAAAAAAAAAAAAGACGGGGCGCCTGGGTGGCTCGGTCGGTTAAGCATCTGACTCTTGAATTCTGTCCAGGCCATGATCTCATGGTTCATAAGTCGGAGCCCCGTGTTGGGCTCTGCACTGACAGTGCGGAGCCCGCTTGGGATTTTCTCTCTCCCCGCCCCCCGTCTCTGTTCCTCCCCCACTTGTGCACTCGCTAATACATTTTTAAAAAGAAATTACATTTTTAAACTTTTCTCAAGCACCTGTATGCAGTCTCCATGTGAGCTGTCACACTGTCTCAGGGGACACACGGGTCCCCCACAGGAAGGGGTAGGAGACAGACCGAAGGAATGTCCTTCCTCACTGATATTTCACGCAGACTGTGACAGATCACAGTTTACGTGAGACCAGTAAAATTGATTTGACTACATGATTGATTTCACCTAAACCAATTCTTACAACATGGACCAGAGGCTTAAACGATATTCTTGCAAAGATACTAGAATTGACGATACAGTGATAACATAGCCTCACAGCAATAATGCCTCACAGACATGCAGTCCGTTCTCCCTGTGCTATTTGATCTCTCTGTCAGCTGCACTATGAGGGGAAAAAAAAAAAAAAAAAGAACGGGCTAATTAGATCTGACAAAAGTTTGAAATATGAATGCCCATCCACTATTGTCAATGACAAACCTCATCTAAAGAGCCTTGAAGTATGAGCTAATGATGTTTGGAACCCTTCAGGGTTAGAAAGACATTTTATTGCTTATTTCTTATTTATCCCAACCTTTTGTAATTTCTACTGTGTGTGTGTCTTTCAACATAAATGAAGATGCATATATTGGAGATGCACGGTAAGAATTTTTTTTAAGTTTATTTATTTATTTTGAGAGAGAGAGAGAGAGAGACAGAGGTGAGCAGGGGGAGGGGCGGAGAGAGAGAGAATCCCAAGCAGGCTCCACACTGTCAGTGCGGAGCCCGACGCGGGACTCAAACCCACAAACTGTGAGATCACGACCTGAGCCGAAATCAAGAGTCGGACGCTTAATCGACCGAGCCACCCAAGTTACAAGCTTGGAAGTTGCTAGAAGAACAGATCTTAAACGTTCTCATCACAGGAAAAAAATCTGTTCACTACGTATCATGGGGGGTGTTCACGTGGGGGTTAACCTAGGGGATGTGATCAACTCACAGTATATACAAATACCAAATCATCATGTGATAGACCTGAAACGAACATGATGCTATAGGCCGATTACGCCTCAGTAAAAAAATAAAAGCAGTGGTAATTATACCACCTTGGATACTTTTCTAACATTTAAACCTCATAATTACAAAAAAAAAAAGTGACAATAAGTTGGAAAGTCTGGTTTAAGAAGAAGGTAAAGAGGACGGGCAGTATTCGTGTAGTCTAGAGGAAGTCACCTATAGATTCATAGATTTTAAAACTCCCAACTTTGTATATTTCCCACTCACCATGGAGCCTCCAATTAAGAAAACCGAATTAAATTGGGTCATTGGAGCTATTTTACTTGCTGACTATTGTAGGTGTTTGCTTACAATGAGTCCTGTCCTCCCAAGTCCCCTAAAGACCACGGGAGACTTTTCAAGTATAAGGGAAGAGGGCATAGTCTCCTGATGACGATGATAACATGACCTTCACCACAGCCAATAGTCACAGTGATTCCTGAGTAGTGGTCCTCTTCAAAGAGCTTGATGTATATGACCTCACTCCTCACAATAACCCTTTGAGACCCAGTGGACAGATGCTAAGGGTGGCCCCATGATCCCCAACTCCTGGTGTTCATACCTTTGTGTGATCCCCGTCCCCACCTTTGAGCGGCAGCCAGGACCTGTGACTTACTCCTGATCAACGGAACACAGCAAAGGTGACGTGATCATGCGACACAGTAGTGCCTGACTTGCCAGAGCCTCTCTCTCCCTGGCTGGTTTTGAGAAAGCAAGAAGCCACACGGGGGCCAAGAGTGGCCTCTGGTCAATAACCGACAAGCACATGAAGCCGTCGGTCCCACAGTCACAAGGAAATACATTTTGCAGGCACCTGCATCGAGCTGGAAGTGGATCCTTCCCCAGTCGAGTGTCAGATGAGATCTCAACCCCAGCGGACGCTTGGCCTTCAGTCTCGTAGAGGACCCAGCTGAGCGGTGCCCAGATCCTGACCCACGGAAGCCGCGAGAGAATAAATATGTGTTGTTTTAAGCCATGATGTGTAGAGCAGTACTGTTACTCAGCAAAAGATAACTACCAGAGGTATGTGCACCCGTATCCCTGTTTCACAGGGGGAAGATTAAATAAATCGCCCGAGTTCCACAGCTAGTAAGAGGTAGGGCTGAGGTGAACACCCAGGATGTCTGGTTCTGGAAGGCTGGCCTTTACCACTCTACTTACTGCCTCTGCTAATACTGTACTGAGTAGTCCATCGGTCATCTCCTTAGGGTGCAGACCCCTCTCCTGAGGCCGCAGCCCCCCCCCCCACCCCTTGCAATTCCATTGCCAAGTCCGAGGCATGGAATTCATGCCTCGCACAAAGGAAAGAGTACGGACCAATGAGTCCCAGACGTTCCTCCCATGGCTTCTGGGCAGGAGCAAAGCTTACCAGCAGGCCAAAGGCTCCAGCTGTCTGGGGCTCTGAATGAGCTCTGCCAGTAACTCAAGCTTCCCCGCACAAAAGGAGGAACATGAGTCTGTGGGTGTCACGGAAAGAATCTTGGCACGAAAGTCAGCGCACTTAGGCTCTGACCTCGGCGCTGCCGACCGGGAGGCCGTGGGAACCTGAGGTGGTCACGTAGCATCTCGGGGCCTCTGTCTTCTCATTCCGGGAGGAGGGGTTTTGATCGGATGATTCTCAACGGCTCCAAAAAATTCACCTAATTCTAGGGTACTGTCTTGCTAGGGTATTCTAGGGTACTGTCATTCTAGGGTACTGAACGCCTTCCCCTTCCCTCCGGAACTGAAAGGGCCCTCTTCGTTTCGGCCACCTAAGTTTTGAAAGCCAGGTGACACGTTTCTAATGGAGAATAAGCAGGAGAAAAAAGAAAGAAAGAAACAAAGGAACCCCCCCCCCCCCCCGGGGTCAGAGACACAAGGAAGGACGGAATTCACAGCCAAAAAGGAAGAAATTCCCACCCAGAGCTGTTGGGAGCCCTGAGCCTCTAGCCTGGCCGTTTCTGCCCATCGCCCGTGCCCAGCCGCCAGGGCTCCCGTGTCCACACATTCCCTTGCAGATTGAGTCCCAGCCTGCATATGACAGCCTCATTTTTCACCGACCGCATGCAGTGAATGCTGAACTGTAATCTCTTTTTGCATGCCTCGGTTCCAGATTCATAACTGGAGGAGCCGACCCCGTTGTGTGTGAGCGACCGCTTGTTGGCCACCCCGCCGAGCCGAGCCAGGCGGCCCCGCAATCCTGTGGCTTTCTCCCCGCGTCACACTTTGTCAAAAGGCATCACGAGCTTCACAAAGAAACGGCCCCTGGCAACTCCCCGTTTTCCAATCCTTTTACTATCTAATTGTTCCTCTTCTTCAAGGCTTGGCCATCCTCAGAATAGGCCAGGGTCCCCGCCTGGGCTGTCTCCACTTTCAATCAGAATGCGCTACAAAAGAGAGAGAGGCCCTTCCCACAGCCCTGGGCTGGGCGGTGTTTGCCCTCATTGTCCCAGGTTCTACTTTCTATACCCCGGGCTGCCTCCAACAGGACGTCCTACCCTTCCTCCAAGCGGCCAGTCCCTTCCAGCGCTAGGAAAACGTGATCCCATGAGGTAGATGGGCCCTTCGAGAACTCTCCGCTGGCTTCCCATTGCACTTAGAATGACGCCCGCCTCCTTGCCACGAACCTGGGGCCCTGCCTGCCTCCCCCACGTCACCCCCAGCGGACCTCCAGCCTGGGCGCACACCATTTCTCTTTGCGCGAATGTTCTTTGCCCAGATCCTTCCACGGCTGCTTCCTGCTTGACATTAGCCGAGGCAATGGAGGGCGGCAATGTCACCCCGATGCTGTCACGGTCAGTGTTGGGTGTGCATGTGGCTGGATTCTAGACACAGCATCTGTGGCCCCACCTGAGGCTTCTGACGGCTGGAGCCCACTCTGCCCAGAGGCAGGTACGACTGGCCCTGCCAGTGACTCGATGGCCCCGGGAGCGGCCACTCATTCGTTCCCAGCACCTTCGATGCACAGCTGAGATAACTCTGAGGCACGGGTGTACATTGGGTCCCCAGGTGCCCGCACGGTCACTTGTCTGGCACGACACCCGTTACTGGTTCCCTACTCTGTCTCATTTCCGCCTCTCCTCTGCTGGTCTTTTCTGGAATGACCTCTCCAGTCAACTGCTTGCACTCCCATCCTGGTCTCGGAGCCTGGTTAGGACATCCATCCAGGTGAAATGACATTCCCTAATCTGTCCCTATTACCTTTTCCTTTTTTAGAGTTTTTTTTTTTAAGTTTATTTATTTTTGAGAGACAGAGAGACAGACAGAGAGAGAATGAGTGGAGGAAGGGCAGAGAGAGAGAGAGAGAGAGAGAGAGAGAGACAGAGGATCTGAAGCAGGCTATGTGCTGACAGCAGAAAGCCTGATGTGGGGCTTGAACTCACGAACCGTGAGGTAACGATCTGACCTAAAGTCAGATGTTTAAGCAACAGAGCCACCCGGGCACCCCCCCCCACCCCCCGCCACCATGACCTTTTTCTATTTTCTTTACGGCTCCTGATCTCTGATTTTTTTGTTTATCTAGCCACTCACTCTTTTTTGTTTTTAATGTGTATTTATTTATTTTGAGAGAGGAGAGCACAAGCAGGGGGAGGGGCAGAGAGAGAAGAGAGACAGAATCCCAAGCAGGCTCCACGCTGTCAGTGCAGAGCCGACGTGGGGCTCAATCCCACGAACTGAGTCGACATCAGGAGTCAGGTGCTTAACTGACCGAGCGACCCAGGCGCCCCTCATTTGCTCTTTTTTTATTGACTCTCTTCGCTACAGAGAGAACGTAAGCTCCACGAGAGGAGAGGGATTCTTTGTTTGTCCCCAGCGTCTGACCGACGCCTGACCCAAAGTAGGTGCTCAATAAATATCTGCTGAGAGACGAGTGAGCTCACAGCTGATTCTGAACTGCTTCTTCGTCTGTTCATGGGATTTCCCACTGAGGGCTAGGGTAGCCTACGAAGCCGCCCCACATTTCTGACACCCCCGCTGAAAACAAAAAAAACAACAACGTCAAGCCCATGGAGAGGGGGAAATAAGGAAAGTTCTTTCCCAAGCATCAGAGGTCACTGTCCTATCACTGAGGCACCCAGAGCTCACCATCTCTTCTGGTCACCCAGTCCTGCAGGTTAAGACCCGACCAGAAAGGACAGTTGGATGGTGTGATAAAAATGGACTCGGTCTTTACGCTCTTGGGACGATATAACTGTCGGAATGCTCGACTCCTGCCTTGAACTGAGGCGGTTTATTCCTGCCACGTGAAAAGCGCGTTTTGTCCCAGGTGGCCATCCCTTGTCCTGCGGGAGGTTCTCCGCGGTTAACTGGGTCTTGGGTCTCATTCCACTGAGGAGTGAGCTTGCTTGTCAGGTGGCTGTGCCATCGGGGCTTCCAAGGGACCCTCTCTGTTCTGAATGCCGGCATCACACCGCGTGTGGCCTTGTGTGCGTCCGTCCCCCGTGGAGGTGGAGTGTGTCTCAGGGTCGTGTGTTGCTCGTGCCCATTTCTTACCCTTATCCCTTATGCCTGGTGCGTCCGTCTGACTTCCCCAGATCCGGGGCGCCAAAGACCATCTCTGCTTGTTCACCACTGGGCTTCTGGTGTTTACTATAATTACTATCCACTGTGGACTCTTAGTAAATACACACTGGGTGAATGAATGAATCAACAAATGAATGAATTAGAGTTTTTCCAGAGGAAGGACCACTAAAACCCATTGAAAGAGTCTCTAAAGCTCATTGACATGGAGTAGAATCTTCAGGAGCCCTGGATGAAGAAGGAGGCAGTGACAATGAATGGCCCACTAAGAAAATATCACGGGGTCAAAGGACAGCCGGTGAAGGGCTTTAAAGGAAAATTTGGGGTTGCCCATGTGTGATTCTGCACAGGCACCCGTGGCTTAGCTATAAACAGATGGGCTAATTTCCAGAAAATTCCACCACTAATAGGCTATCGCCAGAGCCGGGTGCTAAAACTCTTTTCTGATCATGAGGGGCATGCCCAGGATCCTCTCTTAAAATACCCAGTGACTAAGGAGACCGGAGGCAACACAAACTGCCCAAAGAGTTGAACAAGATGATGTATGAGGAGGCGTTCTACAAAGCGTAAATCTCTTTACCCACAGTGTGTTTTTATGATGATGATAAATACCACCGCTAAGTGTATTCGGTGGATAATTAGTCCCAGACGGTGCCCCATTGGAAAAAAAAAAAAAAAAAAAATATATATATATATATATATATATATATATATATATATATATGTGTGTGGTCAGAAAGCCAGAATGAAATCCACTCAAAATGTAAGTCAGATCATGCTACGACCCTTCTCAAAAGCCTCCGGAGACTTCTGTCCCGCTCAGAGGCAAACTCAAACTCCTTGCCACGGCCCCCAAATCAGACAGGGGACGTCTTCCATGGGGACCTCGATCAGGTCAGTCCTAGAGTTGCTTTCCTGTTATTACGTCCTTCGTGTAAAATTCTAAAATCCACATGGAAAGATGCTTAACATCACGAATCGCCGAAGAAAAGCAAATCAAAGCGACAAGGAGATAGCACCTCACACCCACTGAGATGGCTATTACTAACGTAAACGGAAAATAACACATGTCGGCCATGACCCGGAGAGATTGGGACCCTCGCGCACCGTCGACAGGAAGGTAAGACGGTCCCGCCACTACGGAAAATAGTATGGTGGCTCCTCAAAGGTGAAAAATAGAACTTCTGAATGATTTGGCAATCCCACTTCTGGGTAGACATATACCCAAAAGAATTTAAAAACGGGGAGTCAAACAGGTGTCTGCACTCTGATGTTCACTACAGCATTATTCGCAGCGGACAAGATGTGGAAATGACCTGAATGTCTGCCAACAAATGAATGGAAAAAGGCAATGCGGTATAGACATATGATGGAATGGCGGCCAGCCTCAGACAGGCGGACAGTTCTGATGCACGCTACAATCTGGATGAATCCTGGGGACACCGTGCGGAGTGAAATCAGTCGGTCACGATGTCACTTCTGCGACGTGACCAGATTAGTCAGATCCATAGAGACAGAAAGTGGGAGGGTGGGCACCAGGGCCTTGGGGAGAGAGGGTGGGGAGTCAGCGTTTAAGAGACAGAGCTTTGGTTTGGAAAATGAAAGGAAGTTCTAGGGATGGGTGGTGCTGACTGCTGCACGATCATGTGAAGGCACTTAATGCTACAGAACTGTACTCTTTTGTTTTCTGGAAGTTTATCTATTTTTGAGGGGGAGGGGAGGGGCAGAGAGACAGAGGCAGAGAAAGAATCCCAAGCAGGCTCCACACTCAGTGCAGAGCCCGACGAGGGGTTCCATCCCAGAATCCGTGAGATCATGACCTCAGCCGAACTCAAAAGTTGGACACTCAACCAACCGAGTCACGCAGGCACCCTCCAGAACTGTGCTCTTGGAAAGGGTTAAAATGGGAGCGCCTGGGTGGCTTGGTCGGTTGAGCATCTGACTCTTGATTTGGGCTCAGGTCACGATCTCACAGGTCATGGGATGGAGCCCCGTGTCGGGCTCTGCACTGAACGTGGAGCCTGCTTGGGATTCCCTCTCTCCCACCCTCTCTGCCCCTCCCCTCGCTTGCATTCTCTCAAAAATAAATATTTTAAAAAAGGGTCGAAATGGGAAATTTTACATTATGTGTATTTTTTTATTTAAAAACAATTTTTTTTAACGTTTATTTATTTTTGAGACAGAGAGAGACAGAGCATGAACGGGGGAGGGTCAGAGAGAGGAAGACACAGAATCTGAAACAGGCTCCAGGCTCTGAGCTGTCAGCCAAGAGCCCAACGCGGGGCTCGAACTCACGGACCGCGAGATCGTGACCTGAGTTGAAGTTGGATGCTTAACCGACTGAGCCACCCAGGCGCCCCTACATTACGTATATTTTAACACAATTTACAGAAAAGAAAGAACAAGAAAACCCACATGGGTTTCCCCTCACTTCCCTCAGCCTCTGAACATCGAACATCATCCGTCCAAAATGGCGCACCTGACCACACCGCTCACAAAGCACCTCCAATCACTCCCCACCCTGTTACCTTGCTCTCTTTCTCCTCCTAGGCCCCATCCGTGCCTGACCCATTATTACTCACATCAGTATTGGATTCTGTCTCCCATGTAAGTGCCACAGGGCAAGGCCTATGTTTGGTTCACTGCCATTTCCCCAACAGCTGGAGAGCAACGGACACCCGTAAATATCTATAGAAGAGAGGCATGAGATGCCTCTTTCTAGATGAGGACACTGGAAAAGTGAAGTAACATACATGGTCACACATGAAATAAACGCAAAAACCAGGCCTGGGCCCCAGCCCCAAGCCTGCACCTTCTCCCAACCATACTGTGTTGTTGTTGATGGTGACATTCATTCCGGTGTCCCACCTTTTCTCCCTTGAGCGAAATCTCCCCCCAGTTCAAAATCAAGTTGCCTGGCAGCCAAAAATACACGGATGCATTCATCCACTCAATGTGTACGTGTCAGGCACTGTGCTAGGCGTCAGGATACGGCTGAGGAGAGGAGAACACAGTTCGGGAAGGTCAGAGCCGCACAGGCCAGACCCATGGTGGTGAGGACTACCCTTGCCTTGGGGACACAGACCCCGGAGTTCAAGAAATCCTTAGCCAGGTGACAGGAGAAATGGACGCAAGAAGAAGGAAAGGGGGACAGCACGTAATTTGTTATGAATGAAGCTTAAGGAGCAACAGGGAAGCCAAGAAATGAGGGTGACAGTATTTTGATGGATTATTGTCTGAGCAGCTAACTTTCCTTCCCTTTGCTTTCGCTTCTAGTCCTTCCCTCTTCCCTGGAGGCGATTTGCCATAGCTTGGATTCGCAGATCAGATGGGCGTGAGTTCCATTCGTGGCTCTGGGACTCAGTTTCCACCTCTATACAACGGGAATATTGTAATACCGCCCTCACAGGATTATGAGAATTAACAGGAAAAACACGGGGAAAGGTCACTACCCAGTACTTGGTACACAGTAAGCACTTAATACATGCTGGCTTTGTTCTTATCTCGCACTGAATGCTGCACATATCTTTGTAACACATTCTTTAGCCCTTCAGAGTATTTAGGGGGTGATTTTTTTAATAGAAAAAAAAATCTCAAGGAGTTTGTAGAACATTATCTGGAAGTCGACAACAGGTATACAGAATTGAAGGAATCTTCTAGAAACAACTGATTTGTTCAATCTGGCGGAATTTAAAGGTCTTGGGAGGAAACCACTGGGGTGTGGTCAGCATGACTGACTTCCCAAGTCTGTGCCCAGTAACCTTATGACAGCAGCTTGAAATTGGCCACGAGCAGAGAATCAACACCATAATAATCAGCAAATACCACAACTCTGGGCTTTTTTTTTTTTTTAACTTTTTCTCGAAAACTGGCTTATCAGTACCTCGCTGGAACTACAGCACAGGCTTTTCCAAAGTTTTGGAGGTCAGGTTTTTCCAAAATGATTGACCAGGCTCAACCTGGCGGTCCGATCCCATGTGGATGCGACCTGTGTTTACACTGAGGATATTACAACCTAAGACGCATGTGCCAAACATGTCTCAGGAGACAGACCAACAACCCTCGGGGCCGCTAAGGGAGGAAGCGATGGGTACACCTACCTCCGTCTTGGGTGGGCACAGAGAAGGCTTCTCAGAAGCAGCAGTATCTACATTAAGTCCTAAAGGACAAGAGGTTAGGACATCGCAGGAGCAGGGAGAACGGCCCAGGCAAGTACGTGTTGTGCGAAAGGGGAGAGGCGAGTGGAACCGAGCGTGCTTAGGCAAGCAAAAGTCACTTCGGCACAGAGTATGGGAGGGAAAGCGTGAGCAGGGCCAGACGGGCAGGACTGACTGTGCTGGGGTTTTCTCCTCCGCGTCATCAGGAGCCACTGGAGAGTTCGAACAGGGAGGGGGTATGACCAGAACTGCCTTTGAAAGCTCTCTGGCTGCAGTATAAGGTTCAGAAAATGTTGGTAGAGGAAGTGCCTGGGCAGCTCAGTCGGTTGAGTGCGCGACTCTTGATTTTGGCCCAGGTCGCGATCCCAGGGTCGTGGCATCGAGCCCCGCATCGGGGTCCACGCTGACAGCGTGGAGCCTGTGTCAGAGTCTCTCTCTCCCTCTCTCTCTCCTTCTGCCCCTCCTCCTCCATTCTTTCTCTCTCTCAAAGATAAAAAGAAAATGTCAGGTGGAGGACTGGCCAAGAGAGGCCGTGGAGAACTGCGGGGAGGAAGCGAGGGGAGTGGTCCAGGTGAGGGAGGAGGAGGGCCTCCGGGCACAGGGTAAGGCAGCTCGGGAAGGAAGGAGGGACGCATCTGAGCGCATTTTTGGTGCGGACCCTCATGACCGCAGGTGTGGCTGAAGAATTTTCGGAGAAGGCAGAGAAGCAATGCAAGTAAGGACGGGAACAGATGTGTGTGGCAGCCGTGCCCACGGCTGCATCCTTCACGGCAGCGAAAGGTGGAAACGACCCAAGCGTCCGTCACCGGAAAAACGGAGACACACAATACTCTGTATGCATGCAACGGAATATTCCTCAGCTGTAAAAAGGAAGGAAATTCTGCCATAGGCGACAACACGGAAGAGCCCTGAGGACATTGCGCTGAGTGAAATAAGCCAGTCATAAAGGCACAGATGCTGCGTGATTCCATGGATGCGAGGCGTAGACAGTAGGTAGATTGATAGAGCCAGAAAGTAGCAAGGAGGCTCCCAGGGGCTGGGGGGATGTGGAGTGCGGAGTTAGCATTTAAGGGGGACGGAGCTTCAGCTTGGGGTGACGAAAACATTCCTGGGGATGGACAGGAGCGATGGTCACCCCACGATGTGAATGTGCTTAACGTCGCCAAAGTGCACACATAAAACTGGCGTTTTATGTTACGTATCTTTTAGCACAATTAAAAAAAAAAAATCGAGGGGAGCGAAGGGTCCAGCCCAGCCTTCGGGCTTGCGGGCTGTAGAAGAGAGCGGTGTTCCTGATGGGCCACAAGCCTCCTGACTACCCCTGCCCCGTCCGTTCAGACACCAGCCATAATGATTCTTTCCAGCAAACCGCCAGCTCGTCTGACGGAATGAACTCCACGGACAGATTGTTTGAGCAGCTGTCAGGACCCAGGGGGGTGGGGGGGGGGGCAGGGCGCTAGCTGGGGAGGGCCATGAGGAAACTTTCAGAGGTCATATCTTTCGGAGGTGTTATATCTTGATAAGGGTCTGAGCCATATAATTATATTTTTACAGCTCACCAAACCTTGCCCTAGATCTATTCCCTTCTCTGCACATCAGTTTGACTTCTTGTTCTCGTTAAAGGTGGACGTGCAGGTTGAGAAATTAGAGATGAGATGTGCTAATGTCTGCAACTCACTTTGAAAGGACTTTCAAAATAAGATGAATCAACGTAAACGGAAGGATCTGGGAGGAGACAAAAAGGGCAAACCGTTGGCAACCGTGGGATCTAAGTGGTCGGTACCTGGGGCACCTACAATTCTTTCCATTTTTCTGTATGTTTAAAAACTCTCATGTAAAATGTTGAGAGGAACACAATTACAGTTTTTAAAAAATGTGTTTTTTTTTAAATCAGTCAATTCTTATAGCACATTGCACAACCAGACAGGTTGTTAGAACTCTATGGCCATTGAGTAGCACCTAGAATAGTGGATTTTTTCCCCCATTTTGAGAGAGAGAGAGAGAGAGAGCATGAGCAGGGGAGAAGGGCAAAAAGAGAGAGAGAGAGACTCTTAAGCAGTCTCCACCCTTAGCACGGAGCCCCACATGGGGCTTGATCCCATGACTCTGAGATCATGAGCTGAGCTGAAATCAAGAGTTGGGTGTTCAACCGACTGAGCCATCCAGCTGCCCCTAGAATAGTGGTTCTTAAGCTGTGTTCCCTAGAAATGTTTTAGGGACTTCCTCTCCTTCAGGAAAAACAGCCTTCTTCACTATGTTTTATATGTTGTGGATTCTGTGTAAGATTTTTGTCTTTTTTAAAGTTTTCATTATTTATTTACTTATTTATTTAGTGTATTTATTTTGAGACAGAGAGAAGAGAGTGTGTGTGTGTGAGCAGGGAAGGGGCAGAGAGGGAGAGAGAGAAAATCCCAAGCAGGCTCTGCACTGTCAGCACAGAGCCCAACGTGGGGCTCAATCCCATGAGCGGTGAGATCACGATCTGAGCCGAAACCAAGAGTTAGACGCTTAACTCACTGAGCCACCCAGGTGCCCCCATTTTCACTACTTAAAAATGTCAACGCATCTCAATACTAACTCATCCGCGTTTGGGACTAGCCAGCCTTTGCTGTGCAAGCCTGTTCCTTACGTTGCTGTACCTGGGCATCCTTGGTGTTCAGGCACTAACCGGCCAGCAACACCCCACCCTACCATCGTAACAACGCTAAAACACCCCTGGTACATTTCCCTCTTGGCCCTCGTCCCACTGACTCACCCCTATCTCTTTGGAGATAGTGCCAAATCTAAGAAACCAAGGTCCACGGGTCTGCCCTCAAGTGGAGAACATTTTCCCACCATTGCACCTTGCCTGCGACGCTCCTTGAGTGTTAACCATGTTACTTAGAACACTGAGACGCTGGTTTCTACCTTCCGCGTTCTCTCCTTAAAAAGAAACGTTCACCCTCCCTCTTTGCAGACCTGACCTGGTGCTCTCTCCTTGGAAACGGATGGCTCCAGATGCTTCCCGGATACTCTCGCATCTTGACTTCAGAAAGAGAATGGCTGCCATGACGTTTGTACATCTGGTCTACATGGCAATCCTGCTTAGCGTTATGAACGATTAAGTTGGCTTTCAGGCAGGCATCTAAAAGCAAAAAATGAAGAAAGACCACAGTGTTTAAAATGCAGGATGAAACCCAAGCAGCGCGCCAAATGTTAAGGGACCCCATCGGCTTAGACTTTTGTCTCACACCCTTCGCTGGGGCGGTGGCCTCGGGAAAGGGCATCGGTCAGGGGGTGGCTCCACGTACCCCCGACAAACTCCTTCCACATTGTTTTCTTACACGAGTGTGCAAACGGAAAAGGAACGGAAAGCAAGCTGGGACAGATGTCTAATATCATTAAAGCTGGCTTCCAAAAGAATCCAGATCTCAGTTTGGTATATTAATGCTCTATTTATCTTTAAGCACAGATGGATATTTTTATTAGTATTACTTTGTTTATCTGGTTTCAAGAAAGGTTAGTCCAGGGGGCAGATGCCTCTGTTATGAGCGCACATTCCTGCCGAGGGAGTCAGAAGACAAGAGGAGGCTTTTCGGCAGAACTTTAATTAGAAAAGCCCAAGTTATAAATGTTGGCAGCTCTCGCCTGGTCTAACGAGTCCAGTTGCAACAACAAACAGAAGGAAAAATAGAACATTGGCAAGACCCTGATTTCCCACCTCTCCTCCCCACCAGCTGAAGAGAGGTACGACCCGATGCCATTTTGTCCCCAAGTGTGAAACAGACCATGAAAGGATCCAAATTCTCAGAAAACGGATGTTTTCGTAAGCAGCTGGTTATCGCTGGAGATAATCAACAGCAACAGGTCTGTTACGAACACATGGACCTTCCAGAAGCTTCGGGCTGAGGCAATTTCTATTATGGATTTCATGGCTTTTATTGGACGGCCTGTGTTCCTGGGCAGGGTGGGGGGAAAGGAGGGAATGCCCAGTGTCTCTGCACAATTATTACCTCTAGTTTGTTTTCCGTTGGAGTCGATTTCTGTTTTTTTAATTTTTTTTTTTCAACGTTTATTTATTTTTGGGACAGAGAGAGACAGAGCATGAACGGGGGAGGGGCAGAGAGAGAGGGAGACACAGAATCGGAAACAGGCTCCAGGCTCCGAGCCATCAGCCCAGAGCCTGACATGGGGCTCGAACTCACGGACCGCGAGATCGTGACCTGGCTGAAGTCGGACACTTAACCGACCGCGCCACCCAGGCGCCCATGTTTTTTTCAACTTTATCCATTTATTTTGAGAGAGAGACAGAGCACAAGTGGAGGAGGGGCAGAGAGAGAGGGAGAAAGAGAATCCCAAGCAAGCTCTGTACTGCCAGCGCAGAGCCCGACACGGGGCTCGAACTCACGAAACCGTGAGGTCATGACCTGAGCCGCCATCGAGAGTCGGCCGCTCAACCGACTGCACCACCCAGGCACCCCCGTTGGAGTCGATTTCTTATTAGACTCTCCTTTTAGGGGATTTAAAATGGGATTATGGATCCATATGCCCAGGAAATTTCTTACCCGATTGGATTAGGAGAGTTCATTCGCCTGATGGTTCTCCCAAGAACCGTTACAACGGGCTTTGTTTTGTCACCAAGCTTAAGTCTTTACTACTCATCTTTTTTATTCCAGTCCTTTCTCCACCACCCCTCTCTATACAGCTGCTTGTGCAGGCATGCAAAGGCAAAAAAAAAGCAAATGTTTTAAAGCCAAGAGTCCGGGTGTAAGAGACAGGTCTGCCTTATAGCAACTGAGCATGAACATACCACTGACTGCTCTCTGGCAGAATTTTCCTGCCTCCAAATTGGGAATCATCGTCTCCCGCCCACCTTTTAAAGCTGCTTTGGAGATATGATTCCATCACAATCCTGCGCCAACCCCCCCCCCCCAAAAAAAAATCACTCTGCCTCTTGGATCTCATGTTGTTCTCTTTCCTTTATTAAAAAAAATAATAATAATGTTTATTTATTTTGGGGAGAGAGAGACAGAGAGACAGAGAGAGAGAGAGAGGAGAGGGCAGAGAGAGGGAGACACAGAATCCGACGCAGGCTCCAGGCTCCGAGCTGTCAGCACAGAGCCCGACGCGGGGCCCAAACCCATGAACCACGATGAGATCATGACCTGAGCCGAAGTCAGATGGTTTTAGACTGAGCCACCCAGGCGCCCTACTGCTCTCCCTTTCCAACTGCTCATGCTCGACTTTGCTTAGATTCCTTTCTTCCCCCACATGCTGTGTCCAGCCCCTCTCTCCTTATTTTCATCTTGTCCGGCTCCAATCTCCGTACCCACGTGTGCTGTTACTGCAGAGGCCCCCTCACGAACCTGCCCGCCTTGGTTTCTCGTGTTCACCTGACGCTCACTGATCCAGGTAGGTCTACCTGATCCAGAAAGGCGCTCCTGTTCTCCATGGCCGTTCCATGGCTCTGTTTGAAACGTCACCTCTATTTGGTAGGTGTTGCTGCGTATACAACAGGACACAGACTCAGCCAGCTGGTCAAGGATCTCTGGTATCCAGTCTGACCACCTCCCCCGCCCCCCGCTTTCACCAGAACCTCCCCAAACTTCCCCTTCCTAGCCAATCTGAGCCCTCGCCCTTCCCTGCGTATTGCCAGTAACATCCATCCACCTTTTTCTCGTTCCTGCAGCCCCTGGAGGAGCTTCGAGCTTCTTCCTGGAGCACCGTTTCTAGTCTCCTCCTGTACGCGCTCCCATCTCTCACGGCTGAGTTCGAGTCCAACCTCCTACTTCAACTCTGTGGACACAGCCCTCCTCTTTACCGCATGACCTGTTCTTCATCATCTGTACCTCTCTTGTTCCACTTACTGTCACCTCCCCCACCATCTGGTTGTTTCCTACATGCCTGTTGGTATGACAACGTCCTTGAGGGCAAGTACTGGGTCTGACTGGCTTGTCAGGAAGCCCCACGGTGCCAGGCACAGGGCGGACTCTCTGTAAGGCCACCTTTGAGTCAAGAGTGCCGTTTGGAGCCTGAGCTGGTGCTGTGACACCAGCGTGTTTGGACATGTCTGGCCTTCCCAGGGCCAAGGTGCACAGACACCGGAGGAGCCCTCTGGGAAATCGCCCATCCTGGGGGAGAAAAGGCAAGCAGAGAAGCTTGGCCCCCTCACAAAGCCTTAGTCATGGTGGCCGGGGCTTGGGTTTCAAGTGGGCCATAATGTCTGCCTTTCAGCTTTGTCTCCTCGCTCAAGACCTGTTTACTGAAAAAAAAAATAAAAAAATCAAAAAATCGAGAAGGCTTTTCTGGAAGGCACATAGAGCAATTTAAAGGTCTCTGTTGGGGCTCCCGGGTGGCTCAGTTGTCGGCTCAGGTCACGATCTCACAGTTCGTGGGTTTGAGCCCCAAGTCAGCCTGGAGCCTGCTTCGGATTCTGCGTCTTCTTCTCTTCTCTCTCTTCCCCTTCCCTGCTTGCACTCTGTCTCTCTCTTTCTCTTTCAAAAATAAACATTAAAAAAAATGTAAAAAAAAAAATTGTTTTTTTAAAGCCTCTGTTAAAACACTGGAAGTGGAGGAATTACTGCCCTGACTCCACAGAAGGAAAAATGCCTTTGGTACTGGAGGGCCCCCGAGGACACGGGGCCGTTGCTTTGAGGCCTTAAAAATGCAGCTCGTCAGAACCGAACCCCAATGGGGCCAGCAGAAAAGACATCATCAGCATCATCAGCATCATGCAGATGATGCAAAGAACTAACCATCTACCTCTAAAGACCCCCGGAAGTACTCGGGGGAGGGCCAGGAATTGCAGAGGCGAAAGAGCCTGGCAAATCACAGGCATGGCCGAGAGCAAGAGAACAGTGCAGATCACACGTGGCCGGAATGAGCAGGTGAGAGAGTTCAAGGTGATGTACACGAAAGAACCGTTCGGAGCACATACGATGGGGATGTCAGGACGGACTGGATCTGCAGGTTTCTCCCGGCTACGCGAACACGGTCTCGCAGTCTCGTCACTCTAGAATTAACCTGTCTCCTGACACCTCGCTCCCCTCTTCCATTGGATTTTTTTTTTTTCATCTTTCCTTCCCCTACGTGTTACATCTATTTGCATCATCCCTGTGAGGCTGCTACAAATGAATCCGTTGAGCCATGGGAACTCATGTGACCAGTCCCAAGAACCTTTTGTTTGTCATTGCAAACACCCGCTATCAGATATGAACAATGACGGTGGGGGGTGGGGGGCGCGGGGGACCCATGATGTATGTGCCTGGAGTTTGGGAACCGGCTGAAAAGGTAGCGGGGAGAGGAAGGAGACTGGAAAGATAGACTTTCCTGCATAACCGTTCCTCATTTCTCATGCCTGATGATTATTAATTACATTTGTGCATTGATACAATTTGCCGGTTTTCTGAGGAGGCGAATTGAGCTTAGTCATTTTGGCATTTTTAAATGTAAATGAAAAATCACCCGGTGCTCCGAGCCAGGAGCGAGAAAGATAAATAACACCAGGAAGCTGGTCGTTGCCCGTCTGTCATAAAATTTCATTAGTTTTGACAGCTTGTACAACATAAGCAATGAATGAATGCTAACTACACTTCCTTGTCTGTCCGCTCCCAGAAGTCACCGGCACCGCACAGACCAGAGGGGTACCACCTGCCAGGGTGTCGCGAGGAAGGACACAGGGGCCTCCGTGAGCCCCACAAGGGCCCCAGGACACCCTCCTTGGGTAGTAGGCTCCTAACTTCCCTGTCCACGTGGGATGACTCTCGCGTAGGACTCCTTCGTTAACAAATATTTCTCGATGCTTCCATGGGCCAGGCGCAGCTCTGAGTGCGTGCAGGTAAGTGCATCCACGGTGAGAAGTGCCAGGGGGGAGGCACGTCAGGGAAAGCAGAGAGGAGGTCCCTGCCCTTGGCTGCCTGAGGGATGCCAGCAAGTTGTCTGACCACGGAAGCCATGTGGGCATTCAGGCCCCCCCCAAACGGTGATGGCCCGGGAGTCCTGAGTCTCTTGGGGTGACTGACATAGAGACACTTCTGCTTCCTGTTCCCTCTCTTCCTTCCCTAAACAATTCAGCCATAAAGCCGTTGGGTGGGGCAGAATAAAAGTCAACATCTCTGCAGGAAGGAAAAGGAAACACGGTGGCCCAAGGGTATCAGAGTCCAAGAAGGGTGACAGGAGTGTCCCTGCAAAGTGACGGCCTGGCTGGGGGGGGGGGGGGGGGGGGCTCTGAGCCTGATGGTGGGTGTTAGGGACCCAGCAGGACGAGGAGGACATATATGTATGCCAGCAGCCAGCGTGGGGACTCAGGGTCAAAGCTGGAAGAGGGTGTCCCCGTAGAAGGGCAGCCAGGGAAGGGGAATCAGCCACAGCAGGGTGAGGAGAGCATCCGCTGGTAGGGCAGTTTGGCATGGGGACTCCAAGCCCCAACGAGGCAAGGAGAAAACTGCCACAAAGGGGTGTCAGAGCTCCAGCGGGGTGAGGAGGGCATCCACAGGGACGCTCAGTGGAAGGGGCAAATGGTCACATACAAAAGCATTGGTCAAATGAGCAAACAAATTAAGGTAATGTGAGTCTGCCTTCTAACTGTCAGAGAAAGGAGGTACACATACGGGGAAAGGGAGCAGGCGAGAATAAACCCTGTGCTGTTGGATGGGAATCGGAGAGATCAGAGTAGACACGTCGTTTCCAATCCATAGAGACAGACACTGAAATAAATACAAATGAGTATACACACTCCCTTGCTGTGCCGTTGAGAGCCTGGGAACAAGAACACCTAATAAATGCAACTGTCCTTCTCATGGGTGTGGTGGAGCTGGTAATATAAAAGCTTAGAGAAGCCTGATATCTTTACCACCATAAAGGGAGAGCCTGCCTGGGAGTAAAACAGAGGAGAAGGAGACCAAAGAGGGATCCTGAGAACATTATTTGAAGCCCTGGATCCAGCCATGCCTGAAGCTTATCTTGTAACTGAACACAATTCTTTCTTTTTTCTTTCTTTTCCTCCCTTTTTTCTTTCTTTCTTTCTTTCTTTCTTTCTTTCTTTCTTTCTTTCTTTCTTTCTTTCTTTCTTTCTTTCTTTCTTTCTTTTCCTTCCTTCCTTCCTTCCTTCCTTCTTTCTCCTTCCTTCCTATTTCTTCTTTCTTTCTTTCTTTCTTTCTTTCTTTCTTTCTTTCTTTCTTTCTTTCTTTCTTTCTTTTCCTTCCTTCCTTCCTTCTTTCTCCTTCCTTCCTATTTCTTTTCTTTCTTTCTTTCTTTCTTTCTTTCTTTCTTTCTTTCTTTCTTTCTTTCTTTTTCTTTCTTTCTTTTCCTTCCTTCCTTCCTTCTTTCTCCTTCCTTCCTATTTCTTCCTTCTTTCTTTCTTTCTTTCTTTCTTTCTTTCTTTCTTTCTTTCTTTCTTTCTTTCTTTCTTTCTTTCTTTCTTTTTCTTCCTTCCTTCCTTCCTTCTTTCTCCTTCCTTCCTATTTCTTCTCTTTCTTTCTTTCTTTCTTTCTTTCTTTCTTTCTTTCTTTCTTTCTTTTCCTTCCTTCCTTCCTTCCTTCCTTCTTTCTCCTTCCTTCCTATTTCTTCTTTCTTTCTTTCTTTCTTTCTTTCTTTCTTTTCCTTCCTTCCTTCCTTCCTTCCTTCCTTCCTTCTTTCTCCTTCCTTCCTTTTTCTTCTTCCTTTCTTTCATTTTTCTTCCTTCCTTTCTTCCTTCTTCCTTCCTTCCTTTTTTCTTTTTTTCTTTCCTTTCTTTTTCCTTCCCTCCTCCCTTCCTTCCTTCCTTCTTCCATTCCTTCCTTCCTTCTTCCCTTCCTTCCTTATTTCCTTCCTTCCTTCCTTCCTTCCTTCCTTCCTTCCTTCCTTCCTGTAGGGTTAGTTGAACTGTTGGCACTTGAAGTGAAAAGGTTTTATTAATACTCTCAAAAAATTCCTGATGATTGGTCTCCATGGAATCACAAGCTCAGATATTCCAGGCATCCTACTTTTTAAAAGGCATCTGTATATCCATGTTGTCATTTATTTAACAAACATTTATTGGGTGCCTCCTAAGTGCCAGACACAATTCTGGTTTCTTAGGATACACCAGTGGAGGAAAACTGACAAGAATCTCTGACCTGTGGGATTGACATTCTAATGGAGCAAGACGGAAAATAAACAACAGACAATAACTCAATAAATAGAGGAGTATAAATGCTGTGGTGTGGGGGGCGGGGAGGAGAAAAAGAAACGGTAGAGCATGGTAAGGGGGAGACAAATATTCCAGCACAGAAAGTGGGATTTGCAGTTTTAAATCGAATAGGCAGGGTAGAACACAGTGAGAAGGTCACACCTGAGCAAAACCTGGAAAATGAGGGGGTTAAGAACATATCGGGGATGGAGGGGAAACTGCCAGGGCAAAGGTCCTGAGGCAGAACTGGGTCTGGTGTGTTCAAGGAACAGACAGGAGTCACTGTGGCCAGAGTGGCTTCAGGAGAGAGTGATTGGGGTCACAAAGGGAGACACTGGGGGACCAGGTGAGACCTTAAAGGTGTTTCAAACAGCTTTGACTCTAAGTGAAAGGAGTCATAAAATCATATCATATTAAGCAGAAAATTAGGTGGTCTTAGGTATCGAAGGATCACTCCGGTTGTTAACCTAAGAGTGAAGGGGTTTAGGGTGGGGAGGGTAAGAGCAGAGAGAACAGGTAGAAGGAACCCCGGGGGGGGGAGGCTGGTGGTTCAGGCCAAAGTAATTCCAGGGAAGAGGGGAGTCGAAAATAATTCTAGGGTTTGGGGGCGCCTGGGTGGCTCAGTCGGTTAAGCATCCAACTCTTGATTTCAGCTCCGGTCATGATCTCACAGTTCGTGAGTTCAAAACCGCATCGGGCTGACAGTGCAAAGCCTGCTTGGGATTCTGTCTATCTCTCTCTCTCTCTCTCTCTCTCTCTCTCTCTCTCTGCCCCTCCCCTGCTTGCTCTCTGGCTCTCTCTCAAAATAAATAAAAATAGGGGCGCCTGGGTGGCGCAGTCGGTTAAGCGTCCGACTTCAGCCAGGTCACGATCTCGCAGTCCGTGAGTTCGAGCCCCGCATCAGGCTCTGGGCTGATGGCTCAGAGCCTGGAGCCTGTTTCCGATTCTGCGTCTCCCTCTCTCTCTGCCCCTCCCCCGTTCATGCTCTGTCTCTCTCTGTCCCAAAAATAAATAAAAACGTTGAAAAAAATAAATAAATAAAAATAAACTTTAAAAATATAATTCCAGGGTTTTGTGCTTGAGCAGCTATAATGAGGAGCTAAATGGGAAATGCCACAGGAGGAGAGATTTACGGGCAGAAGATCAGGAGATCAGTTCTGGACAAGCTGGGCTGGAAAAGTCTCTTAGACATCTGAGCACAGGTGCTGGGTAGCCATTACATAGAAGAAGCTAGAGTTCCAGAGATGAATTAGGACCATTTTAACGTCTGCAAACTTTTACAAAATTAGTTTATATTTAACAGTGCATTGGAGGATCAGTTTCTAAGTGCAATGCCATAAAGATCTGGCCAGAAGATCGTAAAACCTTCGCTCGGGATTTCCAGTTCTGTTGTCTTTACCGTGCCTTTCTCTAGGCTGGGGGTTCTGAGTGTGGTCTGACCACCCCGGGGGAACCTGAGATCCTTTCAAGGTAGATGAGAATTATTTTCATAATAATAGCAAGGCATTATTCACCTTTTTCCATTCCGGTTCATTCCTGAGCTCACAGTGGAGGTCTCCAGAGACTACATGTGATTTGAAATTGAATGCAGGGGTAGGTAGATATGAGCACATTGCTGTCTTCTGCGAAGCTGTGATATTGTGATATAATAAGAAATGTTTATTTGGGGGGAGTTGCCTGGATGGCTCAGTGGGTTACGCATCTGACTCTTGAGTTCGGCTCAGGTCATGATCTCACAATTCGTGAGTTCAAGCCCCGCATCGGGCTCTGTACTGACAGCACGGAGCCTGCTTGGGATTCTCTCTCTCTCCCTCTCTCTCTGCCCCTCCCCACTTGTCTCCCGTCTTAAAATAAATAAATAAACTTAAAAAAAAAAAGAAAGAAAGAAATATATATTTGGTCTTTGTCCCTGGTTCCTGGCATAGAGTATTTTAAAACCCCGAGAGATAGGAGTGAAAGGAGCCTCCGACGTATTCATGAAGAGCCCTTTTCAACCTTATCTGTGTTTGTGCTGATAAGGTGGTTCTTGGTGTCCCCAGAGTTTCAGGATGGGGGCTGGTAGGAGAGGGGTCAACCGCATGATGACAGGGAAGGGAGCGGGGCTGGAAAGTGAGCTCATCACCAACAGCCAATGTTTTAATTAACCGTGGCTGCATAACGAAATCTCTGTAAAAAACCCTGAACTACGAGGTTTGGAGAACTTCCGAGTTGGAGCTGCCGGGGCAGTGGGAGGGGGTGGTGAGCTCACAGAGGGCAAGGGAGTTCGGTGCACCTGCCCCTGTGCCTCTCCCCAGGTGTCTCCTCCATTTGGTCGTTCATTTGTATCCTTTATGATTAACCAATAAACCCTGGCACTGTCTTTCCCGGAGTTCTGGGAGCCATTCTACCAAATGATCGGACCTGAGGAGGGGGTCATGGGAACCAATTGACAGCCAATCGGTCAGAAGTGAGAGAGGCCCGTGGTCTGTGGCCGGCATCTGAAGCACCGGACCGACAACAGACTCACCTGTGTCTCTGGAGGTCAGAGGTGTGGTCCACTAGGGTGACAGGATCCTCCTTAGAAGCTCCATGGGCAGGCACTTGTGGTCCCGGAGGCGGGCCCCGTTCATCCAGACCGGGCCTGTCACCTAGAGAGAGAATCTTCTTCACTCTTGGCTGTTTGTGGTGAGGTCATCTGGACCTCCCGTGTTCACCAACCCCCCCCCCCCCCAGCATTTTCCCCACACCACTGTGGGCTTGTTGCCATAAAAGCATTGTCTTGCTTCCTCTCCAGAACTTTCCACGTATACAGTGATCATTTTGTAAATTATCACGCATATCCAACACACATGCACGCGCGCGCGCACACACACACACACACACACACACACACAGGCTGGATATAGAGGAGATCCAGATCTAAAATCGGAAAACTTAAGAAAAACAGAAATGCTGATTTTGACCTTGAAATGTCAGAATGAGCCCTATGAAATAATATAACATATAAAAACTTGTCTCTGCCCCTGGTTCCTGGCACAGAGCTCCGAAAACCCTTGTAATTCCCTGGGTGATAAGGGTGTCTTCTGTTCCAATGAGGGGACGCTCGGTGGGTTCCGGGATGGTTTTGGGATGGGGCTGGGGGCCAGAAAGACCAAGCCAGGATTAAAAGCTTCGAACTGTCGGCCCCATCTTCCAGCCCTGGGCAAGGGGAGAAGGGCTGGGGATTGAGTTAATGATCCATGATGTGCCTGCATAATAAAAACTCCGTCAAAATCCTGAAAGTACGGGGTCTGGAAATGCCAGGTGGGTAAACACATCGACACGCGATTAGACTTCTTTCACTTGTGGTACTTCTGGATTTGCCCTATGTATCCCTTCATCTGGCTGTTTATTCCCACCCTTTGTAATACCCTATATTAAAAAAAAAAAAAATTAAACATATCTCCCTGAGTTCTGTGAGCCCTCCCCGCAAATTATCAAATACAAAGAGCTGATTGTGGGAAGTCCTATTTATAGCTGGTCAGTCAGAGGTACAGGTGGTGACCCAAGACTTAACGGCTGGTGTCTGAAATGGGGCGGGGGCAAGTCCTGTGGGACTGAGCCCTTAACTTGTGGGATCTAATGCTGAGCCCCGGTGGATAGTGTCCGAACTGAAATTCGGTGCATTATGGGACATCCAGCTGGTGCTGCAGAGAATCGAGGGACGCATGGGTTTTCCAGGGGCACTTGAGTAAGTGAGTAATAGAGAAACACAGGGTGTGTTCTTCCCAGACTAGCCCATTGGGCGTGTGTGTGTGTGTGTGTGTGTGTGTGTGTGTGTGTGTGTGTGTGTATTTCCCCCAGTTCTGTTCTCTGAGAACTTGCAACATTTTTACCCAGGTGTTGATTTCTAAAACCCATTATTCACTAACAGAAATCAGGGTTCCTTGGAGAACTGGTCGGAGCAGGGGCCTGCAAGGTGAGCCTACAAAATGTCACGGTGTCAGAAAGCAAAGAAGGGTTCTGCCCCGCGGGGTTGTGCAAAAAGTTCACAGGAACTGCTTGGAGATGCTTCCACTGCCCCTATAAAGGATGATTTGAGCATCGTTGCACCCGAGTAAACAAAAACCCACGATGCTATACTGTTAATAATAGAGAAGAAAAGAAAAAATTGTTTTTGGCTTAGATAATAAAAAAATATGATGAAGGGGCGCCTGGGTGGCTCAGTCGGTTGAGTGTCCGACTTCGGCTCAGGTCATGATCTCACAGTCCGTGAATTCCAGCCCCGAGTTGGGCTCTGTGCTGACAGCTCGGAGCCTGGAGCCTGTTTCTGATTCTGTGTCTCCTTCTCTCTCTGCCCCTCCCCCATTCATGCTCTGTTTCTCTCTGTCTCAAAAATAAATAAACGTTAAAAAAAATTAAAAAACATGATGAAGAAACCACAAAACAACGAATGTTGCACAAATCTGGATAGTGGGAAAGGAGGCGGGGGGGGGGTGACGCGTAGTTAACACAATTCACTCTATCTACATGTGCGATGGAAGTTTCTATGGGTATCTTATTTTTTTAAGAAACAAACAAAAAACGAAAGGAAGTTATGACTTGAATCTGCTACAAGGTAAATGTAAAAATCCACCCCCCCCAAAAAGGCTACAAAGATGAAAAATCAAAATCAGTTACCTATAGTTGATGGCATTACAAATGATTTTAAATTCTCTTCCGTATGCCTTTTCCCCCCTAATTTTCTACAATAAATATTACTCTAGTAACATGAAGGAAACAAAGCTATATGTAACCTACTGACACATAGAATGTGCACAATGCTAGCCGAACCTACATAGAGTAGCACAAGGTGGTACGTATCACTCTTTTTTTAAAAATTTGTTTATGTTTTATTTATTTTTGAGAGCAAGAGAGACAGAGCACGAGCAGGGGAGGGGCAGAGAGAGAGAGGGAGACACGATCTGAAACTATCACTCTTTTATGATTTAATTATATGTATTTCTATTTTTTTCTTACATCTATCTTTCCTCCCTTCTCTCTTTCATTTTCAAAGACATATTGTAGAGTCAAAAAAAACTTAATTACTGATGGCTAGATTGGGCACAACTCTGATTAATGCACTTATGCTAGTTTATAAAGGTCTGGATTTCATCTCTAAAACAATATTCAAGAAGAAGATATGAAAGTGTATGAGATTGGACAGCCAACTAATGAGACAAATTCTTTTTTTTTCAATAGCAAAATATATCTGGAACTCCTCTCGAGTTCTTAAGAGTTGAAGTCACATTTCCTAAGGAGCTTCAGTAACATAAATCTTTCAGTTTTGAGGATGAATTTCATTTCTGGAACCAAACAAAAGTCATCCAGAGCCAAGTATGACGAATAAGGTGGTTGATCAGGCGGGAAACTATTTTGGGGTTTACAAAGTGAGGTGCAATTAGAGTGATGAAATCAAAAATATAAACTAGCTCGGAAGTAATTCCACAGTGGAATTCTTAAAGCATTTTGAGGCACTTTGGTCCAAGTGAGTACTTTGAAAGAATGTTCATTTATTGTCATCATTTCCTATCCTTTCTCTCACCAAAGGAGGGTATGAGAGTCACGAACGTCCCCCAAGGGGATCCCCTCACTCGGCACAACTTCGTGTCCTCTCTCACTCTACAAGATGGTCTGAAATCCTCTCCCTTCCTCTCCTAACAGAACCGAGCTCAACCATCTGTAGCGGTCAAACTCCTCCACGTTTCGTTTTAGTTTTGGAGCGGGCATCTTGACCTCTCTAGGCAGAATCATTAGATAATGATTCCACACCTTCCAGTCTCTGACCTTATTAGTCTTAGTAATAAAGAGTTAGATGTTCTGGAGGTACAACGATCTCTTCTGGGAAGAAGTCTCTGGGTTGGGTTAATCTCCTCCTCAGATGAATTTTTGCTCCTGGGGCCACCTTTTGCCTAGAGTCTTCTCTCTGTGGACCAGGAGAGCCTGCACCATTCACATCAGAAAGTGCCTCTTCCCAGCTTTTGACCCAGCGTTTCTTTTCTGTATTAGAAATCCCAGGCCACCAGTATCTCAGGGGACTCATTCCAACAGGATGCTCTGAGGCAGAGAGGAGAGGGCGGTAGAAGGGGACCCGACAATGCCAGTCCTATACTCTTCCAGATTCTCAACAAGAAGGTAAATTAGGGGCCTGCGGTGTGGCTGAGCTAGACAGGTCATGATCTCACGGTTCATGGGTTCGAGCCCTGTGTCGGGCTCTTTGCTGACAGCTCGGAGCCTGGAGCCTGCTTCGGATTCTGTGTCTCCCTCTCTCTCTGCTCCTCTCCTACGTGTGCTCTGCCTCTCTCTCTCTCTCTTTCTCAAAAATAAATATTAAAAGAATTCTTAAAAATAAAATAAAAAATAAATTTCTCGAGGCAGAATTTCATGACAACAGCAGGTTGACACAAGACAAATAAATCCCAGCCTGAAAAATTCAGTGAAGCCTTTAAAAAAAAATTAAGTTTCAAAAAATAAAAAGAGTGGGTGAGGAGCATAAGATTGTGAAAGCCACCTTGACTGCACATTTCCTTAACCAGACTCTGTATGCACTGTTGATTGAACTTGGTTCTAATTTCAGCAGACAGTATTAATTTCAAAGGCTCTCTTTTTTGTCAAGCTGAGTTTATAAACACAGCTATTTGCTAATAAATGTGACCTTTAAAACATGTTACTCTCCACACAGACTTACTCTGTGTCCAGCTGAGGGGTGGGGGGAAGGTGGGTATGGCAGGGAAGACCTGGAGAAAAGTCTGGAACGAACCATACACAGCCTCTCCTCAACCACTCAGACCTTTAACAGACCTCCACTGCTTCCATTTCTCAACAAATTTCTTTTTAATCCCTTGGGTATTTCCCACGCGGAAGGTGCTAGGTGAGGATAGCAAAGATACAGAAATTAATGGGACACAGTCATTGTCTTTAATGCATGCGCAGCCGTAAGACACCCACACGAAACAATTATCAATTATGGTGGCGTTTGAGAAGTCCAGTATATAAGGTCATAAACTTACACTTCGAAGGGGAAGAGATCAGCTTTAAAGACGTGAAAGTGAATCCTGGAAACATAGTGAGCTTCCTGGACATCATTCCAAGGCGAGCACGCAGTGTGACTATGGCTAAGAAGCAGAGGGGACTGATGTGTACAAGGCAGTCTGCCACCTGTCAAGGCTAATTAATTAATTAACTAATTAATTAAGGCAAGCTTGATCAGAGCAGGTTGTTTGGTTACTTGGAGGGGGAAGGGGAGGTTCATAAGTTCAAATAGCTGTGGTATCCAAAACTGCATAAAGCAGGAAAAAATAATAGATCATGCTATAATCAAATAGCACTTGAAGGACTGCAGAGCCATTCAAAAGCATTATCTGTGGTCTGCGACCCAAAATATGGGGGGGGGGGGGAGAGTGAGAGGTAAGGCTGGGAAGGTAGGTAGGAATGATTTTATGAAGTATCTTGAATGTTCACATTGGAGAGATTTACAGTCTGGTTTGAAGACATTGGGAGTCACTCAGTGTTGAGGGCAGATGTAACTCTAAGTGACGTTTGAGAAATTAACATAGCAGCAAAGTCAACAAGTAGACAACACAGCAAAGTGTGGGGATATTGAAGAAAGGGAGACCAAGGAAGTTCTGGGCATTGGCTTTTGTTTAACACTGATGTACCAGGTGGCCTCTTTCTTTTCTTTTTTTTTTCTTTTCTTTCCTTTCCTTTCCTTTTTCCTTTCCTTTCTTCTTCTTCCCTTTCTCCTTCCCTTTCCTTTCTTTCTTTCTTTCTTTCTTTCTTTCTTTCTTTCTTTCTTTCTTTCTTTCTTTCTTTCTTTCCTTCCTTCCTTCCTTCCTTCCTTCCTTCCTTCCTTCCTTCCTTCCTCCCTCCCTCCCTCCCTCCCTCCCTCCCTTCCTTCCTTTACGTTATTACGTGCCTAATAATTATTTGTGGCTGAGTGAATCCCCATGTTACCAATGGGAAAAGAGAGGCACAGTGAGGTTGAGTAAGTGGCTCATGGTCTTAAGTTTGGGAGCTGGGCTGCCAATTCGGACGGAAGTCTTGTTGTAATTGTTGGCCTATTTCAAACGTGTTCTTTTTTGTTTATTTATTTTATTTATTCTGAGAGAGGGTGCAAGCAGGGGAGGGGTAGAAAGAGAGGGAGAGGGAGAGAGTCCCAGGCAGGCTCCGTGCTGTCAGAGCTGAGCCCAACTCAGGGGCTCGATCCCACGAGCCGTGAGATCATGACCTGAGCCCAAAGTGAGAGTCTGTTGCTTAACCCACTGTGCCGCCCAGGAGCCCCTGTTCCAGAGATGCTGTTTCTACTTCTCCCACGCAACCTCTCTCTCTTTTCATCTACAGAATCCCTTCATTGGCCTCACTTGGCACTCACCAATCCTTACCAGCTTCTGAGTCCAATAATCCCCAAACTTTCTTAAATGTTTCTGGAACTCAGTGATCTTCATTCTCCGGTTGGGAGCCTTTCACACGGCTTCCCTCGGGCGTACTGAAAACGTCGAGAGTTTCGTGCTTCCTTCCCTCTGGACCTTTATCTCTGGGTTTCTGGGTTACTACACCTGGAGTTGTGAGAACCAGGAAATCATTCATTGAGACACAAATAACAGATGGATTGAATCATAAAAAAGGTGAGTGGGAGGAAATTGGTTAGCGTTCCGGTTCCTGTGCATCCAACGTCCGACAGTGTAACATGCGTGCGTGTGCACACACACACAATCTCTCTCTGCAATTAGTCTTCTGCCATTGCCTTTATAATAAACCATCTGTTTCCTTATCCTTGTGCTTAGCACTGTTGAGTTCTTTTTTAAAAATTTTCTTTCACATTTATTTATTTTTGAGAGACAGAGCAAGACAGAGCGTGAGTGGAGGGGCAGAGAGAGAGGGAGACACAGAATCCGAAGCAGGCTCCAGGCTCTGAGCTGTCAGCAGCCCCGATGTGGGGCTCGAACTCACAAACCGAGAGATCATGTCCTGAGCTGAAGTCGGACGCTCAACCGACGAGCCATGCAGGCGCCCCAGGAATCCTTATTTCTACAGCAGCTTATCTCAACACTTTTAAAAATCTGATTGCATTTTAACTAGGATTTTTGTTGTGTTCAGAGGAACAACTGGCCTGAGCCTCAAGTTGGCCATAGTGTCGGAAATAGATGTCTGGAATTCTTTGTTTTCACAACTGCCTTCCTAATAATGACCTATTTGCAAAGGGGGCACCATATCTCGTTTATCTATCCCCTGCTGCAGTGTCAGGAGCTCGGCAAGTGTTTGCTATTTGAAACTATCAATGAATATAGTCTTGATTAAAGGAAGGGACCCACTCAAAGGGATATAGTTTTATTTTCTAAAATTTAATGAACGAGTCGTGTTCTTGAAGCTTTTTCTTTCACTGAAAATGACTTTCTCCATCATGGGTTCACTCTTCTCTCCAGAAGAGAAAAAAAAAATACAGGTGAGGTGGCATTGAGTTCAAGAAAAAATGTGGAAAAAAGAAGACATTATCGAAGAATTCAGCATGCTCGCAGATACTTAATGAAGTTAAAAACCTCCAAGAAAAGAACTGGAATTTCGTTTTACCTCAATCACTAAATATCATCCTATACTTAACATTGCTGATATTATATTTTGTTAAATTTTAGTGTTTAGTTTTGAAAGAGGGAGAGACAGAGCACGAGCAGGGGAGGGGCAGAGAGAGAGGGAGACGCAGAATCCGAAGCAGGCTGCAGGCTCCGAGCTGTCAGCACAGAGCCCGACGCGGGGCTCGAACCCACAAACCGTGAGGTCATGACGTGAGCTGAAGTTGGACACAACTGCCTGAGTCACCCAGGGCCTCTAGCGGTGCCTGTATTTTAATAAAGGAGGTTTGGTAAACTCATTGCCATGAAAGACACTTGGAATGGACATAACTCAAGTGGAAAAACAACCCAGGGTTTGGGGATCAAATATATTCTTACATGATAAGAACCCCCAAAAATCTGCAAGTAAAAGCCCACCTATTTGTAAGAGCGGTGGCCTCAGAGAGACTTTGTACCTCCAAACCTACGAAGAGGGCCACCCTGCTTCACCCAGATCCACGTGCCGTGCCTGTTCTTTGCCTGAGCAGATCTGTGTTAGCTTGCTGATTCTGGAATGGGGACCTAGGACCTAGAATAGTCACAGAAAGACCTTGAGTAAGAAAAGGAAAGAGTCTATGGTGGTTGCTGTGGAAGATGGTTATGGCAGCTTAAGAAATTAAACACAGAATTACCAAATGATGTGGCAATTCCGCTATATCCCAAATAATTGAAAATAGAGACTTGAAGAGGTTATTTGTACACCTGTGTTTATAGCAGCATTATTTACAGTAATAGCCAAACAGTGGCCACAGTCCCAGTGGTCACCGACGGATGCTGAATGCACAAACAAAACGTGGCACACACATACGCGGAAATAGTATTCGACCTTAAAAAGTTAAGGAGATTCTGACTTATGCTACGTCATTACGCTGAGTGAATAAGCCAGTCACAAAAAGACAGAAACTATACAATGCTCCTTATGTGAGGGACCTAGAGTCATCAAATTCATAGAGACAGAAAGGAGAATCATGGTTCCAGGGGCTGAGTGTAGGGGACGATGGAGGCATTGGTGTTTAACAGCTAGGGAGTTTCAGTGTGGGAAGGTAAAAAAAAAAACAAAAAAAACTGTGAAAATGAAAAAGTAGTAACAGCTGCA
The DNA here is from genome assembly GCF_018350175.1 of Felis catus. Classification (NCBI taxonomy): domain Eukaryota; kingdom Metazoa; phylum Chordata; class Mammalia; order Carnivora; family Felidae; genus Felis; species Felis catus. The sequence continues at coordinate 7,859,498 of NC_058381.1, forward strand.
CAACAATGTGCCCTTAATGCCTCTGAACAGCCACTTAAAATGGTTTAAATGGTACATTGTATGCTATGTGTATTTTATTGTAATAAAATAAAAAAAAAAAAAAAAACTATTGCTGTGTTCAAGAAAAGGAAAAGAAGCCCCACGTGTCAGAAGTTAGGAGACAGCTTAGGGTCACCAGGTATGTGAATGAGCTGATGTTCTAGTCATGGGGTGGGGGGGTGGGGGTGGTTTGTTATCTAATCTGGTTATTTAGGAATGCAACCCTTGATGGATTGCTAACTTGGTGAAAACTGGGACTAATAAACTCTGCCCACCAGTCCAGAGAGACAATATGGAAGTTGTCTCAGCCACGAGTCTAGCTGGAAAATTAGAAGGCTAAATCAATAAATAATTCTCCCACGAAAACTCAACATACCAGGCCTACGTGTTTGGAGTTTGCTCCACACTGCATTCACGGTGTGGGAAGTCCTTGAGCCAAAAAGTAATGTAAAATTGTTTTTGGGCTGGTGCTGGCTCTGGGGTGTTTAGGAGAAGCAAACAAAAACACACTGGAGGGACTCTGACAACTCAGGCTGCCCAGATTCCCAAAGAAAAATAAAGTCCCTCTTACAATCCCAAATTATAAAGTGCACAAGGAAATTATTCTTTGTGAATGAAAGTCAACAAAAACAGGAAACATAAAAACTAGAGCCCCCAAATATGAAAAAAATAAAAAATAATCCGGGAGTACACTATGACATGAATGAATAAAGGTATTACATGATACAGAAATAATAAGGTGGAAAAAGAATTAATGAACTGGAAGCCAAATATGAGCATATTGCCCAGAACACAGATGGAAAGATGTTAGAAGACAGGAAATTTTTAAAGAGAGGTTAAAAAACATGGAATATAAATTAAAAAACCCCAATGTATATCTTGATAGGAATTCCAGAAAGAGAGAATAAAGATGGGGAAGAATTTAGAAGAAATAGTGTTGATAATAGGAATAGCTTAGAATGATCTAGATTTGATTGGAAAACGAATCTTCAGATTCAAGAAGCACAGTAAGTCTAAACATAATAAATAAAAACAGGGGCACCTGGGTGGCTCAGTTGGTTAAGCGTCCGTTCGGCTCAGGGCATGATCTCGTGGTTAGTGAGCTTGAGCCCCACGTTGGGCTCTGTGCTGACAGCTCAAAGCCTGGAGCCTGCTTCGGATTCCGTGTGTGTCTCTCTCTCTGCCCCTCCTCCGCTCACGCTCTCTCTCTGTCTCAAAAATAAATAAAACATTAAAAAAATTAAAAAAAAATGAAAATAAATTTACACTTAGATCATTGTAGTGAAATTATAGGAAACCTAAGGAAACCAAAATATCTCGGGGGGCAGGGGGAGAAACTATCAATAACAAAACAATAACCTAAAGGCAATGAACTTTTGTTTTTTGTTTTTTGGGGTTTTTTTAGAGAGACAGAGAGAGGGCATGTGTGCATGAGCCAGGGAGGAGCAGAGGGAGAGGGAGACAGGGAATCTGAAGCAGGTTCCACACTCAGTGTGGCCTGGACACAGGGCTCCAGGTGGGGCTCGATCTCATGACCGTGAGATCACGACCTGAGCTGATATCGAGTGAGATGCGCAACCAACTGAGCCACCCAGATGCTCCAAATGGCAACGAAGGCATAGAATAATATGATAATGTCATCATAACATGATGAAATGCAAGCACGGAATAGAGGCTGGGAGGCATAGAGTGACAGCTTTAAAGCATTGAAGGAAAATCACCAGCAACTTAGAATTCTCCTATCAGCTACACTGAAGAATGAGGGTGAAGTGGAGTGAGAAGGGGCTGGGAGTGTTAGCCATCAGGAAAATAAAGCAAAAATAATATATTCCCCACGGGGCAAACTGCAGGGCTGGCAAACCTATAGGTAAAGCTACATAAACATTGGCTGAAAATATAAAAAATATAAATAATAATAATTTGGAGGATATCGCTTGAAAATAAAATGCTAACAAAGCAGAATAGGCAAGCTGGATAGATGACAGCAATTGGAATTAAAGCATTCTGAGTTGCCTGTCATATGTCAAATCATGGATGCATGTTAACACGCTAATGGCCGATGCTATGATAAATAGGAATAGAATTTATAATTTCCAAAGAGAAGATCAAAAAATAAGAGAATAAAGTAAACATTCACACACACACACACACACACACACACACACACACACACACACACGTCTTCAAACAAACGCAGTATCATATTAAAATTTCATAGAGTTGAGTATTGGGTACATAGAGTTTGTTATATCCATACTGGCCTCTACTCCTTATCTACATGTATGAAATACTTCATATAAATAATAGTAATAATAATAATGACATCAAAAACCTTATCATCAACTGAAGGAGAAAGCAGGAAATTAAAGAAAGTGAGTCTAGAGAAAAACCTGATCAACCACAATAAATATAAAAGACTTTTTTATTAATTAAAATATGGAAAAACATGTATCAAGAAAAAATTTATCTATCTGCTGTTTATCAAAGACATATCTAAAATGTAATGAAAAAGACGGAAAGATATGTACCAGGCAAATATTAACTGAAAAAGGCCATTGTTTGACATAAGTATCAGATAAAAAAATAAGGTAAAAGACACTGTTAAGAATAAAGACAACACTACACAATAAGAGGAAAAATTTATCAAAATGATGTAGTAATCCTATATGTACCTAACAATTTAGCTTGTGCTGTATAGCATGGAGCCTGCTTGGGATCCTCTGTCTAGTTCTCACTCTGACCCTACCCCCCCCACCCCTGCTTGCACACCCTCTCTTTCTCTCTCTCTCTCTCAAAAATAAATAAACACTTAAGAAAATGCAATAACAACAAAAAATGTGTCAATATGCTTGGAAATTAAGCAACCAACGAGTAAAGAAGAAACAATGCAATTTAACCAAATCATAATACAAACACTAAAAATCAAATCTGGAAAACAGCAAGGGGTGTACCGGTTCATGTGTTCCAACAGGTTCTCTGGGTTGGGGGTGTGTGTGTATGTTTGTTAGGGGGTGGGGGTGGGGAAAGACATCCAGCAATTGCCAACAGCTGTAGTCTAAGTATCCCGCTAGGTCTATTTCAAGCCATCAACAGGAAGCGTAAAATTGGGAAGAAATACACAAAATCAACTCTCACCAACCAATACGGGTTGGCTATAGCTGGTTCTGGCACACCAATGGTAACAACTGAAATACATCTTTAAATGCATATGGGAAACAAAGAAGAAAGGTTGAAAGTGATTTTCCTTAGGATCTAAATCAAAGGTTAGAAAAAGAACAGAGGAGTAAACCCAAAAAATGAGAAGGAAGGAAATAATAAAGATAAGAGCAGAAGTTAATAACATTACAAACAAAGACACAGTTAAGAAGATTAACAAAAGTGGGGGAAATGGTTCTTTTGGAAGATGAATTAACTAGGCAAACATCTGGCTGACATGATCAAAGGGAGAGAAATTAAAATAAAAATAAACAATGCTCTAAATAGAACAAAAGATAGGCGGTAGAAAAATAGAAGATAAATATAAATGATGCCAACAAGCTTGAAAACTTAGATTAAAAAAAAAAGGGCAATTTTCTGGGAGAATACTAAGAACAAAACCGACCCCAGGAAAAATATAAAACGTGAGCATAAATGTTACTATCCACGTGCTCGTGCTGCCGTTTCCCCTTCACACGAACACAAACACAATTACCAAGCCTGGGTGGTTTTGCAGGTAAGTTCTGCCCTCAAGATATGGATGATTGGACTATCATAAGGTTGCTTCAGAAAAACAGAAGAAGGACAAAAGCTCTCCAGTTCCTTTTAGGAGGCCATTAAACATGGAAACAGAACTGGAAAGGAAAACCATAGGCCAGTCTCATACATGAACAAAGAGAAAAATGTATTACATAGCATGATATTTTAAAAAATCTGGCAGTTTGGAATGTCTGGGTGGCTCAGTGGGTTGAACGTCCGACTCACGATTTTGATTCAGGTCATGATCCCCGGGTCCTGGGATCAAGCCCTGCATCGGGCTCTGTGCTACAGAATGCTTACGATTCTTTCTCTCTCTCCCTCTGCCCCTGCCCTGCTCAAGCTCACTCTCTCTCTCTCTCTCAAAAAAAAAAAAAAAAACAAACTGGGGTGCCTGGGGGGGCTCAGTTGGTTAAGCAACCAACTTTGGCTCAGGTCATGATCTCACGGCTCATGAGTTTGAGCCCCATGTCAGGCTCTGTGCTGACAGCTCAGAGCCTGGAGCCTGCTTCAGATTCTGTGTCTCCCTCTCTCTCTGCCCCTCGCCTGCTCACACACACACTCTCTCTCTCTCAAAAGTAAATAAACATTAAAAAATATCTGGCAGTGCAATTTTGTAACTCATTGCTGATTAAGATTTATTCAAGAATGTAAAAATCCCTTAGACGATCAATTAATATAATCATTACATTAACAGGTTAAAGGAGAAAAATCATTTTGATATATGCAGGAAAAGTACTTAATACAATTCAACAATCATTCCTTACTAATCCAAATATACTGCCCCAAGAGAAATAAATAAATCCTCTTAAGCAAACTAGCAATAGGTGGAAACTGTCTTAACTTTAAGAGGACATCTTTTAAAAACCCATTGCAAATATTGAAATTACTAATGTGAAAAGCGTAAGAATACCCCCTTATTCTGCTTTCAAAGTGATACTGAAGGTGCTAACAAGAAAATAAGAGACTGAAATGTTTACAGTAACCTTATTCATAATAGCCAAAAATCCAAAACAACCCAAAATAACCCCAGATTCAAACAACTCCTGTCTATCAACGGGAGAACAGGTAAACAAATTGTACACTATCCACACAGTGGAATACTGTTCAGTCATAAAAGGTTGCTGATCCTGGCAAGGACACGGATGAATCCTAAAACAACATTATGCTATGCGAAAGCAACCGATCTCAAAATAAAATATACCGTGTGATTCCATTTATAGAAAGTTTGAGAGTAGGAAACTGATAGCCACAGAAAGCAGACTGTTGGTTGCCAAAGGGTTATGAGGGACTGACTGCAGGGAGGAAGCTTTTTGGACGCGGGGTGATGAACATGTTCTATGTCCTGATTGGGGTGTTGATTACACAAGTGTATATAGTTTTCAAAGCTAACTGAACTGAATAACTGAGATCTGTGCATTTCATTGTTTGGTAATTATATCTCAATTTTAAAAAGCACTTGGGGCGCCTGGGTGGCGCAGTCGGTTAAGCGTCCGACTTCAGCCAGGTCACGATCTCGCGGTCCGTGAGTTCGAGCCCCGCATCAGGCTCTGGGCTGATGGCTCAGAGCCTCGAGCCTGTTTCCGATTCTGTGTCTCCCTCTCTCTCTGCCCCTCCCCCATTCATGCTCTGTCTCTCTCTGTCCCAAAAATAAATAAACGTTGGGAAAAAAAAATAATAAAATAAAATAAAAAGCACCATAGGCTCAATTCTGGAAAGAAGGGGGTAATGCAATCAGTACATACAATGTGTTTATACAGAATATCCAAGAGTATCTACAAATAAATATTAGCGCTAATAAGAAAGTTTAACGAGTTGCTAGAAATCAATATACAAAAATCAATAGTTATTTTTAAAGGACATTATTAACCATGGCAATAAAAGCTTTTAAGGTGCCCAGAAATAAATCTAACAAATGGGGTGTAAGATTTTTACGGAGAGAGCCACAAAACTTTATTGAAGGGGGAAAGAAAAAAGGATTTACTATATTCATGGACGGGAGGGTCTGGTATTTTAAAGATTGCAATGTTCTCCCAAATGCATCTGTACATTCAATATTATTTCCACACAAAAAAAATCTCAGTAGGTTGTTTCAAAGGCTTGACAAGAATAAGCTAAAAAATTACAAAGAAAAAAAGGAGGGGAAGAGGCTTCAGAAGGAGGAGGAGGAAAAGAAAAAAATGGGTTTACGCTTTTGAATACTGGTACTCCTCGTAAAGCTATAGTAATTTAAACAGTGCAATATTGCCACAGGGAATAGAGTGCTTAGAAATAGAACCACTTAGCTATGGAAATTTGGAATATGACGGAGATGGCATTGTAAATCACTGGGCAAAGAATCCGAGTATTCAATAAATGATGCTCAGACATCACCATATGCAAAAAAAAAAAAAAAAAAAAAAAAGAAAGAAAAAGAAAAAGAGAAAGAAAAAAAAAAGAAACGGAATCCAGCTATTCATGTGTAAAAGGGTAAAATTGGATATCTACCTCGTATCATGCACAAAAATCACTAAATGTGAAAATCAAAATTTACAAAGAAAATACAGGAGAATATCTTAATGACATGTGGATACTGTCATATTATTTATGGTAACCAAAGCATAAGCCACACTGAGAAAAGAAATACTGTAAATGTAATTATATTAAACTATGAACGTCTGTGTACCAGGGCAATGACAAAAAGGAAGTCAATACCTATTACGGGAAGGTGTTTACAACCCATGTAACTAATTTTCTACAGTTGGAATATAATAGAATTCCTTAAAAATACAGCAAGACGATCCAAGAAAAAAAAAAGAAACACAAATAAACACATGAAAAGATGTCTTAACCTATCTAGTAATCAAAGAAAGTGCGAATCAGAACGAAATACCATCCTTACCTATCAGGTTGGCAAAAACCAATAGCCAATAGTCAATCGATACATCCAGTTCCAAGAACGGATGGGTCTACTGGAAATGGGAAGCCTTATATCGTGCTCGCATGGCTGCACATTGGCACAACTGTTTGGAAGAACAATTCTGGAATAACTTACAAAAGATGTGGATGATGTCCTGCCAACCAGAAATTCGTCTGCTAGATGTCGGCCACAGAGCGGTACACACGAGGACATAAGTGCCAGAATGTTCATGGCAACATGGCTTGTAATAGCAAAAAAACAAACAAACAAAAAAAAAAAACAACAAAAAAAAACTAGGGAAAAAACACAAGTGTTATCGAGTCATATATTTGTTTAAATGTAAAAAACAATCCAATGTATATTTCTTACAGGTGCATATGTATTTAGAGAACGTATGTAATATACACAGCAATATCAGTGTAGGGATAGTATATGGGGGAATCTGAATTACCTGGGTTAGAATCGAGGTTACCAGCTATATATATGGCCTTGGACAAGTTATTTAACCAACGTTTCTTCTTCCCTTCATCTATAAAATGGGGGATGAAAATGGTATCTGTGTCATATGTCTTCAGTGGGCATTAAAGGAGCTAATGTATGCAAAGTGCTTAGAATAATGGCCATTTGCTGCTTTTATTACCATCATTTTCTTCATCATCATCATCATCATCATCATCATCATCATCATCAAGACACTGGCTATCTCTAATGGGAGGGGAGGAGTAGGGATGCAGGTAAATCTCTAGCTTTATCTGTAAGGAAATATGGCTATGCTAACATAGATTACACCTGAATTTAATATGACTATGAGGCCGAGGGCACTGAGTACATGATTATTTCCCATATAACTTTCTGGGCTTTGCTGAGCATTTCAAATCCTCCGTATATCAAAAGTTTTTTGTTTTGTTTTGTTTGTTTGCTTAATTTTTTTAGTGTTTATTTATTTTTGAGAGAGAGAGAGAGAGAGACAGCGTGAGCAGGAGAGGGGCAGAGAGAGAGGAGGACACACAATCCGGAGCAGGCTCCAGGCTCTGAGCTGTTAGCACAGAGCCCAACACGGGGCTCGAACTCACGAACTGTGAGATCATGTCCTGAGCCAGAGTCAGACGCCCAACCGAGTGAGCCACCCAGGTGCCCCTTGTTTTGTTTTTAGTAAAAAAATGAATGGTCTGCAGAATACTATGGAGAAATGTTTAAACCACCTTGCATACTGAATACTGTAAAAGGGAAGTTATTGTGGGAACATATTTTTGGACAAATGCTTGGCAGCTAGCTAGCGGCTAGCAACAGGAAGTTACAAGTTCACAACTAAAGAAAGGAAAGCCAAGGAAGTTACAAGTAGTTCTTTCCAAGAACACCCAAGATCCCAAAGTAGCAGGAAAAACTGCGCAGAAATGCATGAAGTTTCTAGGGAGGACATAAACACAGAGTTCCTAGAAGTGCCAAAGAAATAATGTTCGTTGATATTCGTATCCAAAAAACATGTTTCCTGAGAAAGCTGTTATAATAAACTTATAGAACATTTATTGAATTCTTTAAATGAACATTTATGGGGCTTGGATTCTGTACACATATATGTTTTGTTTGTCTTTTTGCCCCAGGCTGACTTCAGCTGTTATGTTTTAAAATGGAAGAAAACTTTAACGTGCTTTCTGTACATCTACCACAATAAAAGGCTTCGCAGTGAACGTTTCTAGAAAAAGTATCCATCCGTCAGGATGCTTTCGGTAGCGAGCAGCAAAAGCCATCTAAATCTTAAACCGCGGGAGTTTACTGTCATCTCATTAAGGAGAAGTCCGGAGGAAAGTAGTCTCAGGGTTGATTCAATTGCTCAACAACATCCACAACACTCAGACCCTTCCTGACTCTCTGTTCTGCTGTCTTGCAGGTCAGGAAGTTTCCGCTCAAGGTCGTGGGATGCTCGCATCAATTCTGTATCATGTCTTCATGCAACCAAGACCAAAAGGCAGGAAGCAAGTCAGGGTAGCAGACCCCCAGCTCATCTGCCATGTTATCAGGTGGAAAAATCTTCCCCAGAGACCCGGTCACTGGACTTTCCTAAACTGCTTGTTCGCAAATAGAAGTGGGGTTACCATAACTGTGTTACGACTCATCACTAACTCATCACCTAGGACTAGAATCGTCTTCTTCTGGCCTGTTACCCCTTGTACCTGCACAAAACCTAAGTTGTGTTATCAAGGAGGAAAGCCACAAGGAGGAAGCGACTCTTACTGATGAAAAAGGCACGGAGCTACATAGCATCTACCCGGTTTTCTCCACAAAGACATATGGCTTACGGCACACACTGTTATCTGTACCCAGTGGTTATTACCGACCTCTTTCTTACCGGCAGCACCAGATCTGCTTATTCTTCTAGGGTTCCTGGACCCAATTCCCATGTGGGGGTGAGGAGTGGTTCCCCCACACACGATACCAAGCAAGTCGTAGCCACCCATGGGGTGTCTGAGAATTCAAGTCAATTCTGACACTCTTGACCTAGAGACAGCATCAGATCCCACAGGTTAAGGGCTCAGTCCCACAAGACTGCACCCCGTCCCCCACTTGAGACGCCAACCGCAAGCCTCCTGTGCTTCTGGCTGACCACCTACAGATGGGAGGTTCCAATAACCTTAAGTTTGACTAATTTGCTAAAACGGCTCGCAGAACTCAGGGAAAACACTTTCTTATACTTGCAAATCTGTTAAAGCATATGAACCAACAGCCAGATGAAGACAGACAGGAGTTCCCACACAAAGGGGATCCCCTCTTGGGTTTTTAAGGAGGCTTCATTACATAGTCATGATTGACTAAGTCCTTGGCCACGGATTGATTGAACCTCCTGTCCCGCCCCCATCCCCCGGAAGGTCTAGGGGCAGGACTGAAAGTTCCAGCCTCCTAATCACAGGGTTGTCCCTCTAGGCAACAAGCCCCCATCCTTAGGCAGAGTCCTAAAGTTACCTCATTAACATAAAAAAGACACCTTCATCACTCTCAGCTTTGGGGAAGCTCTTAGGGTTTCGGATGCAGTGAGCCAGGAACTATGAACGAAGACCATACATCACCCTGATGACCACAGTCTATTTCTCATAAATGACACTCTCACTTTTATGTTTGAGCAGCCAAATGCTTTCCAGACACTGGGCCTCTTTGTGGCGTAGGGGTGAATCTTCGCTGGTCTGCAGCCATCCAGGTAAATCCATTCCCTTTGTCTGTGACCGGCATAGGAAGAGGACCATGACATGGAAGGAAGTCTTCTGGGGAGCCCCTGGGCAGGGACAGAAGAAAGGAGGCCCTCTCTCTGGTCTGGGGACACTGCTGTGGGGGTACCTTTGCTGTACCTCTTGTAGCCATCTTGCAACCATGAGGAATGTCAGGCGCTAGTGATCATAGTGAGAACAGATCCCGGATGTTATTGCCGACTTCCTAAATTAATCAGCCTATTCACCATTGTGCCCCTCAACTTTTTGCACGATGCAATCATAAATTTTCTTCTTTGTTAGGCCGCTTGAGTTTGATCCTTTGGTACTTACATTCAAATCATCCTGACAGCATACTCAAATTGAAAATGTAAAGCAAACCGGGGTGCCTGGGTGGCTCAGTTGAGTAAGCATCCAACGCTTGATTTCGGCTCAGGTCATGATCTCACAGCTCATGACATTGAGCCCTGTGTCAGGCTCTGCATTGATGGCGTTGAGCCCGCTTGAGAGTCTCTCTCTGCCCCTTCCCCACTCACAGTCTCTCTCTCTCTCTCTCTCTCTCTCTCCCCTCAAAATAAATAAGCATTTAAAAAAAGAGAGAAAACATAAAGCAAACAATTTAAAGAGAGATTTAAAAAAATTTTTTTTTCAACGTTTTTATTTATTTTTTTGGGACAGAGAGAGACAGAGCATGAATGGGGGAGGGGCAGAGAGAGAGGGAGACACAGAATCGGAAACAGGCTCCAGGCTCCGAGCCATCAGCCCAGAGCCCGACGTGGGGCTCGAACTCACGGACCGCGAGATCGTGACCTGGCTGAAGTCGGACGCTTAACCGACTGCGCCACCCAGGCGCCCCAAGAGAGATTTTTTAAAAACTAGATAAATAAGAAGCTAACAACGGCACATCCAGCTGCTTTAAACTGGTTTGCATCTACACGTTCAGAATAATCAAGTGTCATAATCCTTAAGGAAAACCTTTTACTAAGCATTCTCTCTGTGTAAGGTACTTTTATGAGCCCTATGATGAGGAAGCGATTGAGCAAGTAGTCTAGGGACACTAAAAAAAAAAATACGAAATGCATGATCCTTAAATTCAAGAAGCTTATCCTACAGTTGGGGAAAAAGTTCAGTTGACAGTAAAAATTCTAAAATTACACATCAGTTTTAAAGAAGTGGTTCCATTATGTTCAAATACGGTACCTATCATCAGCCAGGTAATAAATTGTCCCATCACACTGTAATACATCAAATATCAGAATCCCTTTCCACACACAAATCTCTAGATCCTGAAGCATATTAGAAAAACCTTTAATTTCCTTAAGATCAATCCTTCTTTTGAAACAGCAACCGACATGTGAATAGATTTACTTTACCCCTGAGCAAACTGAAGAGTCATACAGAGAGAGCCATCAGGCCCAACTTTTTACTTAAAGTGTTTTACTTTTTATGAACGATTATCATAGAGCCGGAATTAGTGGAGCCTGGATGAATGAGTCTTCACTTCTGTCTGCACGGGAGTAGGGTGAGTTCCGATTTGGTAGTCTATCTTTAAAGGGACTGATGAAAAAAGAAAGCTATTGCAGGGACGGTGAAGAGAAAGCTGACCTGTTCACACTTGATGTAATACATTTTGGTATTTATGGAGCGAGCGCCCAAGGCAAGTAGGGGTGTAAGTAGTGATAAGTGTGCATTTTGCCTTCACGGGGACCCTGAGGGAGATCAAGAGTGCTAAGCCTTGGCAGGAAAGCACCAGCCCAGATATAAAGTACCCGGGCTCTGAATGTCTACCGGAGCATAAATTTATTAAAACCCCATCTTAGACCATAAAGCGAAAGCATCGGGAAAGTAGCAGCTCCCACTACTTAAGTCAGGTTTGTTTTGTGTTTTGTTGTAGTATTTTTTTTTTTTTTTTAATAAAAGGATGAGTGGTTTAGCCATCCTGGCTTTAGAAGGGGCATCTGAAGCACCAGTTTCATGATGCTTTACCAGTTTAGTAGTTAGCGTACTACTAAACACAGAACGGCCACGTAGTGGCCTTCTGCATAAAACCACTTGAAAGGCTTTCTCTGTGGCTGAGTGCCGCCATTTTCCTCTTTAGAAACCAGCAAGGACCAAGTTGGCCTGTAAACAGAAGCTCGTCCCTCGTAGAGGATGGTCATGTAGGCTGAATCCCATCTGGGAGAGTTTGATTGGATTGGACAGAAGAGGGGAAAGGCAAGTGGGGGGGGAGGGGTAAAAGAAGCTACAAGGTATAAAGGGGGGGTTCAGCTTCTAAAACTTCCCGTTCATCAGACAGATGACCGTCTGTGAAGGCTGTCTGCTCCCCACCTTTCATGGAATCTGCAATCCCGAAGGAGGGTATCAACTATGTGGAGGTTCAAACGAGGACACGTCAGTGTCCGGACCATGAAAGACAGGGAAAGATGGAGACACTATCACATATTGGTGGAGACTGCGGACTTGTGAGAACTGAAGGCGCTGTGGCATCCTGGATTGAATCCCAGGGTAGAGGAAGGACATGAGTGGAAAGACCGAGGAAATCCAAATATTATCTGCACTTTACTTAATAGCATTGTACTGCGTTACTTTTGTATTTCTTAACAGTACATTTTTATCTTTCCTGGACATTAAAGTTTACTACCTATGGCCATGTTTAAAAGCAAAACACGTTCATGAAATTATTTTCAGTGTGATAGAAATACAGTGTGTTTTTCTCCAGTTTAAGTGGTGATGGTCACACAACACTTTTTCCCTATTGAACTTGATATCTAAAGGAATAACTAAATCCGATAATTAAAGAAATCCAGGGAATTCACATGACTCTACTTCAAGGTAAGTATGATGTCCAGTGTTGTCTATATGCTCATTGCCTCTTGAGAGAGCTCAATGGGTGTGAGGAGAAAGTTGAAGTGTATCACTGGTAATACCATTACTCCTTATCCACTTCCTACGTGCCAATCTATTTACCAACAGTCCTCTGGGAAAGAACTAGAATTTGGGGAAGCAAGAGGCAGGGCAAGAAGGTTACCAGGAAGTCAGAGCTACGGGGTCTGGGTTCAAAGCCTTAGGTATATAAGAACAGCTCCTTCAACCCATACTTTGTAGACTGAGTTTCCACATGAGATTTCCTTTAGGAAAAAAGTTCTACTTGAGTTTGGTCAGGGTGGGGTGGGGGTAGGAGAGAACCTTTTTTAACTTTGGTTATGAAAAATCTTGGGGCACCTGGGTGGCTCAATTGGTTAAGCATCTGACTTTGGCTCAGGTCATGATCTTGAAGTTCGTCAGTTCCAGCCCCATTATCGGGCTCTGTGCTGACAGTGTGTTGCCTGCTGGGGATCCTCTGTCTCTCTCCGCACCGCCTCTTTCTCTGCCTCTCCCCCATTTGCAGGCACGCTCTCTCTCAAAATAAATAAGCTTTTAAAAAAATGAAAAATCTCAAACATATGCAAAAATAGAAGAGAGCGAGTCCCCATGTATCCATCACCAAGCATCAATAATTATTGATACATGGCTATTCTTATCTCATTTATACCACAATCATTCCCCCACCACCTGCTCCCGCAAGATTATTTCACGGTAAATCTCAGACATCACATCATTGTATCTCTAAATATTCCTATATGTATCTCTAAAAGGTACTATTCTTGTGAAACACATAACCACATTATGCTAAATGAAATAAACTAATCACAGAAAGACAAATACTCTAGGATTCCACTTACATGACATGCTTAGGGTCGTCAAAATTATTGAGACAGAAAGGAGAATGGGAGTTGCCGGGGGCTGCAAAGAATGGGGAAATGAGGATTAGTGTTTCATGGGTACAGAGTCTCAGTTTTGCAAGATCCAAAGAGCTGTGGAGATCAATGGTAGTGATGTTGCACAACATTAGAAATTTATCTATTACCACCGAACTGTACATTGAAAAACGGTTGAGTTGGTAAATTCTGTGTATTTTACCACAATAAAAAATAGAACAAAAAAAAAAAAAACCTTAAAAAAACAAACATAACCACAATAGCCTGAGTACTGAAAAAATGAACACGAATGCCTCATCAAATAGCCAGGAAGTGTTTAAATTTCCCCAATTACGCATAAGTTTTGTTTTGTTTTGTTTAGTTCGTTTAAACAAGAGTCACACTTTGCATTTGGTTTTTGTCTCTTAATTGTCATACAACCCAATGGGCTGCAAAATTTCTCACGTTCTGGCTTTCCTAATTACATCCTTGTGGTGTCATTTAATATATTCTTTGGGCTATAATCTTTTCTTCTGCTGATTGCCCCCGCCCCCCTTAAACATACTCCTTACTAGTGTCGGTTCTGGGCCTTGTTATGCTGAACCCTCCCCAGAAGTGATTTGATTCGATTTGATTCATTGCTATGGCTTCATTCTAGTCCGCTTGAGGGCGGCACGCCCACCTGCCCGACGAAACTCTTCATCTCCGAGCTCAACGAGACTGTCTGAAACGGAGTTCACCGTCTTCTCTCCCTTCCACTATCAAACCTCCAGTGCTCCCTGTGTTCCCTTCTCCTCAGTGAATGGAACCCCAATCTGCACAGACGTCCAAGCCACAAGTGTGGGCCCCATCTTGAACCCCTCCCTCCTCTGCACTTCCTACACCCTCTGTTCCAAGCCCTGTCAGTTATACCTGAACCACTGAATAAACTCATCTGCTTCTGTCCGTTCCCCAAACCAACACTCCAGTTGATGTCACCTGTATCTCTTATCTGGATCTTCTCTGGAATCTCTTGTCTTGATTGCTTTAACAGTCCCCTGACTGGTTTTCCCATTAAAATTGTCATTAGATTGCACCTTATTTTTTTCATTCCTCATCTAGAATTGTCTTCCTAAAACCAAATCTGATTCCATTGCTCTGCTATTTAGAACTCTTCAGTGGCTGTTCATTGCTCTAAGGATAAACTCCAAATTGTGAGATGTGGGAAGCCCTTCGAGATTTGGACTCTCCCTTCAAGACTCACTCCTCCCCTACCTCTTCTATACCCTTCCTACTACACCCCTGTCATCAAGAGTTCCTTCTGAATCTCTAGTTAAGCCTCTAGGCTCTCATCCCTCTTCTCACTTGCCCTCACACCCTGTTCCCCTCACCTATTTAATCCCTATTTGTGCTTGGATTTCTAAAATTTTTTTTAATGTTTTTAGTTACTTTTGAGAGACAGAAAGCAGAGCATGAGTGAGGGAGGAACAGAAAGAGAGGGAGACACAGAATCCGAAGCAGGCTCTAGGCTCTGAGCTGTCAGCACGGAGCCCGACATGGGGCTTGAACCCATGAACTGTGAGATCGTGACCTGAGCTGAAGTGAGATGCTCGATCGACTGAGCCAACCAGGCACCCCTATTTGTGCTTGGGTTCCTGCTGTGATGTTCCTCCTGTGTCCCTTGGCTGTGATCCCCCAAGGTCGGGTTAGTGGCTCTTTCTCTATGCTCTTGTTGCCCCCAGAATCAGCCCTAACGGCACTGCTTGTAATCTCATCAGAGAGCTCCTTAAGAGCATGTCTTGATGCTTTTATGTGCTCAGGGTCTGACGAATGCCTAGGCACTTAATTGACTAAATTGATAAAGGAGTGAAGGAATAAATGAATGGATGACTCAATCAATGAGTGAAAACTTCTCATATAAATGATCTAAGCATACCAAAGGCCAGCTAGATTACTCTGATTTTCAAAAATTCCCATCTTTTAGCCTTGTAATGTCAACTACTCAGATTCATCCAATACCAATCCATTATTCCCTTTATCCTGCACTGTAAGACTTTTCTCAATGTAGCAGAGGAAAATTATCTTCAAAGCATTTCCCAGATAAATGATGAAGTTAGAACACGGGGCATAGAATTTTATGATAAAGTAATTAGTTAACATGCTCCGAGTCTCTGATAACTCTTCTGTGAGTACAGGAAATTATGGATCCTGAGGACATTCTGGAAACAATTTCAGTTAAAAAAAAAAAATCAGATGCAACATTAAATTCTTTTCTTTCAAAATACCCAAAGTGTGCAATATTCTCTTAGTAGGCTATTTCCACTATGTGACATTTCCATGGCTATTTATAATGCATTTCTGTCTATAAAAGAAAACACGCCGTGGTTCTTTTTAAAACGAACAGTCAGTACACATAAAAGAATTTTTGGGTTTTAAAAAAAATGCCCATATTTCTAATACTGTACTCCCTTTCAAGAGACAGGCTTGGGTCCTCTTCTGACTTGTCAATAATGCAGCTTTGGAATTCTTTGGGTTCTTTGGTGACTGTCCCAGAGTGAAGGGCGTCCCACTGCCCCTCCTGTGGCCTCGCTGGGGCCCCAGCAGAACACAGAAGACAGACCACTGTGGCCTGCAAGTTCAGGAAATGATGTTAACCTTATGGCGGCCACTGTCGTCCTGGGAAACAAGGAGGCGATCTCTCAAACCTAGCTCAAGGGGTAAATATTGGTACTTTATATAGGTTACTCGTTCCTCCTTGCTCACCACCCTCCTGTTAACCTCACAATGCATGTTCCCTAAGAGTATGATGAGGGCTAGGAGAGGCAAGCCCGCAATTACCCTGTGGCCCCAGTTCCACACAGTACATCCAGATAGTATTTGTTTTCGGCAAAATTTTATTTACAATTAACAGTTCCACACGTGAAAATCGTAACATTTTTACACAGACAGTTTCCTTTGGTTAGATGTGCCCACCTCTGCAGAACTTTGATGCTAGAAAACATGCAAGCTGTAGGGAATGCAAATACTAAATGCATTAATCAACCAAATAAGGCCCTGCCCCTGCTAGGCAATTTGTACCGTTATAGGCCTATATACGCGTTAAAAATTCTTCACCTTCTAGGGGCGCCTGGGTGGCTCAGTCGGTTAAGCGTCTGACTCTTGATGTCGGCTCAGGTCATGATCTCACGGTGTGCATTCAAGCCCTCCCCGTCAGGCTCTGCACTGACAGTGAGGAGTCTGCTTGGGATTCTCTCTCCCTCTCTCTCTGCCCCTCCCCCACTCATGCTATCTGAGTCTCTCTCTCTCTCAAAATAAATAAATAAACCTAGGGGCGCCTGGGTGGCGCAGTCGGTTAAGCGTCCGACTTCAGCCAGGTCACGATCTCGCGGTCCGTGGGTTCGAGCCCCGCGTCGGGCTCTGGGCTGATGGCTCAGAGCCTGGAGCCTGTTTCCGATTCTGTGTCTCCCTCTCTCTCTGCCCCTCCCCCGTTCATGCTGTGTCTCTCTGTGTTTCAAAAATAAATAAACGTTAAATTTTTTTTAATTCTGTGCTAAAAAAAAAAAAAAAAGTATGGGGCACCTGGGTGGCGCAGTCGGTTGGGCGTCCGACTTCAGCCAGGTCATGGTCTCGCGGTCCGTGAGTTCGAGCCCCGCGTCGGGCTCTGGGCTGATGGCTCAGAGCCTGGAGCCTGTTTCCGATTCTGTGTCTCCCTCTCTCTCTGCCCCTCCCCCATTCATGCTCTGTCTCTCTCTGTCCCAAAAATAAATAAACATTGAAAAAAAAATTAAAAAAAAAATAAACCTAAAAATTAAAAAAAAAATTCTTTACCTTCTTAGATCCAACAGCAGCTTTTTACAAAATGAAAAACATTACCTTTCTCATTTTAAAGGAAAAACAATTTTTTTTTAATTTCAATGTTTATTTATTTTTGAGAGAGAGAGGCAGAGCACAAGCAGGGAAGGTGCACACATAATCCCATATGCAGAGTATCAAGCGGATACTGACAGTATGTCCTTAAGGAAGCTCATCTATGATGACAGAGGCCCTCACTGTGCGCTGGCCAATCCGCACTTGAAAGCCACCATTTAGGCAAGATTGTTCCAGACTCTTAGCTGGAGCAAATGGAAGAACTGCCACAAACACCCAGGCACTTGCGGGAAAAGGCCGGCAGGACATAGGACATAAAGAGTCTGTGGGAAAAGGCCAGCAGGAGATAGGACATCAAGGAGGTTTGCTCTCATTAATTAGCCCCAACCAAATAAACAGCAGAGCCTAAGCATCCTAAAAAGATGAGATGAACTGAAATCTTAGTTCGTTTATTCTCATTGTACTCAAGGTAATACATTTATCTCTGGGTGCAGGTTAACCCACATCTGACTGTGATACGTAACTTCGAAATTGCCATTATTTTCTTGGTCCAAAATTGCTTTTTGATTTCTTCTCTGTCTCAGGCTTTTTGAGAAAATTTTAAACTGCCAAGAAGTTTCATTTTTGTGTGTGTGTTTATGCTCGTGCTGAAACTTTTAAGTTTTCTTGTATTTTGTGCCTGTGTAGTTTCTAGGATTTGGAATGTATTGAAAAGTTTGTGGCTGCTAAATGATCAGTACTTGTAAATATCTCATGATATGGGATGTAGTCTCTTTCAAGATTTGTTCTTTTTGCTTCCACTGCTCCTTGATCACAGCAATTATGATCACTTAAATGTCACCTTTTTTTTAATGCTTTTATACTGGATGGGTATCACACTTTGCCATTTTTTATACAGTATTCTCTTATTCTTGAATTCTTTGCTGCAATTTAGTAAGCAGGACATTTTCGGGTCATTTTTTTTTTCAGGACAGGCATAACATGAGGTGCATTTTCTGAATCCCCAAATGTATCTAAGAATATCTCTGTTGCATTTGCATATAAAACCGTACTGGCTTGATATAAAATACTGAGGTTACTTTTTTCCCCCTGCAGAATTACATATTAAAAAAAATTTTTTTTTAACCTTTATTTATTTTTTGAGAGACAGAAAGAGACCGAGAACGAGTGGGGGAGAGGCAGAGAGAGAGGGAGACACAGAATCTGAAGCAGGCTCCAGGCTCCGAGCTGTCAGCACAGAGCCCGACACGGGGCTCGAACTCACAAACTGTGAGATCATGACCTGAGCCAGAGTCGGACGCTTAACCGTCTGAGCCACCCAGGCGCCCCAGAGGAATCAAATTTTTAAAAGCAGTTTTAGGTTTTCAGAAAAAAAAAAAAAAACAATTGAGAGAAAAGTAATCTTGAGTTGGGGTGGTCATTTCTTGCAACCTGTGAACCCGTATCAATACATTAATACTAAGTCAAGTCTACACATTAGGGTTCACTCTTGTATACTACATTCTATAGGCTTCTGGTAAGTATATAATGGCATGCATTCACCAATACGGTGACCTAAAGAATAATAGTTCTTCTGTGCAATCCATTTCTTCATCCCTCCCTCATACCCGCCCCCTTATTCCTTGGCGACTTCTGATCTTTTTACTGTCTCCATAGTTTTATCTTTCCCGGGATATCACATAATTGGAATCATAAAGTACCCTGCCTCTTCACATTGGCTGCTGTCCCTTAGCAATATGCATTTAAGGTTCCTCGATGCCTTTTAATGGCTTCGTGGCTCCTCATTTATTTATTGTTTTATTGCTTAATAGTTCTTCTTTGTCCGGATGGATCACAGTTTGTTTATCCATTCACCTGCTGAAGGACATCTTTGGTTGCTTCCAAGATTTGGCGATTACAAACAAAGCTTCTAACAGCATCTGCGCGCAGGTTTTTATGCGAACATAAGTTTTCAGCTGAAGGAGCCCGATTGCTGGATCATCGGGGAAGAATATAGTTAGCTTCTTTGGTAAGGAAGTGCCAAACTGTCTTCCACAGTGGCTGTGTTATTTTGCATTCCCACCCAGCAATGAATCAGAGCTCCTGTCCCTCCACGTTCTCACCAGCATTTAATGCCATCAAAATTCTGAATTTTGGCTGGTTCTAATAGGTGTGTAGGGGGGAGAGAGAGAGAGAGAGAGAGAGAGAGAGAGAGAATGAGTTGGGGAGGGGCAGAAAGAGAGAGAGAGAATCCCAAACAGGCTCCACACTGCCCACGCAAAGACCGACCTGGGGCTCGAACCCACGAGCCGCAAGATCGTGACCTGAGCTCGAGTCGGACACTTAACTGACTGAGCCACCCAGGGACCCCTCATTGTTTTAATTTACATTTCCCCCCACCCAGGGACCCCTCATTTCCCCGGTGACATATGATGTGGAGCATCTTCTGTTTCTTTGCCATCTGTAGATCTTCTTTGGTGAGGGGTCGGTCCACATTTTTGAGAGAGAGAGAGACACAGACGGAGTGCAAGTGGAAAGGGGCAGAGAGAGAGGGAGACACAGAATCTGAAGCAGGTTCCAGGCTCTGAGCTATCACCAAAGAGCCCAACGTGGGACTCGAACTCACGGATCATGAGATCACGATCTGAGTCAAAGTCGGACGCTTAACCGATTGAGCCACTGAGGCGCCCCTCTCATTTTTCAGTTTTCAGAGTTCTTGAATCTTTTTTTTTTTTTTTTTTTGGAGTTCCTCTTGAATCTTGAACACCAGTCCTTTAGCTGACACGTATTTGGCATAGATTTCCTCCCAGTCTGTGGCCCGTCTTCTCGTGCTTTTCATTGTGACCTTTTGGAAAGCAGGAGTTCTCAAATGGCGTTGTATCTAAAGAAGTCATCACCAAACCCAAGGTGGTCTAGATTTTTCCCCTATGTGTCTTCTGGAAGTTTTATGGTTGTGCATTTTACGTGTAGAGCTCGGATCCATTTGGAGTTAATTTTTGCAAAAGGTGTGAGGCCTGTATCTAGACTCATTATGTTTGCATATGGCTGTCTGGTTGTGTCAGTACCATTTCTTCTGTCTTTTTTTAAGATAATCTTCAGTTTTTTTCTGTCTGTAAGTTCTAGAACTTGCACTTTCCCCCCAAGTCACTGGTTTAATTTTCTGTAGCCTCCAGTCTTCCGTTCCCTGTTTCTATGGACTTTCATTGATCGTTTCCAATTCCCTCTTTACTTTATATCTTCCTTATCTCGGATTCTTTTTGATAAGTGAGCAATGGCCTCTCCAGTTTTCTTTGAGAATGTGAACTATGGATTTTTTTAAAACTTAAATTGTACATGAGGCGCCTGGGTGTTTCAGTCGGTTAAGCTTCCGACTTCGGCTCAGGCCACGATCTCACGGTCTGTGAGTTCGAGCCCCGCGTCGGGCTCTGTGCTGACAGCTTAGAGACTGCAGCCTGCTTCGGATTCTGTGTCTCCCCCCTCTCTGCCCCTCCCATGCTCATGCTCTGTCTCTCTCTGCTCTTGACAATAAATAAACGTTTAAAAAAAACCTTAAATTGTACATAAATTGGATGAGCATGCATCCTGCTGAAGGTCTGTTTACACCTGTCATACTCTCACAGTTACTAATAGCTAAATACACAACAGAGTTCGTGGGAATGCAAGCTGGTGCAGCCACTCCGGAAAACAGTATGGAGGTTCCTCAAAAAACTAAAAATAGAACTACCCTACGACCCAGCAATTGCACTGCTAGGTATTTACCCAAAGGATACAAGTATGCTGTCTCGAAGGGACACGTGCACCCCAATGTTTATAGCAGTGTTATCGACAATAGCCAAAGTATGGGAAGAGCCCAAATGTCCACTGATGGATGAATGGATAAAGAAGATGTGGGATGTATATACAGTGGAGTATTACTCGGCAATCAAAAGGAATGAAATCTTGCCATTTGCAACTACGTGGATGAAACCGGAGGGGATTATGCTAAGTGAAATGAGTCAGTCAGAGAAAGACAAAAATCGTATGACTTCACTCACATGAGGACTTTAGGAGATAAAACAGATGAACATAAGGGAAGGGAAACAAAAATAATATAGAAACAGGGAGGGGAAACAAGAATAATATAAAAAAATGGTATAAAAACAAAAATAATAAAAAAATATAATATAAAAAAATATATATTATATAATAATATAAAAAACATAAGAGACTTAAATATGGAGAACAAACTGAGGGTTCCTGGAGGGGCTGTGGGAGGGGGGATGGGCTCAGTGGGGGAGGGGCGCTAAGGAATCTACTCCTGAAATCATTGTTGCGCTAGATGCTAACTAATTTGGATGTAAATTTCAAAAAAACAAAGAAAAAAAAGAAAAAAAGTAAGGAAAAGAAAAAAAAAAAAAAGAACGGTGTTCAAAGGTGTTCCAGTTTGGACAAGAGATTCTATGGTGACTCTCCATACAAATCTTAGTTATGTGTCCCTGAGGTTCAGCTGAGCCTCGTTTTCACCATGTGCCTCTTCAGAGTTTTTACGGCTAAAAGAAATTAACTGCTGCCCTTTATTATCTTACCCGGTGCAGGGACAAGTCGTTCGACATGTGACAGGATTTCACCCTCCCCCAAACCCCACAGGTCAGAACGACCCTCCCCGTTTTACCAGAGAGGAAACCGATGCCCAGAGATGGGGGCTGGGGAAAGAGAGGGGCTCTGTGCTTTGCTGAACTTTCCTGACTAGGAAAAAGCCTACAGACAGGAGGTGGGAGAGGGCAGTCGCTTTATTTGTCGGGATTTTTTTTGCGGGGGGGGGGGGGGGGAGAGGAAGCAGGGAAGCCCTCTGAATCTGGCAAAGGTGGCCCTTTCCTGAGGCTCCCTGGAGACATCTTCCCGCGTGTGGAACATCTGGGGTGGGAATGGGCACGGAACACGAGCGGGAGCAGAGTCTGACATCTTTTAAGAGCGTGAGGATGACTCCTTCTGCAGGAGGGCCGAGCCAGAAAGGTCATTCTGGGCCTCCAGAAATCCAGCCTGCCTGCCAAATGCATCCTTGTGCCGCACTCCTGACCTTGGGAGATACCTGCACGGCCTCTGTCGGGCTTACGATGAGGTGCAGGAAAAGTACAAAGGCTGAAAACTTGACCGGTCCAGAGAGACTGACAACAACGGGCCAGACGCATTAAACGCTCACAGACCGCGAGGCTGCGCACGACGACCACCCCGGATACGGGGACCTCGCCAGAGATGTGGCCCAGCCCAGACATGCTTTACGCCCGATAATGATCCAAACGGACTCCTCGAGAAAGCAATCACCCTGAATACGCTGTGCCCTCCAGACGTGTAACAGGCCTGGCACACGGGCCACTCCCCTGCTCAGAGCAGCGCTGACACGGCCACCTGCCCAGACCTGCTACCCATCCCGTTCACACCAATGACCTAAGGCGCACGACCACTTGCTGGCACCGTGAGAGGCCCCGCCCACCAGAACTCGGGTGGGTAAGATGGGGAAGGAGACCAAGCTGAGGTTACCTGAAGTTCCCAGCAGAGCAACACCTTCCATCTCGCAGCCATATAAAACCCTGCTACTCAAACTGCGGTCCCTGAAGCAGGCGCCCTGGCGTCACCTACACGTGTGTCAGAAATGCAGAAACTCAGACCTCATAATCCTGCATAATAAATTCATAAAAATCTGCATAATTCCCCAGGTGGCTCATACGCACTTGAAGCACGAGAAACGCTGCTAGAAACGCTTGAATATCTTTCTAGAAGTCTGAGCCGGGCATCATTTTTACAGGATCACCGTAGCTGAAGGAGTGAGCGGGGGGTGGCGCCTGGGTGGCTCAGTCGGCTGAGCATCCATCCGGCTTCGGCTCGGGTCGTGATCTTGCGGCTCGTGGGTTCAAGCCCCGCATCGGGGTCTGTGCTGACAGCTCAGAGACTGGAGTCTGCTTCCGATTCTGTGTGTCTGTCCCTCCTCCGTTCACACTCTCTCTCTCTCTTCTCTGAAAGTAAATAAATAAAACATTTTTTAAAAATTAAAAATTCATAAAAAAAAATGACAGAAAGGAGCAGGGAGCAGCCATCGTTCATGTGAAGATATGCCTGCTCACTCAGGATTGTCGTCATGGGCGGGCAAACATAACAAGCAGGTGGTGATGGCTGACAAGTCACATGGGTTTAGGAAGCTTTGTTTTTCTTAATCTTTTAGAAAACAACCCCAGGATCTGCACACACTTCTCTGAGCCTAATCCAGAGCCAGAAGAGAATTCTGAAAAATTATACACGCTTCCAAGTCTGTTACGGGAATAAGTTTCTGGCAGATTCTGCCTATTTCCCTCAAAATCTGAACATCGTCACAGTCAGGTACTTATTCCTGCCACTCTGACAAGAGCAGGATTATTAACTCTGCCTACAGTAAAATATTCATGTGAAAAATAAAATGCGTTGCAATTTTATGCATTACAACTACCATGAGCTGTTAATGGCTTAGGTGTCCAGACACATCTCATTCCTCACGAGGACTCGTTTCCAACGAGGACACTTCTCGTGTGGCTAATTCGGTCCCCTCGTTTTGAACTATTGGCCACAGGCGTGCTGATTCTTCTGTTCACTTCTCCTGACACGGAATCTGTGTTTGTCTCACAACGAAAGTTGAGACGGATTCTGTCAGAATTGTTTTTGTTCCCTTCCAAATGTTTCAGTTCCAGAAAAAGGGAGAAGGAAAGTGTATCGTTTTTCTTGGCCAGATTAAAATTCCAATTGCCTGGAAGGATGAAGAGCTCAGCAGAAATTGCCTCGCCGGCAACCTTCACCCCAACCCCATCTCTCACACACACACACACACACACACACACACACACACACACACTAAAGCAGCAGTCAGGTGACTCTGGGCTGTTTGCTGCACAGAAGTGATGTATTAGAAAAAAACGAAAGATAGGCACCTGGGTGGACCAGTCGGTTAAACCTCTGACTCGGTTTTGGCTCAGGTCATGATCTCACGGTTCGTGAGTCTGAGTCCCATGTCGGGCTCTGCGCTGACAGTCTGGACTCTGCTTGGGATTCTCTCTCTTTGCCCCTCCCCCGCTCCTTCCTCTATCTCCACTCTCACAAAATAAATAAATAAACATTTAAGAAAAGAGAAAAAGGAAAGAAAAAGGAATCTCTTTCCAGCTCTTGAGCTTTGAATAGCTGTGTTCCCGAAGCATCGCTTTCGGGAAACTTTCTTCCCTGTGATCAGAGAAGCAACGGGATTGTGGGTGAGGGATGCCCATCTCCACCAGAGGAAGGAGGACTTTTTCTTTGTACAAAGGTACTTCTGCTCACCAAGCAGGGAGCCTGCGTGGCTGTGCACACCCACAGGGCACACTGTTTCCTGTGTGGACCATCCAGACGGGTGTCTTTTTCTGATTTGCGCGAAGGCAACATAAATGCTCACGGAGACCCGGGGGTGGGGGTGGGGGGTGGTCCTGAGCAGGAGGCTCTGTTTTCCGCACTTAAATTAGGCCAAGGAAGGTCAGGAAGTAAGGAGAGGAGCTGGGTCTGCTGCCCCATGGAGATTCCTGGGGAGAGAGGAAGACTCTAGAGAAGAAATGGTTACGGTTACGGGACATATGTGGGCAGAGGGAACTTACCTCTGGCTGTTTCCTGTATGGGAGCAGGGAGCAGGGGCAGCAGCTTCTCTGCTGCCCCCAGGGGGATAGAGGGCCAGCTCCATCATGAACTTCACAGACAAGGAAACGGAGGAAGGAGAGGGCATGCACAGAGGAGGCTAGCTGGGGAGGGGGGAATCGGAACCAGAACCCCAACGATCAACACCTGTTTTTCCCTGACCTGTGGCCCCCTCTCCTCACAAATGCACACCTTCTTATAATAGAAGCTTACCAGAATTTGGGGTGGGGGGAGTGGGGGACAATGCAAAGGGCGGTGGACCCACAGTGGACCAAGTTTAAATTTCCTCCATGATGGTAGAATAGGAGCTTGGGTTAGAAGATAAGTGGTTACAGGGGGTGCCTGGGTGGCTCAGTCGGTTAAGCATCTGACTTCAGCTCAGGTCACAAACTCACGGTTTATGGTTTCTTTTTTCTTTTTCAACGTTTATTTATTTTTGGGACGGAGAGAGACAGAGCATGAACGGGGGAGGGGCAGAGAGAGAGGGAGACACAGAATCGGAAACAGGCTCCAGGCTCCGAGCCATCAGCCCAGACCCTGACGCGGCGCTCGAACTCACGGACCGCGAGATCGTGACCTGGATGAAGTCGGACGCTCAACCGACTGCGCCACCCAGGCGCCCCTGGTTTATGATTTCAAGCCCTGCGTCAGGGTCTGTGCTGACAGCTCAGAGCCTGGAGCCTGCTTCAGGGTCTGCGTTTCCCTCTCTCTGACCCTCCCCTGCTCACGCTTTTCTCTCTCTCTCTCTCCCTCTCTCTCTCTCTCTCTCAAAAGCAAATAAACATAAAAAAAAATTTTTTTAAAGGAGATAAGTGGTTACAGGAAAAAGGAAATAAAATAAATAAAAGAGGGTACATTTTTGCTTCCCTGTATTTTGTAGGCTGAGTCATACCTGCTATCCTTCCTTCTGCCCAGTCAGGCACCACTGTTTATTTTGAGACAGAGATTTCTAATACTACCTAACATCATGCTTTTAATCAGCACGAAGTGCATATTTTTTAACTTGGCAAACGATGTAGTTCCTTAGAAAAACATTTTTTTTAATGGCATTGGTTCTCAAAAACAACATTTAAAGACTTCTTAAGCAAATTCAAATTTCTCTGATATTAAATGGAAATATCCTGACCTCTTACATTCTAGACAGAGTTTGCTAATAGTACAAATATTTCAGAATTTATTGGTAAAATAATAGTCTGTATTAAGTTCCAATTATTCTGTTAATGTTTAAACCATCTTGGGGCTCCTGGGTGGCTCAGTCAGTTAAGTGTCTGACTTTGGCTCAGGTCATGATCTCACGGCCTGTGAGTTCGAGCCCCGTGTCGGGCTCTGTGCTGACAGCTCAGAGCCTGGAGCCTGCTTCGGATTCTGTGTCTCCCCCTCTCTCTGCCCCTCCCCCACTCGTGCTCTGTCTCTGTCTCAAAAATAAATAAGTCTTAAAAAATTTTTTTACACATCTTAAGTTACCTAAGCTCAGCATGTTTGTCCTCTCATTTTCAAGAAACAAATTCGTTTTGCGCCCCAATGAAAAGGTACACTTGTATAAAAAAAGACGTTTCAAACAAAATGGGACATTTCGACCCATTTTTAAAAAGCAGCAGCCTGGTAAATAAATACAGGCATGTAAATAAAGGTCTCTGGCTTTCTTCTCTTCCAATAGTTGGAAGAGACGAATGAAAAAGAATTAATACAGTAATTTTCCTATTTGGCTCCCCTTCTAAACTTTCTTCAGCTCCCCAGCATTTATACCAAATTTGCCTTAGTTCTTATTTGAAGGGGACAGTCATAGAAAAGTCTTGAGAAGTGTTATAAAGTTTCCTAATTAAGATACACATTTTTTTCTAATACGGATTAAAACAAATGTTTTCTGTATTTACAAGCGTTCGGTATAACAGCAACAACATCCCTCTGGTTTACAAGTCAAAAGTGAGGAAAAATACACGTCGCCTTTTGCTTTTACAGAAGCACACACGTCACGTACACCCCGATTCAGACACACAGCCTGAAATCTAAAGCACACAACGCAAATGGTCACAGGGGGTAAAGTGATCTCTTCCGGAAGACTCTCCCCGGTAAGCGTATCGCCCCCTTTACAAAAACGCCACATAAGCTAATTCCCGTCCTCCCTCTCCCTCTTAGACGTTTAATTTCAAGTGCACGCTTGTATGGAGCCCATGTTACGCTTGCTGTTCTGTTCTATTCAACTAGGTGTTGCTCGAAGGTACGTACAGACGTGGTTTAGACTTCAGGACTTCATGCCCCCAAGGTTAAGGCCGCGTACCTTTCCCATCTCCGGCGGGAGTGAGAGACAGAGACACGGAATCCGAAGGAGTTAAGACGGACACTGACTTCCCCACATTCGTCTAACGAAATCCTCAGAAGTGACCGATTTAAACAACTCCACTTCCCATCCTCTCCTGAAGTTGGGGGAGAAGAGGAAGGATGTTTATGGTGGTTGTTGAGCGAGGCTTCAGGGAAAGCTCCCCCCCCCCTTTTTTTTTTTTTTTTTTTTTTGGCTTCCTCTTCTTCCCCATCTTTTTTGCAGGGAACAGAAAACAATGACCACGGTACGGTGTCTACACCTTGGGATCTTGAGGCTTCAAGCTCTTGTATTAAGGGTGGCTGAGCCAGACGGCAAGGGGGCTGAATCCCTCACGACGGGATGGGACCACCATTGCAGAGCATGAGGTAAGGTTCCATCGGAGAAGCAGCATCACTAATGTGTGTGTGTGTGTGTGTGTGTGTGTGTGTGTGTGTGTGTGTCCCATGACAGAGACTGAACCTTGAGTAACTTCGGGAGCAGGTTAAGCCCTATCTGTAAGGCTGTGGTCCTTGTACCTGATGCTAGAGTCTGCACGCGGCTGAGAAGGAAAGATGGACATGAGATGAAAGAGAAGACCAACCGGAACACTCTGGCACCATCTGGAGTCCTTGGGACAGACTGGGCCCATGTTAGGCCTTACTGACCTGACAGGTGGAAACAGCCCTTAGACACTGGGGACTTTCACGGTGGAGCTAAATGCACACACCTGACCCGGTCATCCAAGAGGCTAAGAGGATCTGAGAAAAGGTGGAATGAGTGTGGGTCCTCACATCAATGAGGTGGGCCAGCAGATATATGAGAACACCCGCGTTCTCAGGTGACCCCAGAACACAGGATGGCTGCCATGGCCCTTCTCCTCCCCACATTTCCCCAAGAACCTCTGTGCAACCCCCTCTAACCAGGGACACACGGGAAAGGGAATCCCAGAATACGGAGCATCACACAGCTTGGAGGCTGTCACATCCTGTGGTTCGTTAAGTTTCCTTTTTTTTTTAATTAAAAAAAATGGTTTTTTCACATTTATTTATTTTTGAGAGACAGAGAGAGACAGAGCATGAGCAGGAGAGGGGCAGAGAGAGAGGGAGACGCAGAATCCGAAGCAGGCTCCGGGCTCCAAGCTGCCTGCACAGAGCCCGATGTGGGGGCTCAAAACCACGGACCGTGAGATCTTGACCTGAGTCAAAGTCGGATGCTCAACTGACTGAGCCACCCAGGCGCCCCTACATTTCCTTTTTTTAGAACTACTTCATTTGAAACACTGTTAGCAATGAAATACAATCCCTAATGGATGCTGGGCCCCTATAAAGAAATGTTGACTCGTGGCTGAACTAAATAACGAATGTGACATGTGGACTCAGATAACTTCAACAGAAACTTTCCTTGTCTTGATTGCATGTGAGACGCCCCTTTAAAGAAAACTATTGAAAACCTTCAAGAAAAGCATACTTGGAGAAGGAAAAGTTAAAAGGTCAAGGCATTGCTAGAGAAGGGCAGAATGAAAGCATCATCTTCTTCATTCCGGAAAGAAGGCCAGGAAGGGATAGGTCATTGTCTATTTGGCAACAAAAGACATGACCAAGAGAACTGTGGGGCTTGTAAAGAAAATTCTGAAAGGTTAATTCCGGGATGAAGGGACAGCATCGCAATGCCAAGTTGTTTTTTAATTTTATTTATTTTTTCTGAGAGAGAGGGAGCGTGTGTGAGCAGGGGAGGGGCCAGGGTGGGGGAGAGAAGACAGAGAGAAAGAGAGAGAGAAGAGAATCTTAAGTAGGCTCCATGCTGCGCATGGGGCTCGATCTCACGACTGTGAGATCATGACCTGAGCTGAAATCAACAGTTGGGCACTTAATCGACTGAGCCACCCAGGCGCCCTGAGTTGTTTTGCTTTGTGGCGTAACAGGCACTCTGTTATGTGACATAAGCTTTTGAAGTACAAGCATTTACGTTTTAAGCCCGT
This sequence comes from Felis catus, assembly GCF_018350175.1. Taxonomy (NCBI): domain Eukaryota; kingdom Metazoa; phylum Chordata; class Mammalia; order Carnivora; family Felidae; genus Felis; species Felis catus. Next base: position 7,888,863 of record NC_058381.1, read on the forward strand.
TACTGTGTTGTTACAAACAAGACAATTCCTTGAAATCTGGGAAGGCGGGCGGCACACCACTTGTGTCAGGTGGATCGTCTGGAACTGAGCGAGGACCGCAAGCAGGTTAGTGGAAGCGGGGGCTACCTGTGAACAATAAAGGGGGCAGGAAGCAGAATGGGGCAGAGAGAGCTTGCAGATCCTGAGGCGGACCTGACTCTTTGGGAAGAAAGGGGAGGGAAGCAGGATTCTCCGCGAAAGCCTCAGATTGTGATGCAGATTTGACAAGGTTCAGGTGAATCCAAAGGGGAGCCCTGGGAGAGCCCCACATCTGGCAGAAAGGGCCAAGCCCTAGGATTCACGTCACGCTCAGTCGCTGGTTGGGACATTTCTTAGAAAGAATGTGGTGTCGGCTCAAAAGCCGGGTTGGATCCTGAAGGTGCTGACACTGGAGGCTGTCAGCCAAGCGCACTCCCCATCCCGGCGATCAGCGGGACCTTCCTTGAAGGAGATCTACGCAAGCGGGCTTCTGTGCCTGCCACGGCACGGTAATGATAGATAGATCCTTTCAACACGAGAGACAAACCCATGTCTCAAAGCCAAGATGATAAGAATACTTATTAGGGCAGCGTGGCTTGCCTCGGACCAGAAACTCATTGGGAAGAACGATTAAGAAATGAATGGGTCTCTACCAGGACATATTACTCTTGATTTTGAGCTGGGAGGTTGTGCTGTGTTCACCCCACACCCCGAACTGGACTGGAACACGGGTTGACATTTATCCACGGTGTTCCCTGTGGCCAAATTCAGTGACTTTTCTCCCCACTCAGCACACATTCTCCAGGTGAGTCAGGCTCCCGTATCTCCCCCACCCAAAGCCCCGCTGTCCCCGCACCCCAACCTCAGGCTTCCTACCTTCCCTAATACCCTAACTTCCCACCAAAGTGTACCTGCTCTGTTTTTCGTTGGCAGACTGACAACCGAGGCTGAAAACTAATTCGCTCAGCTGATGAGAGCATGATGATCGCCTTATTTACCCCTACAGAATTCACCCAAAGAAATGGCTAGCCAAGGGGGGTGGGGGGGGGTGCGGATTTCCTTTCATTTGTTCAGGCCGATGTTGGTGAAATTTTGGACAATGTTGGTAGGTGGTATTTGCCGTTTACATCGAGAAGGCAGCAGCTTATGCTAAATATAATGGCTAATTATAAATTGTATTTTATATGGAATAAAATAATTCCGTATTTTGCTCCCAAAAGGTACTCATTCCTGATTAACGACCTCAGCAAGTGGGTAATGATTATTCATCGGCCTCTTTAGGAACTTTAATCGTGTGGAGGACTTTCTAGACTTCAGATGGACTACTCTAGATAGAGGCAAAGAAACAGTAATCAAGTAACAAGTAAGTACCTGCTGGATACAGGGGATGGTGCTTGGTACTTTAAGGGTACCACGGGTTTAATTTAGCTGTCCGACAAATTATACACTACAATGCCATTTTACAGATGAGGGTCAGAAAAGTTCAACGGCCTAAGATCAGTCAACCAGCAAATTATAGTGGTCAAGCCTGATGCAGATCAGGTCTATCGGGCTCCCCGCTCTTTTACCCTATTCTTTCTCACCCTACAATTCACAATTACTCGGACTTGCGACTTGAACTCCACCTCCATTGACATTAGCAGGGTTTAACAGTTGGTGTGCTGGCTGGTGGCGGGGGGGGGGGGCAGCTGGAATTACAGAGAAGATAAGATTGGCCACGTGTCGATGACTGCTGACACAATTACCCCACACCATATTGGGGGAGGGTTATCACAAATTTCTTTGCTTTTTATATATTTGAAATTTGCCATAATAAACGCTGGCTTATAGGAATGTTCATTCTGTAGAGGCTTTCGATAGCCACAAATGCAGGATCCCAACTGGCAATACACACACACACACACACACACACACACACACACACACAGCTAAAAACTTCTTCTACAGCAGACAATGCAGATATTAATCAGTTGTCAAGGTGCAAAACCAAGTCCAGAGATCTCGGCGTGCCCCACATACATCAGTGGGAGCAAATGCTCCCTTTCTGTGAATGAATCACAGCATTCAGCTCCACTCTGTCATGCTCCTCGCCGTTTGCTCAAGCCCAGCCAAACCAAACGAGGGATCACCAGTGGAGAGAACTGCAAATGTTTGCAAACTGTGAGCAAATGAGGAGAGAGTCCCACATTTAGAGAGACATGAATTATTGTGTGCAGGTATAAATAAACATTGTTCTCTGCTCAGGGTCTGTCAGCACCTCCGTGCTCCACACAAACTCATCCAGAGATAAATGAGCTAGTGTTACTCATACCTGATGAGCTCCAAAAACCACCTGAAGGGGCACACGCTGTACTTTGCTAAGCTTGTTTGCAAAACTCAGCCCTTGGAATACAGAGCTGCCCACAAAGCACGCAGCCAACTCTGAAATATGTGTTTTTAGGGAGCCATGAGGGCAAAACGGGTGTTCTCTTTTGTTGACCCACGTTCCAGGTCTTGGCAGTGGGCGCTCCGGGAGTCCAGGAGTCCACAATTATTTTCCCCTCTCCCTTGTCCATTTTTTAATTAAGGCACGCTTATTATATGATATGTTTTAAAATACAATCAAAAGGAACATTTAAAATTGCCTTAGTTCTCCCAACCAGAAGTAACCACTGCTAATTTTGAACACATGCTTCTAGAATTTTTAATGCATGTATAAAGTCTACAGAATTAAAAGAGGAACATAGTGTAGGTAACCTGCATTGTTCATTCAAAAAGAGCCTATGAACGTTTTAATGCCCATAAACAGCCTTTACAACGATATTTACAATGTCTGAGCATATGGACATAAAATAATTTATTTAGTCAAGACGTATTATTGGAGATTTACCGGGAACTGAACCTTTGGGCCGCTCTCAAATTTAATTTTTGCTCCTGAAACTGAGCTTGAGTGACTATTTTCATAGACAACTGTTTCTACCAATCCATTGTAAGGATAAATCCTTAAAAGCAGAATGCACAGATTAGAACTTTTGGAGGCTTCTTCTAGAGAGTACACACGATCCTGTTCCTCATCATCCTACAATTAATAGCACTGACTGATAACTATTCTTTTTTTTTTTTAATTTTTGCCAATTCAAAAGATATCTTTGCATTATATCACTTTTTTAAATTTGTGCTTCTCTTACATTAATGATACCAAAGTTTTTTTTGTTTATTTTTAAAAAATTTTTTAACGTTTATTTGTTTTGAGAGACAGACAGAGTGCGAGCAGGGGAGGGGCAGAGAGAGAGGGAGACACAGAATCGGAAGCAGGCTCCAGGCTCTGAGCTGTCAGCACAGAGCCCAACACGGGGCTCAAACTCACCAGCCGGGAGATCATGACCTAAGCTGAAGTCGGACGCTCAACCAACTGAGCCACCCAGGCACCCCAATGATACTGAAGTTTTTATCATATTTATTGAAAAAATGTGTATCTTCCTCTCTGTGCATATGCTTTTGTGCATTTAGTATTTATCTCTAAGGCTGTTCACATCTCAATAGCAGTATTTCCTTGTCTGTCCTGTGCGATGCAATTTTCCCCCATTTTTGACTTGATTTGTTCTTTGGAACACAGAAAAGTTTAAGATTTTTAGGTTAAAAAATGCACACACCTTAATCTTTATGGATACTATGATTTAAGTTGTACATGGACTATCCTTCCCAAGCTTATCTGTTCTTTTCTTAACTCGTTTAAAATTTTTAATCTATCTGGAATAAACTTTAGAGAGTAGTGTGAGGTATAGACATGACATTTTTTTCTCCCCATGTGATGAGTCAGTGGTTCCTACCCTGTTTTTAGTATAAACACTCTAATTTGTTGTGATGAGCACTGGGTGTTATATACAAGCGTTGAATCACTGTATTGTATACCCGAAACTACTATTACACCATATGTTAAATTCAATTTAGATAAAAATTTATGTATATATGTACATATAAAAATAAGAATATATACATATACATGCATATATATGCACTCTTTTCCCTACTGATTTAACCTATCGCCCTTATCTAAATATGCTAGATACTTACATAGTCTTTGGTCTGTCCTCATTCTTTTCATTCTGTTTCAGTGGTCTTGGCATCTATTCTTGGGCAAGTACCACCAAGTTATTTTAGCTACTGGTCACTTTCTTTTTTTAAAAAATTTTAAAAATGTTTTATTATTTATTTTTGAGAGAGGCAGAGCATGAGCGGGGGAGGAGCAGAGAGACAGAGAAGGAGACACAGAATTTCAAGCAGGCGAGCCTGACGCGGGGCCCGAACCCACAGACTGCGAGATCATGACCTGAGCTGAGGTCTGACGCTCCACCGACTGAGCCACCCAGGCGCCCTGCAATTGGTCACTTTCCAGACGTATTAATACCTTAGTGGAGAGCCCTATCTTATTCCGTTTTGTTTTCCGACTTTTCTTAGCTGTTCTCTCTCATTATTCTTCCTCAAACACTTTGGAATCATTTAGGCACTATGTCTGGGATTACGTTACAGCCATAGATTACGGTGCAGAGAATGAACAGCCTGCGATATTCTCTCTCCTAACACAGAAAGCTGGTGTCTTTTCATGCATTGCAGTTACGTTGGGTGGGGCCATCTGATCAGTTCCGAGCAGTGAGCTGGGAACGTCAGAGACATTTACCACGTATGATCAGAGGGAATTAAGAGCATATGTGAGTCTTTCACATTCTCTTCCTCTGAGGTGGTGACCATAGAGGCCATATCCTGAGAATGGTGGAGTCACAAGGTGGAAACAGCCTGGATTCTTGAAGTCCTGCTTGGAGGACGGTAATTCTGAAGTCACCCGGCCCGCACTAAGCTTGAAGTGAGCAAGACGTAAACCTTTGGTTTGTTTCAAGCCATATAGGTCTGCGGCTTTGTTTATTACCGTAGTATAGTCCCTTAGTAAAGGCTGCACATTTCTTAAGTATTGAGAGGTCTCTTGTTAGATAAGGGAGTCACACTTTCACTTCCTGTGATGTTCCTTTCTACCGGACAGGGGACCCATCTGCCTAGCAGGAGAGGAAGGGGACAGATAGATACAAGGCAGGAGCCTAAGAGCTCCTGTTCCTGATTGTAGTTCTAGCTCACACTCGGCCAGGGCTGCAGGGCAATGCTCCAGGGTGGTTCTTCCCAGAGCAGACCCACTTCCTGTCTTAAGCTGCTGACCTGCTTTCCTGAGCCCGGGAACTCGTTCCAAGTAGAAAGGCCACCGAATGCTTCAGGCAGCCTCTGTGTCTGTACCTGAGACGCTCAATCCTGGATTGTTTGTCCTGGCTCCCGGCCCCTCTAGCTCTGAGTCCGGGGAGGCGGGCATTGGTTGAATTCTGCTTGGTGGCCCCTCCTCGTTCTCTGTGCAGGAGTCTCACCCTTTATGTGTCCTGAAATCGCGGACTGATGGGCTCTTGTCACAATCTGGCCTCACCTATGCTCTAAATTTGCAGGAGTTCTTAGAAATTCCAGCCAAGTGGGCACCACCCCCGATTTCACAGGCACACATGTTCTTTTCATAGAGAATGTGGAGGTGTGTGGGGGGGGGAGGGGAGAATTAATTAAATGTGTGAGTGCAAATCGTCATTTTAGACTAGTGGTTCTTTCATGGGTATTTTCAGGAGAACGTGGAAAAACTAAGTGCAAACCCAGATGTCAGTGGAGGGAGCAAGTTATCCCCACCCCCCCCCCCACCATCCTCTCTGCACGTGCAAGAAAGTAGCACTACCTGGATTTATGTTCCCACTGAAACTTCCCTTAGAAAATGGAAATGATTACGGTCAGTTTCAAATGATATTTTTCCCTCGGTTGCATAAATCAGGCTAGCCAGAACTCAGGTGATGTTCTCCTTTGCTTTCCCGCCCCGGTTCCTGCTTTTTCAAACACCCATTCATGAATGAGATCTTATCTGTGGCAAAGGTCTTCGCTAACCCTGGGGTAAAATATATTAAATACGAGTATTTTTTTTTTCACAGAGCAAAAACTACTCAACTTAAATGCCTATCAGATTATACCCTTTCTAATATTTTTGGCATGAAAATGATCTATCTCTTATGAAGCAATCTTAACGTACCCTGGATGGTAGTTTGATTTGTTTTAAAACGCCTTCACGGAGTTGTGGGCAATGCTGTGTTTGGTTTCTACATGATTTTTGAAATTTTTTGTGGTCTATACAATCCCAGACCCTAGGAACCACTGGAATGCATCTTCAAATAGTTGCTCAACAAGTGGAATATTTTCTGAGCCTTTGCATTTCTGAGAATGCCCGCCTGTCCCACCGAAAGACGAATTGTTGGGTATAAAGTTCTTAGCTCATAACTTTCTCTACCTCAAAACCCCGTGGAGTCATTTGGCATCTAACTGCTGCAGAGGAAATGTCTGAGATCAACCTCTTGTAAATAAATTTTTACTGAATAGTTGCAAGACTTTTTGTTTTTTCACTTACACCTTCCTGTTTCTCGAGGCATTGCTGTACGATTTCCCCAGGGCCTTCACTGAGATGGCGCGTGTGGTGGCTGATGGCCAAAGGGAGAGATTCTAGAATCATCTAACTTCGAATCTAGTTCCATGCTTCACCAGCCACTGTACCCTTGGGTGGTGTTAGAGGTCACACTGTGTCCGCCAAAATGAGATGCTCAAGTCCTATCCCCCAGGGACCCATGAACGTGACTTTAGTCGGAAGTAGGGTCTTTGCGGATGTAATCGAATGAAAAGGAGGTCGTTAGGGTGGGCCCTAGTTCAGTGACTCATGTTCTTATAAAAGGGAGGTTGCAACACACACACACACACACACCCCCCAAACACCTCGTGAAGACACAGACACAGAAGGAAGCTGGCCATTGAAGACAGAGGCAGAGGTTGGAGCTCTGCGGCCCTAAGCCAAGAAATGAGAGTTATCAGAAGCTGGAAGAGGCAAGGAAAGTCCCTCCCATAAAGGCTTCAGAAGGAACACGACCCTGCTGACATCTTGATTTCAAATTTCCAGGGGAGACAACCATTGTTTTAAGCCAACCAGCGTGTGGTCCTCTGTTACGGAAGCTCTAGGAAACGAATGTGGATTTCTCAAAGACTATGCACTTCAATTACTTTATCTATAAAAGGTGGATAATAACTTGTGATAAGACTATAGGGAAGGCGAAATATGATAAGATAGCAGAAGCTACTAAGTTCTGGCAGGCAGGAAGAATCTAATGAATAGGTTGTACCATCAAGGTGTCCCTGCTCCACCCTCCCATCACCTTCTTTGGGTAGCTCTCTCTCCCGGAAACGTTTTTTCTGCACTCTTGACGTGTTTTTTTTATACAAAGCTTATATGGTTTTCATAAAATAATGAAGTCATTTGCCTTAACTGTGGAATTCCTGGGCCACCCCCAAAGATTTTTGGTTCAGTAGGTCTTAGGTAGACCTCCAGAATGAGTATTACTTGGGGGTGTCCAGACATGAACTCTCATTAAATACGGAAAGTGCAATGTAATTTAAGCGGCAGACCTGGTATTAGGATTCCTGTTCTATAAATATGGAAACTGAGGTCAAAGGAAATTTAACCCAAGTCAGAAAATGTAAAATCAAGTAGTTGTGTGTTTTTTTTTTTGAGGCTGAACTTCAAGAACTTCACTAGTTGGATGAAACGTGAAACTCTAGACTGGTATGAAAAAATGCCAGATAATGAGGACTCCATAATACATAAAATATGGGAGACGATCCAGTATTAGGATTAAGAACACATGGAATCGGAAAGGTTTAAATTCTACTTGTGGCGCTTACTTTCTAGCCGTGTGAACTGGAGAAAACTATTTAGCCTTTGATGGCTTCAAACTCTTCTCATCTGAAAACGGAAACAACCCCTCTCAAGGTTCTTGCGGAAGTGACTTGAGACGCCACGACAAGGCATTTAATACAAAGTAAGTGCTAGATGAGTGACGTTACTTTTGTACACACGCATTGTTTTTGATTTCAAAAAAGGGGCCAACATGTTCACTCTCTGCTCTTGACTGGCCTTGAATAAATGCAGGGAGAAAGGAAGTCCAGAGGTGAGAATTAGGACCTGATTTTAGAAAAGATGTGATGTCCATGCTTTCCTGGGAGCTTATAAATGAGTATTGTTGTGAGAGTAACTTCTCTGGGATTCTTCTGATTAATCTGCCTTATTAATTCGTCTCCTTGTACCTTCGAATTCTCTTATTTTTATAATATTGACGGCTCACTTGCCAAAATACCTCAGAACCACTTTTAAGAGTTCCCAGTAGCTAAGAGAAAATGCGTGCTTGAGGATGCTCTTTCTGGGTTATGATTTTCTCAAGGCAGAGCGCCCAACAGGCCTTGCCTCCTGCCGTGCATGAACATTTCATCCTATTTTTCCACTCGGCCCCAGGATGCCGTGGAGGGGACCAGGAAAGGAATGCTTTCCTGGTGTGGGGAAGCAGGACAGTTTGATGTCATCAGAGGAGTTGGGCACACAGAAAATAGCAAGCAAAAGGACAGGAAGCTGATGTGCACAAAACCGCTTCTTTTATTTTTGTGTTACCTAAACCACTGTGGATTTCTGTATCGTATTAGAAACAGCCCCCACGTTCAAATTTATTTTTGTGGAACGTGACCTGCTTTTCGGGTGTCTGACAATGATTCCAGGTGTTTCTCTGCATCCTCTGTCCTCAACAAGCTTTGAGGCCAGGTTGCTGGTCTCCCCTGTCCTACTTGTGGAACTGATCAATCATCCAGGATGCAAGGAACAGGAAACTACACGCTAGCTTAAGCATAAAAACACGCCTGGAGAAATAAGTCTGCAGATAGACCTAACAGCCTTGCTGCAGTGACTCAACAATTTCATCCACAAACCGGGCTCTATTCTCTCTCTTACACCCTGCCGACCTCTGCTGGCCTCTTCCTAGTCGCAATATGGCTGCCTTGGCTCCGGGAATCACACTCTTCAGCCCTGCTTCCTGAGTATAAAATGGAAAGATCAAGAAAGCACCTTCTTCTGCATGCCTGCCTTTTTTTTTTTTTTTTTTAAGCAGTAAACAGAATTATTTCCAGAAACCTTGCAGGCAGGTTTCTCCTATTTCTTTAGCCAGGCTGTGTAACGTGGCCATCTCTGGAGGGAAGAAACTCTGGGAAATGCGAATGAGGTAAATCTGATTGACCTAAGGCGATCATGATTCACCTCCTGGGGCTGGGCACACTGTTTCCCTCAACAAAATGAGGCCACTATTAAAGAAGGCAGAAGGCCATGGCAGTGAGTAGAATCTCCTATAGTACATCTTCCTGTTTTTTTGTTTTCCTTTTTCTGCACTGTGGAGCGGCACTTTTCCACTCCCAGTATACCAAGAAACCACGTGTGGAACCAAGCCCGGGGGAGCTGAGGGGGAGAGCAGCCGGCAGGTTACAGCTGAGGTGTCCTATCTGATTGGCATGATCTTGGCCTCGATCAGATCCTGATGTGGTCAGTTACCCTGGAGGAAGTATCAGCAGATGTGGGGGACCGATGTGAGCTGTTCGAAGCTCACAGGAGGCTGTTCTTTAAGCTCTAATCCGTACAGAGAGGGGAGGACATGTGTTCCAACAAGAACTCTGGGGGGTTTATCTGCCCTGGCTCCAAATCTAGCTTGTGTCCCGTGTCTCAGCCCTGCTGGAGCTGGGAGCCGGCACGCCCCACACCTGCGGGCTCACGGCGTGGCTTTGCCAATAAGGGGCAGCAGTGCTGCGCGGCTGGGACCGGGAGAAGGGGCCCCCTCTTCCCACCTGCTGCTGGGCTGCCGGCAGCTCGGGTGCCTCTCCCTCCCATGCCTATCCTCGCCAGCAGCAGACGGGCCTGGTGTGTGGCTTCTCTGACACTTCAAGAACCAGCCCGGTCAGGTCCCCCTTGGAGACCCGAGCAGCCCTGTTCCCCTAAGTCTCTAAACTGTAACAATCCTAACCTCTCCCTTTTCTTCTCCCAGCCAGACAGGTGATACCTGCTTCCGGCAGGTGCTACCTCTCCGACGCCTCACAGATCTCTCTTTACCCTCCCGATTGCTCAGTCACCAATTCTGCATGTATGCATCTGTATGTTAAATTTCCTGTTCAAAGGATGGGTGTGAGTCCTCTCTCCTGACCGGCCCGGACTCAGTAGCGCTGTCCTGAAGAGACAGACAGCCAGGGGCAGAATCCTGAGACAGCCACACCTCCTCACACCTGAGTTGTCTCCCGTCATAGCAGATTACCTTTCCTAAGCCTCCAAAAGAGGATAAAGGCAGATAAAAGCTACTGTTCATTATTATTTTTAAGCAATTTTTACATGTTCATTTATTTAAAATTAAAAAAACATTTTTTTTTTGAGAGTGAGCAAGCATGAGTGGGGGAGGGGCAGAGAGAGACAGGGAGACAGAGAATCTGAAGCAGGCTCCAGGCTCCAAGCTGTCAGCACAGAGCCTGACGCGGGGCTCGAACTCACGAACTGCAGAGATCACCACCTGAGCCGCAGGTGGACACTTAACTGACTGAGCCACCCAGGTGCCCCTAATGTTTATTTATTTTTGAGAGAGACAGAGAGGGAGACACAGAATCCGAAGCAGGCTCCAGGCTCTGAGCTGTCAGCACGGAGCCCGACGCGGGGCTCGAACCCACAAACTGTGAGATCATGACCTAAACTAAAAGTCGGCCACTTAACTGACTGAGCCACCCAGGCACCCCAAGCCACTGTTTATTATTGAGTAAGGCTCTGGACACACACAGTTATGGGGAAACCCTAACTCCGGTGAGCAGCGCCAGACCAGGTGGGAGCCCAGATGACTAGAACGAGTCTGAGTCCCTTTCAAAGCAGGAGAGCTGTCTCAGGCAAGGAATACACCTAGGCCTGTCTCGTCCTCCAAGATCGTGGGATCAGAAGAACCATCAAAGGTGACGGGGAGTGGTAGGATATTCCAAGAGAAGAAAACCAAAGACCAGAAATCTCAAAAGACTGAACCCAAGGAGAAGACGTGAAGACAAAACCCAGTCTTTTAATCTCTTTGACCATCCTTCCAAAAGCTCGACTCTCAGCAGCATGCCCGGTAACATCCACACCTTCCAGCATTTCATTAGTGAAGACATTACAGGTGGAGTAAAGGGCAAGAATGACAATAGACAAGTAAAACCCTGGATTGCAAGTAACTTGTTCTGCGAGTGTTCTGCAAGACGAGCAAACACGTCTAATAAATTTTAACTTGATAAACGAGCGATGTCTTGCAATGTGAGCCGTATCTGACGCTGAATGTCACATGATCGCCACTGAGCCAAAGGTTGTTGAAATTCGCTTTGATATACGAGTGCTTTGGATTGCAAGCATGTGTCTGGAACAAATCATGCTTGCACACCAAGGTTTTATTTCTAATGAGATGGAAAAATGTTGGCCTGCACGTCTAGAGAGGAAGTTCTCTCACTTAGAGTAAATTAACCTCCCTAGACCTCACTTTCCAAATCTATGAATTGGAAAGGTCGAGCTACACAGATGTTCGAGGCCTACCTACTCCCTGCAAGTCCTATCGACCTACATTGAAAACACATTGCAAAGGGCAGGGGTTCGTATATGTCTTTTCCCAAAGAAACCTGTCCAGGAAAAAGAAGTCTAATGAAACAAGATAGTTCCAAATCAGGAAGTCTGATTCACCTAAGACTAAGTAAAAATCGTCAGTACAAATATGTTGCAATCTCCTAAACTGTGTGTGTGTGTGTGTGTGTGTGTGTGTGTGTGTGTGTGTGTGTGTAAGGCTAGCATTTTCCAAGTTTTCATGGTATTTCACAAAATGGGTTGCATTCAAAATGTTTCAGGGCGCCTGGGTGGCGCAGTCGGTTGAGCGTCCGACTTCAGCCAGGTCACGATCTCGCGGTCCGTGAGTTCGAGCCCCGCGTCGGGCTCTGGGCAGATGGCTCGGAGCCTGGAGCCTGTTTCCGAGTCTGTGTCTCCCTCTCTCTCTGCCCCTCCCCCGTTCATGCTCTGTCTCTCTCTGTCCCAAAAATAAATAAACGTTGGAAAAAAAAAAGTTTTAAAAAATAAAAAAAAAAATGTTTGGAAACAACAGGGTTCAACAAAATTGTGGCAGACTTCTAGATGCTTACCCCAAATCCACTTCCTACTTCTTCCTCAGTTTTAATGTCACTTTAATATGACTTGTGACAGCAAGATGGCTAGGTCCACAGTGATGAACTGTGACTGGCATAATTAAGCTAGTCACAGCTTCCCTTGCAGCTATAGGCATTATATGCAGCCACGGAACCCTGTTCTTTCCAGAAGTACCTCCAAGGATGACTCTTCAGGAAGAATATGCTTTGAGACTATTGACGTGGGCTAACTTAATCACAACCACAAGACAGGGGAATGTTCTTCCTGACCGATCACGCCAGGAAGTATTCATCGTGTAGGCATTTCTCATATTTCACTCTGGTTTCTCCCAATAAGTAAGAACCTATGCGTTAATTCATGTACTTAATCATACCTTGCCCCGTTTTTAGAAAGGATTTACAACGAAGGAAAAATCTGTTGCCCAAAAAGGTACATGTCTATTAAACGCTTCGATTATCATAAGCCAAGAGCACTTGGGAATTCCAATTTTCTGAGTGTATGAAATGTAACGTTCATGTTAACCAATCTTTTAGACATAGCTGTGTCATCGAGTGAAAAAAAAAAAAGAAAGAGGCTGAAACGCAGTAATTCTCAGTTTTGTGTACGAAAATCACCTGTGGTGCTTAAAAAGAAAATTACAGGTCTCGTCCTTCCATTCCACACCCTCTCTGATTTAATTGGTCTGGAAGTGGTTCAGGCATCCGTAATTTTTAAAGCCCTTTGGGTGACTGTGACGGACAGCCAAGGTTGAAATAGAGTGCTTTATAAATCTCAGAAGCTGTGACATTTCAAGATGCTCGGTGAATAAGGTTGTATGGTATGGTGGAAATAACACTGTAGCAGGTGTCAGGGGTTCCAGTCTTGGTTCTGGAACTCAGTAGCTCGGTGACTGTGGGAAGATGACTTAAAACCCTGAGCCTTAAAATGCTATGGATATAAACGTCAAATGTTTATAAAAGCGTATGATAAAGTATAAGGAGTGTGAAAACTTTTAAGATAGTATTGGATACTGTTTTTCTCTTAATGGAGTGTTCTTTCCCTTGCATGCAGGAAAAAATCTGTTCCTCTAAGTCGAGTTCAAATCTCTGAGGCCTTCCCTGACCCAATTAGAATTGCTATCTCATCTGTATTTCTGCAACATCTTCTAAATTACCCGATCACACTGAACCCGTTAACTGACACCCTCTCCCACCCCCACTGGTACAGGGCAAGCTTCTACAGCTCAGAAGAATCGTATTTTCAGTATCCTGCGTCTAGCAATATTAGCTACCATGGAAGACAGCCAGAAATTGCCCTTATAGAACCCAGCTCCCTACTTCTCTCCTCTTTTTCAAAAGCGGAATCTTTTTTCTTCAGTCCTTTTACTTGGGGAACTCCAACATTAAGGAAAAAAAAATAAGAGAACAACAGAGGAAGGGAGGGCTTCTAAGATCTGCTCTGGGAATCACAACACCAATGGTCATTATTAGAACCTATCCGTAGTGGGCGTCTGTTTCCCCTTTAGAAAGACGTAATATTTAATTCTTGGGACCCTCTTACGAAATATATGTTATTACCCCTAAGTGAGGTTCAGAGGGCTTCTGTAATTTGCTCCAGCGGGTCAGAAGGGCAGGAGGTGAAGTGAGGACGCGAATGCAGCCCTCCCACCGGAGCCCGAGGTCAAGTCCCACACGCACCTTCTACATCCTGAGATGCTCTGGTGATTGCATTCCCTGGTGTGGCTCAGGTCCGACAAGCAACCTTGAGTTCACCGGTCTTCCCACTTGATAGCTAACACGGTAAGGCTGCAACTGGTCAGATTGGAAGGCGGAGGCATCGTTCCAAGAACCAGTTCCTCTTGACGATACAGTCAGCAAGAAGCATCCCAAACGTGACTTTGAAGCGCGCGGTGTCCAGCCCGGCCCATCGCACGAGGCCCTGGGATCCGGCCAGAAAACGCCTGGAAACCTCTGGAAACAAAGGTGCGGGGCCGCCGTCCTCTCCTCCCCGGAAGCCTTGGCCGTTCCGTGTTCCTCGCGTTTCTCGAAAGGACCTCAGGCCTCCGACCTCCCAACTCTACACGCTCCCGCCCAACCCCTGAAAACACCTGCAGCCACGGCCCTGTCTCGCCGCGGCCCGCCCTCCGGAAGTGACGCACAGGAAGCGGCTCTCCTCCCACGGGGGCGGGGAAGGAAGATGGCGGCGCCCAGCAGCCGGTGAGGAGAGAGGACACGGGGGACCCCGGCGGCCGGACTCGTGCGGTATGGCCGCATCCCCGCACACTTTCTCCTCCCGCCTCCTGACAGGTACGGCGCCCGCCCTTGGCCGCGACTGTGGGAAAATTCTCATCTTTTTGCCACGTGCAGGGCCGCGGTTCCGGCCGGCTGCAACCTTGGGAGCCCTTGGAGAGGTCGGCTGGGTACCGGTGGGGGGAAGTGAGCTTTGGAGCAGCCTGCAGTGAAGAGGCCGGGGAGCGAGGGTCGTGCTGTGGCCCCGGGGGTCCACGCCGCCTCCGTCCCCCTCCCCCGGGGGGCTGGTGTCTGGGGCTGCTTTCGGTTTTCCGAGCGGAGGCTGCGCGGGAGGACGGAGGAGAACCTTGGGGCCGCAGGAGCCTCCTGGCTGCTCAGAGCCTCCTTTCCTAGTTGCAAGTATAAGTGACTTGTCAGCTCCCTTGGTGAGGACGGGCGAGCGCCTTGCCGTCGCTCGGAAGCCTTGTTCCCGTAGAAAGGGTTGTGATGACAGCGAAGATAACGTTGTCGTGATGAAGTGACACAGATGGTGACAACCACAGAGGGCGGAACACCGCCCCGCTCAAACTTTTGGCTTTCCACCATCGGCGGTGGCCCCGGATGGCCATCCTCCCGCTTGAAAGACCTGTAACAACTCTATGTTGAAGGCGGTCTGCGCCCCCGTGGCCCTTTGCCCCGTCTGGGCTCAAGTGCCACCTTTTCAGAGATGCCTACCCCGACCACCCTGTTTAAGGTAGAGCCCACCCCCCCCCCCGCCCCTCTCTTCTCACATCCCTCCTATTTCTCTCCCCACGGTTAGCACAATCTGTAATTGTTGATTTACATACAGGCTTATTGTGTGTTTCTCCCAACTAGACTGTTAACCCTGTGAAAGTTAGGGACAGTTTCTCTTCTGGCTCATCTGTGGGCCCCCAGGGCCCAGAACGGTCCCCCGTGTGTATTGTTGGCTCTCAGTATTTGTTTGTCAATGCGTGGTGTTTGTTCATTCGTTATGGAGATACTAAAGAACTGTTTTGGTTTTTTTTTAAATTTTTTTTAACGTTTATTTATTTTTGAGACAGAGAGAGACAGAGCATGAACGGGGGGGGGGGGGCAGAGAGAGAGGGAGACACAGAATCTGAAACAGGCTCCAGGCTCTGAGCTGTCAGCACAGAGCCCGACGCGGGGCTCGAACTCACGGACCGTGAGATCATGACCTGAGCTGAAGTCAGACGCTTAACCGACTGAGCCACCCAGGCGCCCCGCTAAAGAACTGTTAAAGAGGAGGCTGGGAACTGTTTTGTAGCCCCCCCCCCCCCCCCCAAGTAGTTTTGATGAGAACCAACGGCTGAGGAATGTGTTGTTCAAGGTCCATATTGGAGGTAGGTAGGAGAGGCCGGGGACCCCCTTCTGGTCAAATCCCAGAACCGTTTTTTAGGCGTCACCTGTCACAAGCTCCCTGCAGCACCCAGCAATGTGGAGCACAGCGGCTCTACGGAATTCCTTTCTTTCTCTTGATAAAATAACAAACACTGACTTGAAATATTACACGTTAATAAACCAGGTTATTTTATGGGTCTCTCTTGGCTGTGTAATCTCGGGGCACATCATTTGTGTTCTCTGGAATTGAGTTTACACATCTATAAAACGAGGGAGGCAGTTGGACCAGATGATCTCAAAGGTCCCTTCTGGTTCAGAAAGAAGGAAGGAGGCGGGGGGAAGCAAGAGGAAGTATAGGCGAAACCAGATGGTCCATGGTTGTAGTAATTGTTAAAGCTGGGGAGTACGTAGTGGGAGCTCACTGTGTTCTTACGTAATTGCGTGTGATGGAAATTTTTCGTGATGAAAAGTTTTCTTACAAGGTCCGTGATTCTTTTTTTCTGTCCTCCCTGACCGTGAGTGTTCTTTGATCCCGACCCCAGGCGCTCATTCTCAGAGAGCTCCTCCTTTCCGGGTGTTTGAATTGTCACCTCTGCACGGAGGTTTTCCAGTGTGCATTCCTCCGACCGGCTGCTTCTCTGCCTGTCAGTTCTGTACTTTCCGCTTCTTAGAGAACAAGCTCCCTTAACCGCTCAGAGCTCCCCAGTTCCCGTAAGTGGGCCGCGTGTGGTTCCCATGCTTTGTTGCTGGCTCAGTCTTTTCAAAGCTGGTATGAGAGGAATTAATAGACAGTTTAGCTTCCTGAGCCCGTGAACACAGTTGCCAGAAAATCTGCCAGGAAGAAGTATACAACCTGCTAATGTTCCATTTGGAAGGTCGTTACGAGAGCCTGATACATGGAAGCAACGTGGTTGGAACGGGTGGCAGAAAGGTAGAGTGGGATTATATTAGGCATCTAATGGTTATGTCTGCTTTTGCTTCTGAAAATTCAAAGTGTTTTGTAGCCATTACAAGAAATTCAGGACCTTTCAGTTACGTGTGTGTGTGTGTGTGTGTGTGTGTGTGTGTGTACACCACATTTTAAAAGCTCTACCATCATGGGGGCGCCTGGGTGACTCAGTCGGTTGGGCGTCTGACTCTTGATTTTAGCTAAGGTCATGATCTCACGGTTGTGGGATCGAGCCCGGTGTCAGGTTCTGTGCTGAACGCGGAGCCTGCTTAAGGTTCTGTCTCTCCACCACACCACCCCCAGCCTTGTGCACGCACAGACCTGCTCTCTCTCTCTGTCTCTCTCTCTCTCTCTCTCCCTCCCCACAAAAATAAAAGCTCTACCGTCGTGACTCAGTATTGGTGCGAATAGTGGATATGGTCACGTGTTTGCAGATTTTTAATGTTAAGTATCGTAACCTCTGTGGACCTTCAAACCTATATTTGCTTAAGTAGGGCTGAAATGTCTTTCAGTCTCTAGGCACTGATGCATAGAAATACAACACGTTTTGACCGAATGAAGTGTTTTCATCGTTTAAATGTGAGGTTTCCTAGCTGTTGTTTTTTTTTTTTCTTACTACTATTCTGGAAAATCTAGGTTTGACACACTTAACCTTGAGAGATATTTTCCAGGATGGTTCTTTCCTTCCCAGCAACTTGTACTTCTCATTGGACCAAATGACCTCAGAACTGGTTTTAAAATCCTATCTTTCCGGGGCGCCTGGGTGGCTCAGTCGGTTAAGTGTCTGACTTCAACTCAGGTCATGATCTCATGGTTCGTGAGTTCGAGCCCCGTGTCGGGCTCTGTTCTGACAGCTCAGAGCCTGGAGCCTCCTTCTGATTCTGTGTCTCTCTCGCTCTCTGCCCCTCCCCCGCTCCTCCTCTGTCTCTGTGTCTCTCTCTCAAAAATAAACATTAAAAAAAATTTTTTTAAGTCCTATCTTCCCAAAGAACAGTATCAAGGCAATAAAAGGAAAATTATACACCATCCAATTAAAAAACAAAAAACGAGCCCTTGACTATCAGAGGACTCATTTGAAAGGAAATTTCAGAGGACTGATTTCAGTGTCGCTCTGCCCCTCCTGTGCACATATGCAGGCAACGCACACTCACACGTATGGGAAATAAGTATTTCATGATTCACTGAGGTCGGAGAGTCTGATTTCAGTGAAGAAATGACATCTCCAGTCTAAGATAATTGCCATGTGTTCTGAGGGGCAGTGATGCTGCTACCCACAGTCTCTGTAGGTCACGTAGGAAATCCAGTCATCAGACGTTATCTCATCATTGTATAGAGAGCACTCTGCTGAGCTCTTGGAGCAGAGGTGAGTAAAGGGGAAGCCCTGCCGTCAAGGAACCCCCAAATAAGATGGCGGAGACACATGGAAAGTTTCCGGTAAGAAGCGCCACTGAAAAGAGTTTAATATGCCAGAGTAGTCGAACAGAGGCTCTGAAAATTTGACAGGCAGAGAGCAGAGGCAAGACACCAAAAGCAGGGAAACATCGACAAAGATGGACAAATTGTGAAATGTGTGGTGTGCCTAGAGGAGAGTAAGGAGTTACACACGTCTAGGCCAGTGAGGTCTGTCCTGGGCTTCTGGAAGAAACCCTATCTGTTACAACCCATCCATGTCGAGATACTGAGACAGCAGTGGGAAGTAGGCATGAGGACCCTAGAAATGAGTTGAAGATTAGAAGTTACCCTAGAACTGCATTTGCTCAGGGACAATACGCAGTGGGGCATGGTTGTCTTGAATTGGCCACCCACAGCAAGACGCGATGGCACAAAAAGCTGAGAAGCAATGAGTGAAGGTGGGGGAGAACCAGAAATATTTAGTGTCGTGGAAGTGATAAAACCCTCCCCTTCCATGGCCTTACACAGAAGCATTGGATTTGTTATTTGGGAGGAGGTATGGTTTGATTAAAAGCCAAATTCAGACACAGCTGTTTTGCTTCTTTTTTTTTTTTTAATTAAAAAAAATTTTTTTTAATGTTTATTTATTTTTGAGAGGGAGAAAAACAGAGTGTGAGCGGGGACAGAGAGAGAGACACAGAATCCGAAGCAGGCTCCAGGTTCCGAGCTGTCAGCACAGAGCCCGATGCGGGGCTCGAACCCACAAACTGTGAGATCGTGACCTGAGCCGAAGTCAGACACTCAACCAACTGAGCCAGCCAGGCGCCCCTGGTTTGCTTCTTTCTGACATGATTGATAGAGCCCCATTTCACTGAGGACTGTTTCACCTTCCTTTTGGTTATTCGTTTTCCCCAATGTGGCCAAAATACTAATCTGAAATGTATTTACCAGTTTATTGTTACTGAGAAAAACTGTCTCTCATTTTCTGCCATTTTAAAACATGGTCTTTGAAGTTTACTTATTTTGAGAGGAAGGGGGAGAGAGAGAATCGCAAGCAGGCTCTGCACTGTCAGCACAGAGCCCAACGCAGGGCTCGATCCCACAAACTGTGAGATCCTGACCTGAGCCGAGATCAAGAGTCGGACATTTAACCAACTGAACGACCCAGGTGCCTCTGTTTTATTTTATTTTTTTTTTTTTTTAAGATTTTTTTTTTCAACATTTATTTATTTTTGGGACAGAGAGAGACAGAGCATGAACGGGGGAGGGGCAGAGAGAGAGGGAGACACAGAATCGGAAACAGGCTCCAGGCTCTGAGCCATCAGCCCAGAGCCTGACGCGGGGCTCGAACTCACAGACCGCAAGATCGTGACCTGGCTGAAGTCGGTCGCTTAACCGACTGCGCCACCCAGGCGCCCCAGGTGCCTCTGTTTTAAAAGTGACTGACTTGTTTATTTATATTTTCTCAAAAAGATCAACAGTGCGGGCATTACAGCATTTAATACACTAAAAGCGTAATGATCCCCAAATGGAAAATTTCCCATCCCTGCTGAAGAATTATGCTGCCTTGGTGAAACCACTGCAGTGATTGGCAAACCCGATCAGAGGTCTGACCCATCACGCAAGCGTTGCTTACCGCGGTGGCCGGCTTGGCTTCTGGGTAGGTGCCGTCAGCATTTGGTGAGGAGCACTAATCATGGGAGCATTGTTTTCCCCTTTTCTGTGTTACAGGTTGGGTGGGAGGATGTGTCTGGTACCTGGAAGGAAGAGCTATGCAGGAATCCCCTCGCGAGTTCATCCGTCTTTTCAGGAGCGTCCGTAAGCAGTGGATGACATTTCAACACTTTACCTTCCTCAGGCGCATGGTATGTTGAGAAGCGCATCCCCCACTCTGCTGCTATCTGCCTTTTCTTTCTTTGTAGGAGGAAATTTGAGCCATTCCTGTTATCAGAAGAGCCGTAAGAAGTGCTGCCTGAAAAAGATTTTTATTTAGTGTCCTCTCGAGTTTATCCAAAACTTGAATTCCTCGTTTTGATTATTAATTGAAACCAGAATAACCCTGGTGTCCGAGGCTAAAAGTATGGTCATGAACTTATTGATAAAGTTTGGAGAAAGAATGGAAACTTCTGGCATATTTCACCTAGGGTAAAATTAGGAAAAGCTGAACCGTTACCACGCATCTCTTTAAATTCTTTAAGGTTCTGTGAATGTATCAGTAACGTAGAAATAATTTCTTTACCAGTGTGACCTGTGTTCCCGCATCGGCCTTGCATCCAAAAGTCTTTGAAACGCAGGCACTTCTGAGTAGACTCAAGCAAACTGAGATCTTGTCATTTGCTAGGGACTTTATAGTGAGCTTTGCTCATACATCTCGGGCCTCTGGGTTGGTTCCATGATCTCGTGGGCCACAGGGTAACTTACTCCTAATTAGCAGTGAGGACATCTGCCATTTTCTCAAATAGCAAAGTACAGAATGGAGAAATGAGAGCTGAAAACTCATAATTATGACACAGGTATGAACAGTTAGCAAATTCATCCTCTAATTTTTTTTTTTTCAACGTTTATTTATTTTTGGGACAGAGAGAGACAGAGCATGAACGGGGGAGGGGCAGAGAGAGAGGGAGACACAGAATCGGAAACAGGCTCCAGGCTCTGAGCCATCAGCCCAGAGCCCGACGCGGGGCTCGAACTCACGGACCGCGAGATCGTGACCTGGCTGAAGTCGGACGCTTAACCGACTGCGCCATCCAGGCGCCCCAGCAAATTCATCCTCTAAAGTCTGATTTGATACTTCTGTCATCTTTTTTAACTTAGAATGCCCACCTTAAAACTTAAAAGTAACAAAATCTTAATGAAACGTTATTTTGATAAGAGATTTACATTTCCAGAGATGTTTAGATTTCTTAGGTTGGGGATCAAGGATAATGGATATTTAGAAGCATGTATATAATGCCTTTTTTTATATAAACACAACTCTGGTTCATTCACGAGTTTTCATTCCTTTCTAGGACTAGTGTATGTCATTTCAAGTCTTTGTGATGTAACTGAAAATCACTTAACTAGTTATCAGAATAGGTGGGTCCAGGTACCAGGGACACATACAACTAACTCGCCATTGACTCTGTCACTTTATTTCTGAGCTTTGGTTTTCTCTTCTGTAGGTTAAAGAAAGAGATAATAATGATCATGATCCATTTTCTTTTTTTTTTCTTTTTTTAAAATGTTTTTTTAAATTTAATTTTGAGAGAGGAGAGAGAGAGAGAGACAGTGCAAGTCGGGGAGGGGCAGAGAGAGAGAGAAACGTAGAGTCAGGCTCCAGGCTCTGAGCTGTTAGCACAGAGACCGATGTGGGGCTTGAACTCATGAACTGCAAGATTACCATCTGAGCTGAAGTCAGACGCTTAACCAACTGTGCCACCCAGGCGCCCCAGTGATCCTTTTTCTTAAATAGCCTTTTGGAAGCTTAAATAAGATACACAATTTATAAACCGTAAAGATATGTATTCTGTAAAACCAGAAAGGGCCCTATTATGTTAGTAGTTATTACTTTCACTGGTAAGCAGGAGAGATTGTTGGACTCTACAACTCGTGTTCTTCCCACATACACAGCGCTTTAATGTCACTTAGTCCTGAATTCTACCCCACCGCTGAGCCCCTCTCTGTTTGCCTATGAACATTGAAAGTCGACAGTAGGTTTGACTCGGGCTCTCAACGATAGAAAACTTTTTCACCGTATTGGACGTTTAACCTCCAGCTTGTGGTACTGTGTTGAGGAAAATGCTGGAGGGTATGAATAAGAAATAAATTTTTCTTTCAAGGAACTTAAATTTCTAGGACTCTCTAAACCATAGAATTAAAAATCGCTGCTGAGGCATTATAGTCTCTGTACCTCTTAGCCTAGAGATTTCCTTGTAGAAGACATTCTAGCATTCATTGATTCAGCATACGTTTACAACGGTTGAGGAAAATCTCTCAAGTCCAGTATCAGACTGACGGACGGTGTTACTAAACAACCGTCTAAGAGCCTTTGGGGCCTTGGGTTGATAGTAACGTGTACTTTTTTTATTTAGTATGTCACACAACTGAACAGAAGCCTCAACCAGCAAGTCAAACGGAAGCCAGAACCCACGGTGTCCCCTTTCCTTGAGAGAAGCTCTTTGGCTCAGGCCAAAGCAGAGACCTGTGCAATGAGACCTCTTCCACCCCCCCACCTACCTTTATCCAGAAAGCCCAATGACAAAGAACTGCTGGAACTGGAATCGGCCTCCGTAATTGAAGGCTCACTCGATGTGGGAAGAGAGACCAAGGATGAAAAGCAGTGGAAAGAGATGAAACTCCATCTGGATGATTTGCCAGGAATCTTGGCTCGGCTGTCCAAAATCAAACTCACAGGTACATTGCTTTTCCCGTATCGTCAGATTCTTGCTTAAAGCCTTACTTGTGGTCAGATGCCGCCGCCCCCAAAGGAATATCTTCAAACTGCTGATCCTCCATTGGTGGTTTTTGCTCTCTTCAGCGTAACTGAGATTTAAAACCAAGTTTTCCAAACTCCGTTTACACGGAACTGTAAATGGTTTGGCACCAAACGCGTGGTACTAAAACTAGTCTCTCTCTTAGTTGCAATTAAAGTACAATGCCTGTCCTGCATATTTCTCATCTTTTGCGTTTTTACACCTGCTGTCCTCTAAAGCTGCAGTGGGATAATGAGTTCTGGTTGAGGCCTGGAAACGAAAACGCCTGCACGCCTGTGCTTGGTACGCAGCACACCTGCGGTGGCCACCAGGACTCCGAGCTCACTTCTGGGTTTTGCTTCTTGTAGGGCCTCTGGGATTGTCCCAGGCATGCGGAGATTTAGCGCGCTTCTCTGAGAAACAGGTCTGGAACCAGATTTTCGTTGCCTAAGTCTAGCAAACGGCACCAAATTTTACCGTACGCGTTGGGTATTAACCCGTAATCGTGTCAGTTGGTTGTCAACAGCCGCCAGTGAGTCAGGCGAAGCTTCATTGTTGGCATCCCGTCTCGTAGCTAGGCGTAAAAGTAGCTTATTGTGGGCTAACCCTGTGTAGAAGGTGGGGTCTGGGTCATCCTGCAGCTTGAAGACACGGTCTCTCCTCTTCTTGGACGAGCATAGGGAGAAGTATCACGGGCGAAACATAAAGTTAAACCAGGTACTCTTTGAGGAGACAAGTGGGAAGTAATGTTAACGGAGTCAAAATGGAGAAACGAACAGATGAGACAGAGAGGCTTTCGAGAGTAGAGAAAACCAGGGAAAGCGGGGTGGTGGTGGTGTGTGTGTTTCAGGAGAGTTGAGCCTGAAATCCAAGGTGAAAGGAGGCAAACTTCTTTCCTCAGTGACCGAGGTCACTTAAAGAAAATCCTTTTTTTGGGGGGGGGGGGTGCGGGATGGAAAGTAGGCATAGGGAGTTTGACGGGAAGAGCTGAAGAGTCACCGTAAGACTTACCCAGTGTAGCTCTAAAACAGTGAGGCTGATTCCAGGGGCCTCCTCGCAAACATGCCTTAGTGCTTTCCAGAAGCTGAGCAAGGAATCATCACATTTCACCGAAGGTTGCTTTCGTCATTTATGCAAGTGGCGTATCGGTGCTGCCATGGTAAGAATGACTCCCGAAAGCGATCATGAGGATGTCACCCCAAAAATGCGTCCTCCCAGTCTGAAGGCAGCGGAACTGACCTCCGCCACCAGCGAGAACTTCTTGCGTTGTGTGCACCATCGCTGAACGTGCCCACATCAGTATCCCCCTGTCATCCTGCAAATCACTTCTCTCTCTCTCTCTCTCTCTCTCTCTCTCTCTCTCTCTCTCTGTCCCATTTCTGGCAGTGATAGCAGCATTCTTTGCTTCCCCCAGACCGGAAACCTTAGAATCGTTCTTGAGTCTTTGCTGCACAATCTCCCTTCATCTCTAGTCTGACATCCAACCGTTAGCATAGGAGTCTTTTGTAACGCCCATGAGATTTCTCATCCGATTTTCTGAAGCTGCCACCCCAGCTGAGGTCCAAAACATAAGATGTCTGCGGTTACTGCAGGAGCTCCTGGCTGTGATCTCTGCCTCTCTTCTTCTGCCAGACCCACTTTCCTAAAACACTGCCCTCGTGTATTCCTACCCTACCCAAGAGCCTGCAGTCCTTCCATATGGCCTCCGCCTCAGCTCTGCCAGACCTGAGAGGAATGATGAAACTCTTCCCCATAAGCAGACTTTTTCCCCCCACCCTGTCCTGCCCGTTAACTGGTCCTTACACCCACCATACCCGTTCCTCCTGCCCCTCTTGTATCCAGTTAGCGCCTTTTCAAGGCTTTTCCATTAAGCCTTGTCTTGCCTGCTCTTGGCCCGAGTCTCCCTTCTCAAAACTTGGAATATGGCTTTGAAGTCCAGCAGAGTGGAGTTCAGATCCTGGCGAGGTCATTTACTAGTCAAGTGAGCCTTTGGGCCGTTTCTCAGCCTTGTTGAGACTTCTTCGTGTAGAGCAGGAACCATGATCATCAGAGTTAAATCACATGGTGCATCCAGAGTACCCAACAGCACGCCCGACGCATGGGAGCACCTTGAAGATTAGTTTCCAAATGATTACAGGTAGACGTCTGCTTGTCTATTTAACGTATGTTATATTTCCCCTAAGATGTCTGCGGGCAGACGTCGTGCCATCTTGTTGAGTACGTAGCTCTCTACGTACAGTGCTTCTCATTTATAAGGATTTGATTGTAGGAGGGAAATTAACAAATTGAAGTTGTCCGGAGGAGGGCAAGTGCAAGGAAGAGGGGGGCTGGAAACCCTGTCACTTGGGGCAGGGGGTGGTTTTTCTTGGGAGAGAGAAGGGAGGAGGGAGAAAGCAGATGAGGGAAAGGAGAATGAAGACACCTATCCAGCGTCTTCCAGTGTCTGTAGCGCCTTTGATTTAAAGGAGCAGTGCTGCTGATTTACAGTTGAGAGGGCAGAACGGAGGGACTGCACATGCCAGCAGCGTGAGGGAGAGCTCGCAGAACGATCGGGTGTGAAACGGGCTGCCTCAAAAGGCGGCGGTCCTCGTCCTTGGAACCATCCACACGGAAGCAGATCATGTGTGAGAGAAGTTGGAGTGGGGACTCCTGCATCATCAAGGGGGTGGAACTCGATGGTGCTAATACTAAGAGCCTGCCTCTCCTTCGGTATCTGCGGGGCATCTGCCATGTACCTTTGCGCTAAGTGCTAAAGATACAGAGATACAGGACATCTGTCCTCACAGAGAAGCTAATAGTCTGGTGGGGGAGATTTTGTAGGTCTGCACGTGTATAAAAATAAAACCACCGTGGTCAGATGCATCTGCGTTTCGAACCCAGAACTTTTGGTGACCTTTGTGACCTTGGGTAATTGACTTCACCTTGGAAGGCCATAGTTTGGTTTTTTTTTTTTCATTTTTTTTTTCAACGTTTATTTATTTTTGGGACAGAGAGAGACAGAGCATGAACGGGGGAGGGTCAGAGAGACAGGGAGACACAGAGTCCGAAGCAGGCTCCAGGCTCTGAGCCATCAGCCCAGAGCCTGACGCGGGGCTCGAACTCCCGGACCGCGAGATCGTGACCTGGCTGAAGTCGGACGCTTAACCGACTGCGCCACCCAGGCGCCCCTGAACGCCATAGTTTCTTTACCTGTAAAATGGAGAGACTGGTACTCACTTTATAGCCTCATCATGAGGATTAAATGAGACCAGCATGCCCAACACCTTTTAGGCACTTAATTAGCAATTATTAATACTGTTATTTTTACTGTACCCATGCTTAGAGAAATCTGTATTAATGGGTGCTATATTATAATGTTAATGGAGCTGTGTCCTAAGGCAGAGGGGGGACCCAGAGAAGGGATTGTTTCTGCCTGTGAAGGGGGTTGAAGTGAAGGGGTGTTTAAGAGATACTGAAGGCCAAGGATTATAAACAGAGGGAGAAGGCCTTGCAAAGGCAAAGAAGTTGGGTACATCCTGGAATATTCTGAAAACTGGGGATATTATGAGGAATGCAGTACAATTGTATGTGACACAGAAGAGACACTCACTGAAAGTTTGAAGAGTTAGGTAGGGCCATGTTGCCATGCTGGTGTGCATTTCACGCTAAGGAGTTTGGCTCCCATATCTCAGCTGCGGGAAGTTCTGGAAAGTTCTTCAGAGGAACATACAATCACTTTGTGTTTTGTCTCGTGTTTTTTTTAAGTGGCTTAATTATTTCTCAGCTATTACAAGCTTATTACAACAGAAATTCAAATAATACAGAAGCATGTATCTAAAACAGAAAAAGTACCCTTTAGTCCATTCTAGATAAAACCCCTGCTTGAAATGTAGCCTCCTGTGTGTGTACAAGTATGCAGATCTGAACTGATAGGTACGGTTGTACATTTAAAAAAATTTTTTTTTAATGTTTATTTATTTTTGAGAGAGAGTGCGAGCAGGAGAGAGGCAGAGAGACAGGGAGATGTGGAATCCGAAGCAGTCTCCAGGCTCTGAGCTGTCAGCACAGAGCCTGACACGGGGCTCGAACTCAACGAATCGCGAGATCGTGACCAGAGTTGAAGTCGGATGCTTAACCGACTGAGCCACCCAGGCGGCCCTATCGTTGTACTTTTTATGGAAATAGGATCATCACACATACACACAGTTCTGCAACTTGCCACTTTCTCTTAGCTTTGTAGCTTTCACTCAAGGTATTTATTGCTGCCTACTATTCCATTATGCAGAACTGCCATTATTTGCTTAACTAACCCTCTACCAATAAACATGTAGGGTGTTTCCAGTTTTTTCTATTAAAAGCAAATCTGTCGCTAACTTTTTTTTTAGTGTTTATTTATTTTGCGAGACAGAGCATGCACACGTGCGAGCAAGGGGAGGGATAGAGAGAGAGGAAGAGAGCATCCCAAGCAGGCTCCACACTGTCAGTGCAGAGCCTGACGTGGGGCTCGATCCCATGAACCATGACACGAGATCAGGACCATGAGATTCTGAGTGGAAATCCAGAATTGGACGCTCAACTAACTGAGCCACGCAGGCACCCCTCTGGTTAATTTTTATGTTCATAAGTCTTTGGATAATTTGTGTGAGTCTGTTTGTAGGACGAGTGTTTTGAAATGTAAGTGCTAGCTTTAAACTTTTTAGTTTTGATAAATCTACCAGTTGGTTCCTTGCAAAGGACAGTAATAATTTATATGCCCTGTAATAGCGTGTGGGAATCTGATTCCATCTGTATTCTGTGCTTGTACATAAAGCAGTCTTTATCAGTTTTGCCTACAGGATAACTGAAAAAGATTTTTGTGTGTATTCAGTTTCATACTTTACGTCCTGATGGGATTTAACACCTTTTCCTCTATTTTGATCATTTGTATTTTTTCTTCTATTCTTTGTTTCCTATCTCCTTAGTCATTTCTTACTGACATTTTTTGTGATGTTTTGTTGTTTTGATTTTTCCCCACTTAGATATTTAACTTTTATGTATTCAACTTTATTAGTTTTTTTGTTTTTTTTTTAATGCTTAGATATTTTTTTCTGCCCTGTGGTTATAAAAGCATTCACTCATGTTTTTTACTTTACATTTTACTTTACCCGGTACTTTACTTTTCTATTTTTACCACATTCTCTAAGGTTTGGGGACCATGTCGAATTTAGTTCCGTATAAGGAGTAAGATTGTTTATGAGAACTGTGGTAGTGATATCACTGAGCAAGAGTTGCCTGTTTTTGTAAATAAAGTTTTATTGGAACACAGCCACACCCATTTGTTCTATGCTGACATCATGCTGTGTTGGCAGAGCTATGTATTTGTGATAGAAAACTTATGACCTGGAAAACCTGAAACTTTTCCTATCAGGCCCTTTAGAGAAAAAACCTTGCTGACCACGGCTATCGCGCACAGGCCAGTGAGAGGCAAGAATGATGGCCAACAGTGGCACCTGGGTGACTCAAGTCGGTTAAGTGTCCGACTTCGGCTCAGGTCATGATCTCGCGGTTCCTGAGATCAACCCCCACATTGGGCTCTGCACTGGCAATGTGGAGCCTGCTTGGGATTCTCTCTCTCTCTCTCTCTCTCTTTCTCTCTCTCAAAATAAATAAATACACTTTAAAAAAAAAAAGAATGGTGGCCAACAAATCAGTGGCAGTCAACTGAGATGTGATTTGGGCTGAACTAAGGCTGTGGTTCGGCAGAGGGAGAGAGAGAGAGGGACTGAAGAAACAGAATGAACAGAACCTTATGTAGAGGTGGGGGAGTGCTGTGGAGACCTAAAATAAAAGTTTAAGACGCAGAGCCGCGAAGAGTTTGGTTGCCTCGAAGCAAACATTCTGCAGTTCTCTGGGCCCTGTGCTCTGTATTTTCCTTCACCCAACTCTGTTCTCTCAGAGAGAGCACAGTGCACTGACCTCCGGGCCGGAGTCCCTGCGTCCGAATCTTGGCTCTTACTAGTGGAGCGACATTGAGCAAGGTCCATTTAAAAAGCAAAACAAAACCAAAACTACAACACCCCGTGCCTCAATTTACCGACCTGTAAACTAGAGATAAGGATACCTATTTCAGAGCGTTGCCGTATTAAATGAGACAAAATTCGTGAACTACATAGAAGGGCTCTACTTTTTTCTCAAGTAAAAGGTAAATTTGTTAC
Organism: Felis catus; assembly: GCF_018350175.1. Taxonomy (NCBI): domain Eukaryota; kingdom Metazoa; phylum Chordata; class Mammalia; order Carnivora; family Felidae; genus Felis; species Felis catus. Next base: position 7,917,515 of record NC_058381.1, read on the forward strand.
CTGGGCATTTGAGTGTGAGTTTGCCGTCCCTGCTCTCGAAAAGCTGCCCCCTTTCTGGGAGGGATACACGGTGATATGGAGCTGGAGAGTGTGAATCCTGAAGGAAGAGACAGGTTGGAGGGGGAAGAGGGTGAGTTCAGGTTTGCAGTCGTGGATTTTGAGTCTCCACTGGTATGTCCCCAGTGGACAGGTGGCTGTGGAGGACGGGAGCCCGGTTAGGACGCGGGGCTGCAAGACTGAAGGGTCCACAGCGTGGAGTGGCCACGGAACCGCGGCAGTGAGGACAGTGGTCGGCGGGCAGCGCGTCCTGACCAGAGAAGAAAGCCAAGGACGTTTGGGGTGCATCCCCTTTTAAGGATTGGGTAGAGCGTGTTAACGGAGCCTGCAAGGAACTAAACAATCAGAGGAAAGGAAACAGGAAAGGGCTTAGTCACAGAAGCCAAGAGAAGACACGGCTCATAAAGGAAGCGACGAACGCTTTTTTTTTTTTTTTAAAGTAGGCTCCACTCCCAACGTGGGGCTTGAACTTGCAACCCTGAGATCAAGAGGTGTGTGCTGTCCCAACTGAGCCAGCCAGGCGCCCCAAGAAAGAGATCAACACTTTTCAATGTTTATTTTTGAGAGCGAGAGAGCGAGAGAGGGAGAGCATGCGCACAAGTGGGGGAGGGGCAGAGCGGGGGGGGGGGGGGAACAGAGGATCTGAAGCAGGTTCTGCACTGACAGCAGAGACCCTGACGAGGGGCTCGAACTCACCAACCATGAGATCATGACCTGAACTGAAAGTCGGACGTTTAAGTGACTGAGCCACCCAAGCGCCCCGACATCAACACTTTTAAGTGCTAGAGGTCTGCTAAGATGGCTGGCTAAAAAGAGCTGTCTTATTTGGCCATCAGGAAGTCTGTGTTGACTGACTGCTAGCTCAGGAAATCATTACTAGCATTTCCTCTTAGAGTCTTAAATGAGGTACTTGAAATGATTGATTTAAAACAATTCCTTGGGGCGCCTGGGTGGCGCAGTCGGTTAAGCGTCCGACTTCAGCCAGGTCACGATCTCGCGGTCCGTGAGTTTGAGCCCCGCGTCAGGGTCTGGGCTGATGGCTCGGAGCCTGGAGCCTGCTTCCGATTCTGTGTCTCCCTCTCTCTCTGCCCCTCCCCCGTTCATGCTCTGTCTCTCTCTGTCCCAAAAAAAATAAATAAAAAACGTTGAAAAAAAATTAAAAAAAACAAAACAATTCCTTAAAGTTTATTTTCATAGTGCTCACTTCTTTGGGAACGGATGGGAAAGCATGATGATTGGTTTAGGGTCAGTCTTTTGGGTGGGAGGCCACACCTTCTTTCCTTCATCCTGGCTCTCCCTGTGCGCTCTTCCTTTTGCGTACCTCACAGCGTCACATATCTGAATAGGCATTCCAGATGTAGGGTTTGCTATTTAAAACCCAGTGACCGAAATCTAAAGCAATGACTGAATTACTCATTCAGTAGTACCTAGTGCGTTATGTAGCGTGCGTTGACTCATCGGTTCCCACGTGTCAGCGTGCTAACGAGCATGCACGGCCCACGTGTTCAGACGACACTTCCTGGCCGCCTTCCCCGGGGATTCAGATCCTGCAGGCCTGGGACCGGACCCAGAGATCTGCATTTTTGACAAGCATGCCAGATGATCTGACGCAGGTGGTCCCGGACCACCCTTCGAGCAAGTGAAGTAGGTGTTGTGCAGGAAGAGTGGCCATCCCAGAGCCAGCGGTCTGGCTGGATGTGGGGAGCACTCGCGTCGTGAGAGCCAGAGCGGCCCTCGCGACCGCTGGCAGCAGGAAAAGCCAGCTGGGGCAGGATCTGGACCACACAAGAGATGTATGCAAAAGCAAGATGCACCGAGGAGAAAGGGAGCAGCAGCGTCCCCTGGAACCACAGATGGAGGAGTCCCAGGGCAGTAAATTTCCCCTCGTATCATGTTATGTATTCCATGCCCCAGGTTTCTGGACGAGCTAATTGAATTAAAGTCATTTCCTTCTGCTTATTCCATTTAAAGAGGCGGCACCCTTTGGGTGACCCCTACCCTCTTCTTTGACCTTTCACCTCCCCATTTAGTTTATTACTTGGATTCACACATGTCTTGGAGTCAGCAGGATTTTTTTTTTTTTTCTTTAAGAAACTCCCTGGTATCTATCAATTGATTTCTTTCGGACTCTTAACATCTTGGGCCATTCATTTATAGCTAATGATAGCCGAGACAGAAATATCTGAAAGTCAGCGATCACCGTTATAGAACTAGTCTTTCTTTGCCTCTCTTTGTTTATAGCTGTAATATACCAAGGATAATTAACTATAGAATAAGTGAATGGGCCACATAGTGACCATACTTCTATTTCGTTTGTAGGAGAGTGGGATCCCTTGACCCTTATGCCAGGATCTGAGCCAAATGTTTGCTGGTAAATGGTGCACCATTTAAAGGTTTTTGGTTTTGTTTTTTTAGTTATTTATTTATTTATTTTTTTGTATGAAAGGAAGTAAGACTGAATTTATAAAGAAGTAGTAATATGTCTCCCTTGAGTGCCTCTTGCCAGCTGAGCTATTTACAATATGTTTTTGGAGTTTGTTGCAAGGACCACACTGGGTTGAAGAGATTTTATTTGGGTTAGGATCACAAGAGGCTTTGGTGACTCAGCTGAGTTTATACTTAATATAGGTCAATAAAAAGCCAGGCTTTTTTTTTTTCCCCCTGAATAACATCTGTGCTGAAAAGCTACAACCTACTTGCTGAGACCAGAACACGAAAATAGATTGTTAGAACCAATAGGTGATCCTGTCGACGGGACTGATACAAACTACAGTCTATCAATGTGTGGATTTTTCCCCCCTGGAGTCTAGAATGCCTCTTATTAAAAGAAAAGCAACAAGAATGGAGGGTGCAATTTCATTTTACGTTGCTGGTGTCGTTTTTAAAAGTCAACTTACTGCAGTCTTCAGCTCTGTGTAAGCAGCCTTTCCCATTTGCGTAAAAATATTGATTGACTAGAATTATATTCCTGAATTTTCATTTATATCTTCACGTAATTACCTTAATAATTATATGCTTAGTAACTAACTTTTATTTTTTATTTTATTTTTTAAATTTATTATTTTTAAAAATTTTTTAAAAATGTTTGCTCATTTTTGAGAGAGAGGATGAGAGGGAACATGAGTGGGAGAGGGGTGGCGGAGGGAGGGGACAGAGGATCGAAAGCCGGCTCTGCCCTGGCAGCAGCAAGCCCGGTGTGGGGCTCGAACTCACAAACTGTGAGACCACGATTGGAGCTGAAGTCAGGTGTTCAACAAGCTCAGCCACCCAGGCGCCCCTTATTTTCCTTCTTTTAAAGTTTATTTATTTATTTTGAGAGAGAGGGTGTCGGGAGGGGCAGAGAGGGAGGGAGGGAAAGAATCCCAAACAGGCTCCCACTGTCAGCACAGAGCCCTGTGTGGGGCTTGAACCCACGAACCATGAGATCATGACCTGAGCGGAAATCAAGAGTCAGATGCTTAACGAACTGAGCCACCCCAGTGCCCCCAAAATATGCTTTTTCAACTAAACTCGACCTATTTGATGGGTGAAGAATGGCTCTGGAGGTTTTTGTTTTTTTAATGTTTATTATTTTTGAGAGAGAGACAGACAGAGACAGAACTTGAGCGGGGGGAGGGGCAGATAGAGGGAGACACAGAATCCAAAGCAGGCTCCAGACTCCGAGCTGTTAGCACAGAGCCCAAGTGCGGGGATCGAACCCATGAAACGTGAGATCGTGACCTGAGCCGAAGTTGGATGCTTAACCGACTGAGCCACCCAGGCACTCCTGGAGTTTTTAAATTTGTATTTAATGGTTGCTGTGGCCTGAGGAGATGCAGAGGGAGCAAGCTACCAGCAAGGGAACATTTTCCCTGAAAGTCGTTTCCACTGTGTTTCTGAAATCACAGCGCCGGTATCTTGCTTCCCAAGTCTGGTTTTTAGTGGCAGTCTGCCCCTTCCCTCAACCGTCCCCAGCCTTTTTTGGGTACTTGCTGCCTGCCGGGCTGAAGAGTACCCCCTGTGCCAGGACATAGTGTTAGGGGGTGTCATGCTACATCAGACCGATGCTCTGAAACGTTTGTGCCTTGTCTCAGAAGTATGTCGCGGCAAGGCCCTGCTTCCTTTTTGGTGTCAAGACCACTTTTCTTGCCTCAAATGGTCCTGCTGGGATGGGGAAGGGACTTTTCATGGAATGGGCCCATCCTGCCCATGGTCCACCCCCGCCTCTGCCCCTTGCTCTCTACCTCTCCACGTTAGGAAGACATAATGGGTACCATCAGATGGCCTTCCCTTCACATCTTTCTCTGTTCCCTTATTAGTTGGTACTTAGGTATCCAGTTATTTTTACCAATCAAACAATAAAGCAACTGTCTTCAACTCAGTTTCACCTGCACCAAATTTGACAAACATTTCCTGAGGGTTTTGGTATATCCTCTCTACCTGATTTATTGCCGATGCAGGTCTTTCTCTGGTTTTTATTTTTATGCCTTCATTTCCGTTGGTTTCTGGTAAGGGTGGGCCATGAGGATGCCTTTGCCTGTGTTCTAAGTTAGATGACAAACAGATGTATCTAGGCTCTTCTGTTTTCAGATGATTTAATTGCTTTAAATCAGTTCGATGTTAATGAAATTGATTGCGAGTATAAGATGCTACCATGGTTGATGCCAGAGGAACGTGAAGACACATTTCGTGAGGCTAATAACCATTCGCAAAAACTACCGACAAGTTTGAAGAGGAGAGAGAGGAAGAAGTAAACGAAGTTGCGGACGGGCTCGGCTGCACGCAACCGAAGACTTGAAGAACAGTGACTCAAATAAAGGGTTTATTTTCTCTGGTTTCGAGGCGTCTGGAATGATGAAGTCCAGAGCTTGTGCTATGGGAGGTTGTCAACATACCTGGCTCCTCCCCTCGGCTGCCATTTTTCACCTGTGGCTTTTGTTCTCCGGAGTGCAAGGTGACTGCCACTCCTCCGGGGTCACAATGAAGAAGGGGGACATCGTAGGAAGGCAGAAACCTCCTTCCGAGACTCTGCCTTTGTATCCGGGAAGGAAAGCTCCGGACTGGGGCTTCTCCTTGCGTCTCGCTGCCCAGGGCTGTACAACTTGGCTACCTCCGGCTGCAAGGGAGCTTGTGAAGCGTGGCCTCCTCCTTCTGTCTGTCCAGCCCAGTCAGCTGTCGGTAGCCACCTCCACCGTGTCCTCAGAGCGCCCCCCAGGCTGCCTCATTATGCGATGCATCCTCTTCTAGGAGGAGGACGTCAGGCCGCCTGTCTCTCCGCTGTCCGCTTTTCCGAAGAAGACAGAACACCGCCAAGTCCTCCCTGGGACTACGCCACACGGGTGCACCTCGAATGTAGTGTATTCAAGTGAAGTCTGGTTCGCCAGCTCGACATTCCCTTTTCCTGTCGTGGGTGTGGCTGTTCACTGATGTGCCAGCACTTTTTCCCCGTCATCTTCTGTTTTTAAACTTTATTTACTTAAATTCATATTGGTTTCAGGAGTAGAACCCAGTGATTCATCCCTTACATATGATACTCAGTGCTCCTCCCAACAAGTGCCCTCCTTCCTACTCATCACCCTTTTAGCCTTTCCCCCGCCCCCCCTCCAGCAACCCTCACTTCTCTGTATTTAAGCGTCTCTTATGGTTTATTTCCCTCTCTCTTTTTACCTTATGTTTTCTTCCCTTCTCCTATGTTCATCTGTTTTGTATCTTAAATTCCACACGTGAGTGAAGTCATATGATATCTGTTTTTCTCTGGCTGACTTACTTCGCTTAGCATAATACCCTCCAGTTCCATCCACGTTGCTGCAAATGCAAGATTTCATTCTTTTTCATTGCTGAGCAATATTCCATTCTATGTACCCATATATATAGACTATAATATGTATATATATCCATACCACATCCTCTTTATCCATTCATCCAGCGATGGACATTTGGGCTCTTTCCATACTTTGGCTATTGTCGATAGCGCTGCTATAAACATTGGGGTGCATGTGCCCCTTCAAATCAGCGTTTTTCTGTCCCTTGGATAAATACCTAGCAGTGCAATTGCTGGATCGTAAGGTGGTTCTATTTTTAACTTTTTGAGGAACCTTCATACTGTTTTCCAGAGTGGCTGCACCAGTTTTCAATCCCACCAATAGTCCAGAAGGGTTCCTCTTTCTCCGCATCCTCGCCAAGATCTGTTGTTTCCTGAGTTGTTAATTTTAGCCACTTTCGGCATTCTTCATGGAGCTAGAACAAACAGTCCTAAAATTTGTATGGAACCAGAGAAGACCGCCGAATAGCCAAAGTAACATTGATAAAACCAAAACTGGAGGCATCACAATCCCAGGCTTCAAGCTGTACTACAAAGCTGTAACCATCAAGGCAATCTGTAGGAAGGGAATCTGTTATCTTTTTTTTTTTTAATTTTTTTTTTAACGTTTATTTATTTTTGAGACAGAGAGAGACAGAGCATGAACAGGGGAGGAGCAGAGAGAGAGGGAGACACAGAATCGGAAGCAGGCTCCAGGCTCTGGGCCATCAGCCCAGAGCCCGACATGGGGCTCGAACTCACGGACTGTGAGATCGTGACCTGAGCTGAAGTCGGACGCTTAACCGACTGAGCCACCCAGGCGCCCCGGGAATCTGTATCTTAATAGCCCGTCTGGTTATTGATGGTCCCCAGATCCCACTTTGAGAAACTCTTCCTCTCTGGAGAACCCATTCAGTGCCCTCTCCCCTACCCCTGACGCTGGCCATCAGCAAACTACCTGGCTTCCCATTTCTAACAGAAACGAAGGTTTTGTTCTCATCAGGAGACTTCCCGCTACCCTGGTTCATCTGAATTCGCTCCTGTCACTGCCTTTTCTCCCCTGTCCTCCTTTCCTCCCCTCCCCCCCCCCCCCCCCCCCCCGCAACCTCTGGTCACTGGACAGCTCCATCAGCCTGATACCTGGGAGTCCTGTTGGTCCTGCAAGTCCACACAGATCTCCCTCCACCCGGGAGGGTGTGTCCTCTGAATCTCTAGGGAGGACCAAGCCCTTGCTTCTCATCCCTGCAGGTCAGACTTGCCCAGGGGCCTGGTTATCACTTTGGGCTCTTATCAAGGGCTTGGTTTCTAGTTCAAAGCAAAGTATGCTAGCATCTTATTTATTGAGATTAAGGCATGAAACACGAAAACAAGTTTTAAAAGAATGCTCCAGGGTTACCTCTTTCAGTACTAAAAAAAGTGTTTGCCCCAGAGCTTTATTTTGTGGATCCCAAGAAGGGAGGGAGAGTGAATTTGGAGGCAAAGAAGGAAAAGAGCAATGCTAACATATCAAGAGTAAGAGAGTACAGGGTGCATTTTTATCTGTATTTACACTTTGCTATTTTTTTGGCCCTTAGGTGGGGGAGTGGGTGTTTATCTAGAACATTCTCTCACCCTGTGCTTGTTCTTCTGCTTCCAACGCTTCGAACCTCACCCTCTTCCCTGTTCACCAGGTTAACTCCTTCCTCCTTACCCTTCTGCCTTCAGCTTTGACATCAGCCTGGGAAGCCTTCTAGCTTAGGACCCCTACCCCCCTCGTTCTTCACAGCGTCCTTGACTTCACCCCCCTCCGAAGCACTAACCAGGACACTGTTGTGATGCCTGTTGTGGGGGAAAGAAAGTACAATGGACCCTGTTGCCATCATCCACAGGATTTGGAACAGTTTAGCCTATTAATTACAAACAGTCGATGATTTTACCGTACTGTAGTAGTTGAATGCTTCGTGGTGACTGAAAAGGATTGTACCTGAAGCAGAGGACTTCAGGCCCCTGTGCCTTGTGGTTCCTTTTGTTCCTTTTTTTACAGTGTTGCTTTCACCTTTGCCAAGCTGTGCTGAAGTTTTCAATCTGCTGCCGTGTTTTGTACTCCGTGTAACTGTGGGAATGGAGGGTAGCCCCACTGCGTTAACCCAGGAAGTTCATCGAGTTTGTGAAAGCTGTACCCCTTCCAACTCCCGGAGGCCCTCGAGGACTCAGCTGTGCTTTAATCTAGCCCCCAGCTAAGAGACCTCTTTTTATTTCTTTCAGATAAGTAGTGAACATAAAGATTATCAATGAATGGGGCGCCTGGGTGGCGCAGTCGGCTAAGCGTCCGACTTCAGCCAGGTCACGATCTCCCACTCCGTGAGTTCGAGCCCCGTGTCAGGCTCTGGGCTGATGGCTCGGAGCCTGGAGCCTGTTTCCGGTTCTGTGCCTCCCTCTCTCTCTGCCCCTCGCCCGTTCATGCTCTGTCTCTCTCTGTCCCAAAAATAAATAAACGTTGAAAAAAAATTTAAAAAAAAATTAAAAAAAAAAAAAAAGATTATCAATGAATCATCTCTTAGAGTTGGGAAATGGTGATTGTCAGTTTCACTTAAAGGGACAGCAGCATTCAGTAAGAGAATGCTTCCATTTCTTGGCCATCTTAAAAGTATTTCTAAAAGATTCTTTGTGCTAGAAAGTTGTCTCGAACGATCTAGAATAATGACACAGCCAGCATTAGTGCATAACTGTCTAATCACTAGGAGTAAATGAAAATTTTCAGTGCAAGAGAAAATCATGATGCTTTTATATACGTATGAATTTAGGTCCAGATGCAAAGAACACATGAGCAGGCCCATTTTATTGACATGCTACATGTGTGTGGCAAAAAATACTCAAATGTAGATAAATACTAAATACTGTCAAAATCAGAATTATACCTTAGATGGACATGTAATCTTCTTTATTTAAAAAAATTTTTTTTAATGTTTATTCATTTTTGGGAGAACAGAGCATGAGTGGGGGAGGGGCAGAGAGAGGAGACAGAATCCAGAGCAGGCTCCAGGCTCTGAGCTGTCTGCACAGAGCCTGATGCGGGGCTTGAACTCACGGACCGCGAGATCATGATCTGAGCCGAAGTCGGAAGCTCAACCAACTGAACCACCCAGGCGCCCCTTAATTCTTTATTTGAAATGTTTATCATAAAATGCTGTCTGGATAGCAACACTTAACAATTTTGAGATGAAACTGAGAAAAAGCTTCATTATTTTAGTGAAAACCGCTTAACTGACAATACCTTCTTGCCAACTCATTGTGCAGAAGACAGATTGCCACCTCTTTTTTTTTTTTTTTTAATGTTTGTTTATCTTTGAGAAAGAGACAGAGCGCAAGTTGGGGGAGGGGCACAGAGAGAGGGAGGCACAGAATCCGAAGCAGGCTCCAGGCTCTGAGCTGTCAGCATAGAGCCGGACGCAGGGCTCGAACTCACAAACCGTGAGATCATGACCTGAGCTGAAGTCGAACACTTAACTGACTAAGCACAGATTTCTACTTCTTAAAAGTTTAATGCACATTAGTTTTATGGAAAAGGTTTTTAGTCAATTACGGAGGTTGTAAAGTGTTGTTTATTAAGTATATTGAGAAGAAATATTTCTTTATTGGAAGGGGAAAAAAAACACAAGAAATAGGGTGCTTACAAAGTAGAAAAGCTTAGGTAGTTCAAGGAAAAACTAATTGAAAGAATAATCTTAGGATCTCATTCAAATGTGTTGCATTATTAACTTAGATATAAACAGGTTTTATTTGGTTTTTGAAGCAGACTTGATAGATAATTTCATTTCCCTTTTCTGAATGCTAACTGTAAATGCAGACCAAATGCTTCCTGGTGAATTGCCCCCAGGGACCATCCTTAAATGTTTCATTTTGGTAACAGTGGTGCTCCATCAGTTTGAAGTATGAGTTTTAATTTGGTCCTAGGGTTTTATTTATTTATTTTTTTGACCAGCTTTGGTCATTAAGTATATGAAAAAAAAGAAAAGAGGAAAACAGGAAGGCCCCGAAAGTTCTTCATTTTGCAGCTGTGTTATTAAAAATCCCTATAAAAAGCCTTATCGTTTAACCAGAAGTGGTTATGGTTTGTAATCAGGTACCCCTGATTGATATCCTTTAATGTGGCTGAGGAAAAAAGTACCCTGTCACTCATCAGGTGACTTTTGCTCCGAAGTGAACAGTGATCACCAGAATTACCACCTTCTTTGATATGAGCGTTATGTAAGGTAAGTAAGATGACTAGGTCAGGACGTTCACAGAGTTCACAGACCCGCTGCAGAGCCTTGAAGCCTAAAAAGCTCACTTTCCTTAGAAACTGAGCTATTTGAGGCTTAAGCTGTTAATAGGAATGAAGAGAGAGGAGGAAATCTTTAAGTACAGCTATTAAGCAAAAACCGACATGCTCATTTTAGAATCAGAAAAGACTTAATTCCTGCCTCTTAATTAAGTTCTGCCGTTTTGAACTTTGAGATCAGGTAACAAAACTGATTCCATTGTTTGGACACACACGTAAGCAAAGCCACAGACAGATTCATTAACTGCCTATTCCCTATACACTTAGTACACATGGGAGCTTTAAGGAGAATACGTCTCAGGTTTGTAGGACTCAGATTACAGTATTGCGCTCTATCCGCTATCAGGGGTCATGAGATATAATAGATCACAAGGATAATTTGAAATCTATAGAGAATCTCAAACTCTCGTTTAGCCAGGGGTTTTAATCTTTTGACCAAATCTTTTGCCAGAGTTAATAATTACTCAAATTGATTTATTGGAATTTTGTTTTTCACTTATTTCTTTAGGAGCTCATGCTAAAACAAAAAGCAGGGGGAGTATTAAAAGAGATAAAATCAGGATGTAGGTGACAATTTTTCTGATACAATCTTTCTAGTTTTTTTTTAATCTTTTTATTTTTTTTAATTTTTTTTTAATGTTTATTTATTTTTGAGACAGAGAGAGACAGAGGATGAATGGGGGAGGGGCAGAGAGAGAGGGAGACACAGAATCGGAAGCAGGCTCCAGGCTCTGAGCCATCAGCCCAGGGCCTGACACGGGGCTCGAACTCACGAACCGTGAGATCGTGACCTGAGCTGAAGTCGGACACTCAACCGACTGAGCCACCCAGGCGCCCCTCTAGTTTTTTTTTTAAAGCTTTTTTTTGTTTTTTAACATTTATTTATTGTCGAGAGGCAGAGAGAGAGGGAGACCCAGAATCCGAAGCGGGCTCCAGGCTCCTAGCTGTCAGCACAGAGTCTGATGCGTGGCTCGAGCCCACAAGCCGTGATCGTGACCTGAGCCGAAGTCCGACGCTCAACCAACTGAGCCACCCAGATGCCCCTCTTTGTAGTTATTTTTAACTGACGATCTCAGAAAGGAAGTCCAAGTGCCTGTGTTGTGCTTATGCTCAGAGACCGATAGTTCTCAAAGTATTGAGCCTTTAAAAAAAAATAATTCTAGGGGCGCCTGGGTGGCGCAGTCGGTTAAGCGTCCAACTTCAGCCAGGTCACGATCTCGCGGTCCGTGAGTTCGAGCCCCGCGTCAGGCTCTGGGCTGATGGCTCAGAGCCTGGAGCCTGTTTCTGATTCTGTGTCTCCCTCTTTCTCTGCCCCTCCCCCGTTCATGCTCTGTCTCTCTCTGTCCCAAAAATAAATAAACGTTGAAAAAAAATTAAAAAAAAAATAATAATAATAATTCTTGATAAAACTGCTTCTCCAAGAAAAGCTCTTGCATACGGGGCGAAGGCGAAGGCCTTACGTGGTTCAACGCTGCACTGGAAAGTACGCTGTGAGATCAGAGCTGGACAGCGTGGCCAGACTCCCACTCCGAGTCTGACGGAACCTCAGTTTATGGTGACAGAGCAAGCGCCCCGTGTCACGTAAGCAGGGAGGCTCCTCCCCACCTTCCAGACTGGGCTCCCTCCCCTGTGACTCATCACAGTGCCCTTAAAACCTGTAGTGGAAGAAACAGCATCGTGGCGTGTAGGCAGGCATACGGTGTTGTCTGAGCTTTCCCGGGCTGGTTTGTGATTCTGTAATCGGTTAGGCGGATGTGGGGGGAGAGGGGGTGTGAGTGCGTGCACGCGTGTCCCTTCGTTTGGTTGAATTTTCTCCTTCTGGAAAGCAGTCTTCGTCGTACTTGTCAAAGAATACCCCGTAAAGCAGAGGGCCGACTATTGTGCAAAAACCGTACGACTGTCTTGATTAGACCCTTCATTGAGCTCACTCCCACGGATGTGTATCTCCGTATATAAAACCAGACGTAAATACCTACCATGCTTGCCTTGCTGTTTTTAAAAAATTTTTTTTAATGTTTATTTATTTCTGAAACCGAGAGAGACAGAGCATGAGTGGGGGAGGGGCAGAGAGAGAGGGAGACACAGAATCAGAAGCAGGCTCCAGGCTCCAAGCTGCCAGCACAGAGCCCAACGAGGGGCTCGAACTCGTCAACCACGAGATCATGACCTGAGCCAAAGTCGGAGGCTCAACCGACTGAGTCACCCAGGCGCCCCCTGCCTTGCTGTTTTTTTAGAGTAGGGTCTATGAAGTTTGTTAGTCATGTATTTCAAGTGCATATACAGTAAAAAAGTTTTAAGTGCACATACATGTATTTATGTGCACGTACATGTATTTATAATAGTATTTATGCTATTGCACGTAAATGTCACATAGAACAGAAAAATGTATAGCTATTTGTAAATAAAACTCATGTACTGTTATACCAGCACACTGTATTAATTTTAAGATATGCGAAATGTGTGTTTTAAAATAAGTAAAGTCAGAGGTGCCTGGGTGGCTCAGTCGGTTAAGCATCCGACTTCAGCTCAGGTCATGATCTCGCAGTTCGCAAGTTCGAGCCCCTCATCAGGCTCTGTGCAGACAGCTAGGAGCCTGGAGCCCGCACTTCAGATTCTGTGTCTCCCTCTTTCTCTGCCCCTCCCCCACTCATGCTCTGTCTTTCTCTCTCTCTCTCTCAGAAATAAAAATAAACATTAAAAAACAATAAAATAAAATAAGTCAAATATAAGTGAAAGTTCTCATGCACTCTTCCCGTATCCCGGAGTTCTCCACACCCTACTTTTTTTGGAAGGTTAGCGCTTCTGAGATTTAAGTACTAGTCAAAGCACTCTGACATTGTAAAGTGCTCCACAAATGTAAGTTTTGTGTTTCTGTCATTGTCATTTTTTACCCACATTTATGGAGGGACTGCTCTCCAGTCTCAAGAGTGAGGCAGTGGTACCTTGCGTTACAACCCTCGAGGCACGCAGAGCTTGTAAGGCAGTGTTGTATCCTTTCTTGAAGTTCCTAAGGGCACCCCTTAGAAATGTGAAGTCTAAGCTCAGTGGCCAGAGACCTGTTTCATCTAGGATTCTGGGAACCACATCTCAACAATTAGCAAGAGCACCGCTCATTAACCCCTTATTTGCCCGACGTCGTGCCACGTGCTTTTGTCATAGTGAACCTAGCGTGTCTCTTGAAGGTGTCACATGGCGTGAACAGGAGTGTGGAAGTCAAGCGCAGTTGGTCCCTAGGGACACTTCCCGTGGGGAGACCCAGACAGTGGGAGAGCTGCGCTTGGCGATTGAAGGAGTGAGAGGTACTTCCTTCCCGGTCACTCGGGAAGACAAAGTCACATCCGTAGGGAGGTGTTTCGAGGAAGCTGACTGGACCTGGTCTGAGAGAGAACCACGTCAGCTAGAGCTCTTCCTCCATGCAGAAGGGGTTCCCAGGGTCCCCAGATCTGGAGGTAGCATCCGTCCAAAAATGTGGTCGCGGGGTTCTCGCATCGGGGCCGAGATTACACTTGTTGGCCCTGAGTTCCCTTTGACAGTTCTGTGACTGTTCCCTTAACAGTAAGGTCTTGTTGTCCTCTGAGTTCGCTCCTTTGCTGTAACCACTTCCGTGTGTTGGATGCTGAAGGCCTCTGCCAGTGCCTTCAAACCCGTCGTCCACCCCTCTGTTCCGTCGCCGTACCCCTAGGCCTCACCCCTTCCCACCCAGCGCTCTGCAGCGGCCTTTACGTGGTGCCCTGAGTGGGTTTTCCTCCACACCGGTCGGTTCTCCGTGTGGTCGGCGGACTGGCCTTTCCTAAACTTCCAGTGCGTGCTGGTTTTCTTTCACTACACAACAAGTTAGCACAACTTGGTGCTTTAAAACAGCACGCAGTTATTTCCGGGCCCGGCCCGGCCTGGCCGGATCCTCCGCCCAGGAGTCAGCGTTGGGGTCAGGGCTGTGGTTCTCACCTGGGGTCCTCTTCCAGCCTCGTTGAGTTCATTTCTCTGGCTGCCAGGGACCGAGGACCCCGTTTTCCTTCCAGCCATCCGCCCGGACTGTCCTGCTCCTCCAGGCGGCCTGCCGTTCTCTGCCACGTGGCCCTCCTGGGCCGTTCACCTCGGGGACTTCTGCTCCTGCCAGCCCCGTGGGGCCTGCGGACTTGCACCTGTTTCCAGACAAACCTGTATTACACAGTTCTCCCCAGGGAAGGCTGGCAGACGAGCCCGTATTTGTGGACTCCTGTTAACGACGGGCTGTGGAAGAAGGTGGCCCCGGCAGATCTTAGACCGGGCTTTATGGTTCGGAAGAGACGGGCGGACCTGCAGCTGGGCGGAGCTGGGCCTGGTAGGCGGGACTGCTGTTCCCTAGGCACCTGCACAGGCTGCCGCTGACTCTCTCTGCACGGGATGCTTGCGCATCACCGGCCGGACGCCCAACCAGGAGGGTGGGCCAGGCTCCAGCAGGGGTGGGAATATGACTCTTCCTTGACTTCCTCCCAGAGACGTCAGGGCCCAGAGTCCAGCGCCTCTGGGCCTCTGTTGGATGGGTCATGCTTCGTTGGCAGCATTGATTTCATGTTTACATGTGAAGGGGCAGAATAGGAGATTACCAAATAAAATATAATTTCAAGTGTTATTAATGAAAGAATATATTACACCCACTTCTAATGAGATCCTGGTGTTGCAAAGTGATTCCACGTAATGAATCCCAGGAAATCAATGAAAAGTTTAATTACAGTTGTGGCCGTTCTGTATGAGAATATTGCTGTGGTCAATTTTACTTGTACAGTTTATCAATCCCTTCTGCCTCTCTCTTTTCTTTAAATTAATGGCCTTGACAAAGCAGGTATAAACACATTCTTTGTTAGGGTTTGATGCTTGGGCAGAAATGTGTTATCAAATGTGGATTTCCTCCTCTGTAATAGTAATAATAGTCCCTATCACTTTGTTTTTGTTTTTTGTTTTTTTTTTTCAACATTTATTTATTTTTGGGACAGAGAGAGACAGAGCATGAATGGGGGAGGGGCAGAGAGAGAGGGAGACACAGAACCGGAAACAGGCTCCAGGCTCCGAGCCATCAGCCCAGAGCCTGACGCGGGGCTCGAACTCACAAACGGTGAGATCGTGACCTGGCTGAAGTCGGACGCTTAACCGACTGCGCCACCCAGGCGCCCCTAGTCCCTATCACTTTGTAACGTGCTGTACCATTTACGGTTCATACAGCTTTACATCAGGCAGTCTTTCTGCTTGGTAAATTGAGTCACTCTTCTGTCTCACTGAGACATAGTCCCTTGGGCAATTTTTTTGCAAACCGCCTTCCACCTCTTCTCTACTTACCCGTCAGAAATTTGTTGGTCTTCCTCTGTCGTCCGTCACTCAGTCAAGCTCTGAGGCAGCTGAAAAGAAAACAGGAGACTTTCTCCTCTGAACGATCAGTTCTGCCTTCACGGAGCTACGCACCCTTTCTGGTTTTCAGCAAAGCGAATTTTCTTTTTGCGGTTTTTCTTTTGACAGTTCAGTGATTGCGGTGCCGTCTCGCCCACTGGGGTGGAAATGCTTTGTTTGTTTTTAGCTGCTGATAAAACACAATACAAAATGTTGATGTGGATGTTTCGAGATAGCTAAAGCCATCCTGGTGACTGTAGAGTTTACTAATTGTGTATTGAGAAAGTTACTGTGGATTTTCTAAGCTCTTTTAACGACCATAGTTGTTTAGTCTGCTTTTGGTTAAAGGTTCAAGGCCTTAACACAGAATCAAGGATGATGTCAAATGATTGGCTCCATGGATGTAAAAAAACTTACTTAGTTCTTTCGAGAGGGCAAGCCCTGTGGTTTCTATTCCCTCCAGTCCTCCCACTGCCACCATCAAGCTTTCTTGCTGGTGGTTCAGTTAAGAAGTAGCCTGGGCGTTCCAGACCTTTCTTCCGGTCCTGGCTTGTCACCACACCTGGGTGATAGGTGAGGAGTCACCTAACCTCTCTCCAGAGCTTCTGAGTTGTGCAGAAAGCAAGGTGACACTCCGTCTCAGACACGGGACTGTCCACGAAGCTTTGTGACTGACAGTGTGACATCGGTAAAGAATGAAGAATCCTCCTCAAAGACCGGAGCTGTTTTGAGTATTGTGAAAGGAGTTTCGTTTATTCTAAAGATGCCCTTCTTGGTAGTTGCCGTGTGCACGCAGGTGTGGCTAAATGGACCGCTAAATGAGAAGCTGTTCTTTCCCTGTTGCACGTGGGTAAAAGGTCCCTTCACATGCACCTGCAACTGCTGTGCTCGAGCCCGGAGTCACCGTGGCATTTGCTTTTGGGCGTAAGTCTCCAGGCAGCCATCGTCTGTACTCACGTGAGATTCTTACGCTCTGGCTTGTAGTACGATTTGTGGGCCCGGGCAGGCTGGGCCCCCGGAGCAGAGGAGGGGAGAGGGGACTGGGCGCGCTCTCTGGCCTGAGCCAGGCCCTCTTTTCTCTTCTTTGCCTTCAGCTCCTGCTCTGCTGCTCGTCCTTTTTTGTAACCTTTATCCCAACCTGTGTTCTCGCTCCTGGACTCGCTCTGCTGTCTACTTAACACTGAGCGTCTGTGCTCTGTTCTGGAGGTTAAATCATCTCCCGGGAGATGTGGATGCACACCCCATTTGGGAACCACGCCGTTCAAGGAGGGACCTCCTTGCCAAAGGACATGTTCACTAGAGACTTCTGGTTTAGGGTGTCCACCTCCGCACACGTACGTCACTCCCCGTTGCACATTGCCGTGAGCCCGGGCAGAGAAATACGGAGACACCGAGAAGCCCGTGTCTGGTCTAGATACTCGGGGCTTGTCCACATGGTAAAACAACAGAGAGTTTCTATATGTTGCTGATAAAACTAGCCTGAAGGACATGCCAAGCAATTCGTGATCATTAGGAGGAATTACCAATTTCCCTGGCATTTTTTGTTGATGTCAGTGGTGGTGCCCCTGGCACTGTTTCCTGCGGCCCCTCGACGACACCTCATCCTCCTGACTCTTGTCTCCTGATGTTCTTTGTGTCTGTCCCTGCTTCCTTTCCCCCATCTGCCAAATTCTGACTTTTTCATACACTTCTTCCCACTGCGCTTAGTGTCCATCGACGGCCTCATCCATCCCCCTCGGGCTCAGCCCTGGTCTCTGGGCAAGTGACTTCAGAGCTTCGTGTTTCTCTCCTGCCTCCCAGTCTCTTTCCTTTCACATTTGTACCTTTCCACGCAGATACCGGTGGTTCTTCAACACCAGCACATTTTTCCTGAGACCAGCTAGCTTGCTCACCTTTCCCCGGATGTACTCCTTTCTGGTAATGTTCTGATCCTTCTCCAAGTCCCCCGGTGCAACACTTTACCTTGTATCCTTTTTTCTTGTTACTTTGTTTGGTCTTTCCATTTCTCACATTTATCAAGTCCTAGCAATGGACCCGTCACAATATCCCTTATATCTATTTCAATATCCCTTATATCTATTTCAGTCCCGCGTTTACTACCTCATTCAGAGTGTATTGACCATATAGACTCTCAGGGCGTCTGGGTGGCTCAGTCAGTTAAGCGTCTGACTCTTGATTTCGGCTCAGGTCATGAGCTCACGGTTTGTGGGTTCGAGCCCCGTGTCGGGCTCCACACTGACAGCACAATGCCTGCTTGGGATTCCCAGTCTCCCTCTCTCTGTCTGCCCCTCTCCTGCTCATGCTCTCTCTCTCTCTCTCTCAAAATAAATAAACTTAAAAAAATCAACGACAGTACAGCCTCTCAAACTGTCTGAAACACTCCCTGCCTGTTGCAAATCACGGTGCCTGTTGCTTCCAGGCTGGCCTCCAGTGATGGATCCCTGCCTTGCATGGGGCCGTCAGTGAGTCCCCTGCCAACCGAACGGCATGTAAACTCCTCACCCTGAGCTCTGCCTGCGGTGTGGCGGCCTGCACCCCTCCTCCCCTTCCTCTGGTAAACACTGCAGTGTCCCTCGCGGAGCGCTAGCCGTGACCATCCTGCAGCAGTGAAGGCCTCCGTCACAGCTCCTGCCTGAGGGGGTTTCCGGAGAGGGAGGTCCTCCCTTACAAGTCATATCTGAGACGAGATCTGAAGGACACAGAAGGGGGCAGGGGACACAAAAGCACAGGGACCCCGAGGCAAGAAAGCCGGGCCTTCCTGATGGAGAGCAGTGAGTGGGCTAGAGAGAGCTACAACAGACACACACACACACACACACACACACACACACACGACAGAGGAGTTTGCCTGTTAGTCCAGGTGTAGTGTCAAGGGGCTTTCTTTCTTCCTGTTTTTTTTTTTGTTTTTTTTTTTAATATTTGTCTTGAGAAAGAGCGTGCACGCACGCGTGCGCATGAGCAGGGGAGGGGCGGAGAGAGAGGGAAAGAGAGACTCCCAAGTAGGGTCCACACGCAGCGGCACAGCCCAGACCCACGAACCGTGAGATCAGGACCTGAGCTGGAACCAAGAGTCTCATGCTTAACCAACTAAGCCACCCAAGCGCCCCTGGGGACTTTCTAAGCGGGGTGATATGATCTGTTTATACTTATAAAATCTCATTTGGGAGACGGGAGGGGACAAGGCGGAAGCAAGGAGGCCACGTAGGAGACAGGCCCTTGCACTTGTCCACACAAGATAGTAGCTCAGACTAGATTACATGTTTCTTAACCTCAGCACTGTTGACATTTGGGGCCAGAAAATTCTTTGGTTTGGGGACGGGGGGCTGCTCTCTGCGCCATAAGGTGTTTAGAGGCATCTCTGGCCTCCACCCACTGGAGGACAGCGTTATCCTCCCACCTCCAGTGTGACAACCAAATATGTCTCCAGATGTTACCAGATGTCCCCTGGGGGCAGAGCCACCCTGGTTATGAATCAGCGGGCTTGACGTTGGCAGTAGAGGTGGGTTTAACAGACAGTACCTCTCTGCAGCTGCGATGTAGGGCAAGGTGAAACTTAACGGTGCTCCCCAGATGTTTGGTTCGAAATCCAGGCAGATGGTGTCCGATTACTAGAGACGCTCGACATTGGTCTCTCTTGCCCTTGTGCCTGCTCTCGGAACTGCCCAACTGCCTGTGATGTCTCCCACCCTCCCACTCTCCACCGTGTCCTACCTCCCCTCCCGAAGCTCCAGCTTGGATGCCGTCTGGTCGAAGTCTTCTCCCATCAGTCCACCATTGGTGATCCTTTTTCCAGTGAACTTCTGCAGCCCCGTATCAGTCCCAGTCCTAGACACTTTCTGGCCCTGCCAGCTTCTGTAAACCCCCAGGAAGGAAGGACCAGGTCCTAACGAAAGGAGCAGCCTTAGCAGATGCTTGCATGACACGGCTTTGCGCCTGCACCTCGCCCCTCCCCTCGGCTCCCCCTGGGGGCTGTAGGACTGTCACCTCCCTCTGGTACTCCTCTAGCCGGATTCTGAGCCCCAGAACCATCTTCTCAGGTTGCTCTCTCATCTGCTCAGGTTGTCTGGAGCTTGTCCTGGATTTGGGACTCCTTTTGTATGTGTCAGAGTTACTGACGTGTGTCTGTCACCTCCCTGCCCAGTAAAGTCCCCGACAGCAGGAACGAGACCTTACGTACCTTCATCCTGTACTCGGCCTGGCACGCAGCCAGGTGCTGGTCGGGAATTAGGTATTCAGTAAGGGTTTGTTGGATGAAGAAGTGAACATTGATCTTTTTTTTTTTTTTTTTTTTTACTCTTGAGTATAATGGACTTAAAGGAATATTAGCATTTTTCTACTAATGAACGTATATAATGTTTATAATCAGAAAAAAATTTTAATTTTTTTAATGAGAGAGGATTCGTTCATAGTTCGTGTCACTGATGAAATTGATTGGTGTGTGTGGAAGAGGGCTTGTTTTGGGGCTTTAACATTAAAGTCCCGAGTCTGCATCGGTGATGAGTCTGCTCTGTTTCTGTATTGCAGCTCTGGTCGTCAGCACCACCTCGGCTGGATTTGCGCTGGCCCCGGGACCTTTTGACCTGCCGTGTTTCCTGCTTACTTTTGTGGGAACGGGCCTTGCATCCTGTGCTGCCAACTGCATCAATCAGGTCAGTCGGTCACTTTTCAGCGCGATTATGGTGATGTGACTTTCTCCCAGACGGTGGTATTGTCACGCGTTTATAAATGACTTCCGAGACCACGTATAGAGATGGAGAGGTCCCGGGAGCTTGTGGCACCACGTATCCTGTGGAGGTCTGTGGGTGACACAGCCCGTCTGTCTCTTCTGCGGTGAACGGTTTTCAGGTGTTTCAGGTGAGAGAGCAGCCGTGTATCGGCTTCAAACGGCCAGGCGCCCTTGGGTTGGAACGGGTTTCGAGCTTTTGCTCGGCTTTCTGCTCCTGCATTTCAGGCACCTTCCCCCGAGCTTATCATTGTATGGGTTCTTCTTTCTTTGGTTTGATTTGCCTGCATTTGTTTACATACACAACACTGTATTTTATATTTTATTTTATTTATTTTTTGAAGTTTACCTATTTATTTTGAGAGAGACTGAGACAGCGCAAGTGGGGCAGGGGCAGAGAGAGAGAGGGAGGGAGGGAGGGAGGGAGAGAGAGAGTGAGAGAGAGAGAGAGAGAGAAAGAAAGAAAGGAAGGAAGGAAGGAAGGAAGGAAGGAAGGAAGGAAGGAAGGGAGGGAGGGAGGGAGAGAGAGAGAGAAAGAAAGAAAGGAAGGAAGGGAGGGAGGGAGGGAGGGAGGAAGGAAGGAAGGAAGAAAGGAAGAAAAAAGAAAAGAAAGAAAAAAAAAAAAAAGAAAAGAAAGAAAAGAAAGAAAGAATCCCCAGCAGGCTCCACACTGTCACCACCGAGCCTGATGCGGAGCTTGAACTCATGCAACAGATCATGACCTGAGCCGAAAACCAAGAGTCGAATGCTTAACCGACTGAGCCACCCAGGCGCCCCGGGATTTTATATTTTAAACAAGCATATCCAGCTTTTAAAAAAACAAAAACAAAAACAAAAAACAAACGGTAATTCAGTATTCGGTAAACTTGGTGTGTAGAATCAGAATACATTTTAAAAAATAATTAGCATATTATTTTTAATGCATCCTTTTGTCCCCCTATTATTTTAAATATCAGAATAGTTCTCTGAAATAGTTCTCTCCTCCCCCCTCCCTCCCCCCCCCCCCCGCCCCGGCCCTGCCCCACGCCTGGTCATTGCAGTGTGCGCCCCAGCACGCATATTTTTCATCCAATACCAAGAGTGAAAAAGTCTTGGCTGAAACTTAAGGAAAGTTGTTTTCATCACCAGAACACCCAAGGGGAGTTGGCACAGTTTTAAAACAGGAATTCAAGTGACCAGTAGAAAAACAGCGTGGCTGAGTGGATGTATAAATCGGCATCCTGCAAAATATGGGAATTTTAATTTGATAATGCCTCGTATCATTAGGCTTTTACAACGTGTTACCAGCTGTCTGGGGAGGGATCAGTCTCTTTCAAATACAGTTTATTTATTTATTTTTTTGTTACAATTTTTCATGTGGAAACAGTCTCATGGGGAGGGAGGTCCAAATAATCCTGCTCCTTTTCCAAAAGTCTCATCCCATCCTGCAGACCACGGCCCAGCTCTTCCAGATTATTCCTCCCTTCTGCTCCCTGCCCTCGCTGCCTGGCTGGCAGAATAATCATGGTTTCACCACGAAATGTTTCTAATGAAATTTTGAATAGAAAGCACTTTAAGCAAAATGGATTTGTGTTGCTATTTTGGGTCTGTATTGCAAAATATTTCTTACATTATTACTTCTGTTTAGTTACAAATCTAGGTCATAAGATTAAGCCAGGAGGGAACACACATCCCAGTTTTCAGGCTCCTTTTTTCAATTGAAGACCTACACGTATCCTCGAGATACCAGCCACTGTCTCCTTTTTAAATAAAATTTAAAATGAAAGTGTAGACACTCAGAAGATCATCGGCAACTATCTGATAGGCATCAAATGATTCCAAAATCCCAAAATAGTATAAGAAATAATAGAGTTGCCTTGAGTTTGAGCTGCCCCAGTCCTCCTGTCCCCCACCCGAAAACAAAGGTGGTTCAAGAATTTATTATGGAAAAAAAAGCCTGTCGATTGTAGCAAGAAAATGCCCGGGGGAGGGGGGGGGGGTTGGAGAATTTTATTTTATTTTATTTTATTTTTTTACATTTAGGCAGAAATTTCCAGAAACTGAATGTAAACCAAAGTTTTAGAAATTTTAAAAGTTTAAATGAGTTCAGACGGCTGCTTTGTTTTGTCGTCTGTAGGGAAGTGAGTTAGATTCTGTCAATTCCAAACTACCGAGAAGAGCCAGACTCTATGAGGGGGATTCTCTCTGCGTCTGACAAATCGCCGCGTCTCCCTCTTCTGTTCCGAGGCTGGCTTTCTAGCCCCGTTGACGCTCACTGAGGCAGCTTTCCTGCTCTTCCTCTGGAACACTCCCACGTCTTCCTCCCCGGTTGCTGATCCCCCCACCCACCCCCCTGCCCCCCCAGGGTTCTTCAGTGCTGTGCTTAACGTAGGCCCTTAATCCATGCTTATTGGGCACAGAATAGTTTCATCTTCTTACATTCCTCATATTGCCTTCTTCCCCTTGTCTTGGACTGAAGTTTTATTTGGAAACATCACAATACTTAAAAATCTTAATGATTTTGAATTGTTGAATTCCATTGTGGCTTGTTTTTTGTGTTTTTTTTTTTTTTTTTTGTACTATTTATTTATTTTTGAGAGAGAGA
The DNA here is from genome assembly GCF_018350175.1 of Felis catus. NCBI lineage: Eukaryota > Metazoa > Chordata > Mammalia > Carnivora > Felidae > Felis > Felis catus. The sequence goes on from NC_058381.1 coordinate 7,940,319, forward strand.
TCGCGTGAGTTGTTGAGGAGCAGAGAGAGAGGGAGACACAGAATCCCAAGCAGGCTCCAGGCTCCAGGCTCTAAGCTGTAAGCACAGAGCCCAATGAGGGGCTCGAACTCATGAACAATGAGATCATGACCTGAGCCGAAGTCGAACGCTTAACCGACTGAGCCACCCAGACGCTCCTGGTAACCACTTTTCTACTCTCTGGCTTTTGTAAAAAAAAATTTTTTTTAATGTTTATTTATTTTTGACAGAGAGAGACAGAGCATGAGCCGGGGAGGGGCAGAGAGAGAGGGAGACACAGAATCGGAAGCAGGCTCCAGGCTCCGAGCTGTCTGCACAGAGCCCGACGCGGGCTGCGAGATCTCACAGACTGCGAGATCGTGACCTGAGCCGAAGTCGGGCGCTCAACCAGCTAAGCCACTCAGGCGCCCCTCTACTCTCTGACTTTCTAATACGCAGTGATGGTTGATGAGCACTTCACACGGTGCCAACGAGAAGCATAACAAGCTGATTTAAAGCAAACACACAAAAGACCTCCTGGGAAGAAATTTCCCTGTACTTAAAACACATACCTTCTTGGATTTTACCTTTTTAATTTTAAAAACTACATATCTTTTAACGCACAGTTTTAGTAATCTATCTAAAGAAATAGTTAAGGACGTGTTCAAAGATTTCAGCTGCAAGAATTTCATCTCAGCATATCTACATGGTCCAAAGACTGGAAATTCCTAAAACGTCAGCTAAGGAGAAACCGGTTAAAGAAATCACAGTATATCCATAAACAATCATGTTATCAGCAAATACTGAGGTGGGAAATGTTCATGGTGTACTACTTAAAGGAGAAAATATATAGAGGCAAGTTGTATTATACACGTAAATCATTTCTGCGTGAAGTTAATAAGGATGTGAAGGTTGTGCGTGTAAAAAAAAAAGTCTATGATAATACAAATCAAAATGTTAACCAGTGAGTCTGCTTGGGAGGCGGGATATATAAGCACCACAAAGCTGGAAGTTTCCATTTATTCTCTGCCGTAAGTCTAAAGCACAGAGCAGTGCCTGGCACCAGGGAAACGTAAAATAAAAAATGTTACTGTTGTTTTTGCTTATTTCTGTTTTCTCACTGATCTGCAATGGAAACATTATTTGCATGACACATTTTTTTTTAAGATGCTGCTTTTGCAAAGAATAATTCAGTGATGAAACAGAATGTTTTACAAATAGAAATGGCACTAATGCCCCCTACCTTGTAGGGTAGTAAGGTTCAAATAATAACTTACGGGGCGCCTGGTGGCTCAGTCGGTTAAGCATCCGACTTTGGCTCAGGTCACGAGATTTCGGTCAATGAGTTCAAGCCCCACGTTGGGCTCTGTGCTGGCAGCTCGGAGCCTGGAGCCTGCTTCCGATTCTGTGTATGTGTGTGTGTCTCTCTCTCTGCCCCTCCCACGCTCATACTTTGTTTTTCTCTCTCTCTCAAAAATAAATAAACATTAGAAAAAAAAAATTTATGTAGGGGCACCTCAGTGGCTCAGTCTGTTAGGCGTCTGACTGCTGGCTTCAGCTCAGGTCGTGATCTCACAGTTCTGTGGGTTCGAGCCCCGCATCAGGCTCTGGACTGACAGAGTTTGTAAATAAAATTTAAAAAAAAAATAATAATAGTAATAATTTATGTCAACGTGCTTTGTAAGCTCTGCAACACTGTACAGATGTCAGCAATTAGACCACATACATTCCAACTTAAACCCGTCTCATTCATGTTTTGGCTGGTAGCCCTGATCTCATGAAGGACATCCCCTTTAAAAACAATTCGAGACGGGGCACCTGGGTGCCGTGGTCAGTTGAGTGTCTGACTCTTGGTTTCGGCTCAGGTCACGATCTCATGGTTCACGGCTTCGAGCCCCGCATCGGGCTCCACGCTGATGCTGCGGAGCCTGCTTGATGATTTATCTCCCTCCCCGTCTCTCTTCCCCTCCACAGCTCCCATGCTCTGTCTCTCTCTTAGAATAAACCAACTTAAGATAAGTAAATACATAAAAATAAGAACAGTTAGAGGCGCGTGCAGTGCAGCTACGGAAACAAAAAGCTGCAACAGTGGAGAAGCGGTCGAGAGAGTGGGGGCACATCCGTCAGGAGGAACGGCAGGGTACCAGGAAAGCGTACCCTGTAGCGACGTACCTGCCGACATTCAGTGTTCCCCTCCATTAAAAAAATATCATCTCTTTGTAACAGAAGTGAAATAACCCCAAATGCATTTTATTTTACCAATCTCTACTATGTCAAACACTCAATCACACTGACAATTTCCTGACCGTTCTTATCTTTTTCAATTTCTTAATTCTTTCCTCTTGAATTTATTCAGCTTTTGCACTTCTGAGGTCGCTTGTTTCTCAAGATGCGATCAGTCGAAGCCATCCGTCACATTTTATCGTTCAGTTGCTAAATTTTACGGACGGCTTTCATCCTTTGAAGGCATACTCGCTTTAAGGCCTGGCTATGGTTTCAGATGAAGCATGCGTGTGTTTTACAAAACGTGGGTGTAATTCCTTCGTACATTTTAATGTTAGTGGTTTCATATATATATATATGTATATGTATATATATCTTTATGCACTAGTCACTACTTCATAAATCAGAAGTTGAAGCTCATTTTCTCTCCCTACAACAAATGTAGGAATTGGTTTTCCAAAGCCGTACTTTTCCGATCACAGAGAGATCACAGAAGTCGGGTACAAAGAAGAAACACTCAGAACTAAATTAATAACAGCTAAAAGAAGGATTTAAAAAATATGAGATGTTATTTGAATCCTTTTATAAATCCGGACAGAAAGAAATTTTTTTTCTCCCACAGAACTCTATTAGAAGTTGAAAACTTTTATACGTACCAACCACACATATGCGTTCTTTAAGTTGCACGCCAGCTCCCCAGAAAACCCAGTAAATTCTTGCTTTTCACCAACAACTATTTCTTTATCTACCTGCTATTCCAGAACTCCGTTAAAGCTTTGTGGCCTAGTGCTCTTTGCTCTGCTTGCACTAATGAAATGCACTAATGAAAATGTTCTCACATTCCTTTGTTTGAATTTTATGAGCCTGTGTAGCAACACTAGAACTAAAATACTTTCCACGTTATTTAGAAAACACTGTACTCTGGGAAGCTCACCGACACCATAATAAAAATGGGAATTCGGGGCACCTGGGTGGCTAGGTGGGTTGAGCGTCCGACTTTGACTCAGGTCATGATCTCACAGTCCATGGGCTCGAGCCCCGCGTCAGCCTCTGTGCTGACAGCTCAGAGCCTGGACTCTGCTTCAGATTCTGCGTCTCCCTCTCTCTCTCTCTCTCTGCCCCTCCCCCGCTTGCTCGTGCGTACGTGCTCTCTCTCTGTCTCAAAAATTAATAATAAACATTAAAAAAATAAAATAGAAAAAAGCCTGTGCCAGCTTTGTAGGTAACGTTAGGTGTGTCCTTTTAATTCAAGTTGTTTTGATTACTTTGGAGGTGGAGTTGTTTTTTGGTTTTGGGAAGCGTTTTTTAACGTTGGCCGTTTGTGTTTGCCAGGAAGTTTTGATGTGTGAAGGTTGGATTGCTCAATATTAGCTCTTTGTCATGTTTAAGGTTTGAATACTTTCTGCTGTTTTCTTTTGAAGTGCAGATGTTTCATATATCTGTGCAGGCAGATCTTTTAATTTTCATTATAGGGTTTCTCAGCTTTGGCCCTCCTGAGAGCGTGGGGCGGACGACATTGCTGTGAGGGGCTGTCCCGTTCTGTGTAGGGTGTCCCCCAGCATCCCTGGTCTTTACCCACCGGATGCTTTGGGGCCACACCCCGTAGGCGTGATGACTGCAAATGTCTTCAGACATTGCCAAAGTTTCCCTGGGGACCCAAATCACCCCTGATTGGGAACCACTGCTTTAACGAGTTCTATTCCTGATTTCGCTCTTAGATCTTTACCCAAGATCAGGGCTCCAATTTCTGCCCCAGGCATTCCGTGGCTGGCATTTCTTCCTGAGTAACCACCCACTGATAGCTGGGGTGGTCACGTGTCCTGGTTTGTGTTTGTGTTCCCACCGTAGTTCTCAGTTACGCCTCTTTCTCACCCTCCAGTGTTCCCGGTTTGGACAGGAAACTCTAGGGGCTCTGTTCACAGGCCACCTGCACCTTCAGTCTTTCCCCGTAAACGAGATGTGGTGGAAGTGCCTTTGCACCAAAAGATCTGGCCTTGGGTTCTGGCTTTTCTATTCACGCCTGTACTCATCGGACAAGCACGGGTTTCCTCACTGCAGCCCAGGTCATCTGGCTTGCCTCACCTCCATCCTTTCTGTAGTTACGGGTACAATCTGCTGGCGGGCCGAATTGTGGTGTTGCGTGCACGCACAGAAAACAGCTTGAAGAGCCTTCTCCTCCATTATGACTCTGTTAGCAAATTGTTCCAGTATGTCGGTGATTTCTTTTGTCTTGGACCGCCTTCATTTTTACAATATCCCCGGCAGATACCGATTACCACGCTTGTCGCCGGTTTCCAAGGCAGCTAGTTCCGTAGGTCGACAGCCCAGTGATGAGAAATGTCTTCCTCATGTTGAGTCAAAGTCTGCCTTCCATAACTTGAACCTATGGGTCATAGTTCTCCTCTCTGGGGAAACTCAGTGTGTCTTCTTCCCCGTGACAATACTCCCAGGGTATCATTTTCTGTGTAAGTTTTTTTTTTTTTTTTCTAACATTTATTAATTATTGAGAAACAGAGACAGAGCATGAGCATGGGAGGGGCAGAGAGAAGGGGAGACACAGAATCGGAAGCAGGCTCCAGGCTCCGAGCTGTCAGCGCAGAGCCTGACGCGGGGCTCGAACTCATAAACCACGAGATCATGACCTGAGCCGACGTCAGACGCTTAACTGACCGAGCCACCCAGGCACCCCTCGAGGTATCACTTTCCAGCTATGGTTACGGCACCTGTGGTATTCATCTGTGTCTCTTGCTTCGAGAACTCTCACGTCCTTGAGACCCAGCGGTTATGACCTACTTCTTACGTACATCTAGCATATCTTCCCACAAGCATGTAGCGGGCCGGTAGGGCGAAATTCCTCAGGAAGTCGTGTTGGGAATAAAGAAATATTTTTGGGGGGAGTAGGGGCAAGTAGCAAGAAGTGTTAATAATAAAAATAATCGCAGCTAATGCTTATTCCGCACTTGCTACATGCAAGGAATGTTCTGAGCATTTTACTTTAGCTCATCTGTTTAAGTCTGGGTTCATAGGATTTCCAAAAAAAAAAAAAAAGAAAGAAAGAAATTGGCTGTTTTGAAAGATCAAAATGAATTCATAACCTAGACTCCTCTCTAAGAACCACTGATGTTCTCGGAGACTTTATTTTGGAGAAAATTACAAGAAAGGCAGAAAACATAAGTAGACTTTCAGATCTGAGCGATAGGTTATAATTAGAAAGGAAAGCTGATAAGGGTATGTTATCTTTAGGATTGAGGGTATCTGTGAATGTTGAAGAATTTTTATGAAAGGAAATGAAAGAGATCAAGAGGTGTGAATGAAGCAAGGTCAAGAAGAGAGGTGTATTTTGTTTCATACTGACAGTGCCCGAGAGACTTTTCATGGCTGAAATAAGGTAAAAAGGAAGAGCTTTGGATAAAAAGCTCGGAATTATAGGGTGGGTAGGGCAGCAGAAAACTCACAGCCCTTTCAACTCTGAAAGGAGAAACAGATAAAGATTTTTCTGTTTTCCCAGCGAATATGAGATTAATATCTAATGCGTCTTTCTCCATTTTCCCTTTCTGTGATGTTTCTTTTGTTTTGACTCTGCAGTCTGCCTGGAGCGGTAGGAATTGGCTTTCGTCTGCCGTGTTGAACAAAAGTGGCTATTAAACGTGGTGTTGTATTCTAGGAGAATAAGACTGATGTTAGCAAACACCAGGGATGCGATTCATAGAACATCATGTGTGTAAGAAAAATCAATATGAGAAATACACTTCTCCTCTGAATATTGTGATTTGTTTGACTTTGATGTTTTAACCGGTGGGCAACTCGCATTCATTCAGTGGCCTCTGAAGTCCACACTTGTGGCTTATTCAGATGATTCAGATTAGCTACCGCACTAGGTCAGATTTGCCGGGAGTCTTTGAATAGCATGTGGGAAAGGGTCTCCAGCTAAATATGTTTTTTATATAAGGCAAATGATGAGCATCACGGAACAATGTCAGAAAAAGAAAACACATTTTAAATGCAGAGTCTCTTTTCCTGAATTTATATAACCCCAAATAGTTCCTGAATTACATTTGAGTCCCCTCTCTGGAACGATCCATCTGAGTAGAGTGAGTTTGGCATTGGTATTCATAACCAGAATCACTCCACCTGAAGTTCTGCAGCAAATGCAGAGATGATGATAATTTGAACATGTGTACGTAGCTAGTATTTTGTCATTCACATGCCTCACGAACTGGTCATTATTTAATTAATTCATTCAATTTATTTATTTTGCTTCTTACACCATCTCCGTGAGATGACGTTTTTCCCGTGTTGTAGAAGGAGAAAAATGAAGCTTAGCAATGCCACTGGTCACACATCTGAAAAATGGTCCAGCAGACCCTGTGGACCCCACGTTCACTGCTGTTTCCTCTCAATCAACACGTCCTGGTCCAGCCACCACTTTGGAATAGGGTCATTCCCGTCAATAGGAGTCTGCTTTCTGCCAAGCTAACTGCTGACATCCTTGCCACTAAGTACCAGAGAAGGGCGTCGTCGCTGGCACGGGCATGGTAACGGCCATCTCTGATGAGAGCGCAGGACCTAAAGCACTTTGCCCTTTGAAAGCTAAGTGCTCAATTAACACTAGCTGTTGTTACTGTTGATAATATTAACGTGTGGTCTGTTTCCAGCCCCATATCCTCCACACTTTGAGAATCGGATTGTCTGTCGGCTGTCTCCAGTGAGGGTCTCCATATAGAGAATGGGACGGGAAAATGTGTTTCTTTTCCTCAGTGTACTAAGAGACTTGGGCTATGCTTGCAAACTGTAGTGTGTGTGTATGTGCATGTGTGTGTGTGTGTGTGTGTACGTGCACGTGCATTTATTTCAAGTGTGTATTTACCTGTATTTGAGTTCTTCGTATTTGAATTGTGTGGTCACTTAGTTCAGCAGACATTAGTGGCTCTCTACCATTCCATAGGTTATTATGGAATTGTCTAGACAGTTCTGGTAAATCTAAGAAATACTGGTAAAAAAAAAATAAAAGATTCATAAATCGAACAAACAGATGTTTAACTGAGACTTTAATGGAAGTAATGGAAATGATACCAATTTGGATTTTTGGAGGAATGATTCTTGGCTTGTGTCTGTGGGTACGTATTGTGATTAAACCTGATTTGGGGGAACTCAGAGGCTTGTCCCTTTCCTGGATGTCTCCATGTCGTTCCAAGGTGAAACCAAATCGAGTTTCTTCCCAAGTGATCCCTTCCTCCCTCCCTTCCTCCTTCCTCCCTCCCTCCCTCCTTCCTCCCTCCCTCCTTCCTCCCTCCCTCCTTCCTCCCTCCCTCCCTCCTCCCTTCCTTCCTTCCTCCCTCCTTCCCTCCTCCCTTCCTTCTATTCTCCCTTCCTTCTATCCTCCCTTCCTTCCTCCCTCCCTTCTTCCCTCCCTCCCTCCTTCCCTCCTCCCTTCCTCCCTTCCTTCCTTCCTCCCTCCTTCCCTCGCCCCTATTGTCCGTCCTTCCTTCCTTCCTTCCTTCCTTCCTTCCTTCCTTCCTTCCTTCTTAAGTCTTCAGTTATGTTTGGCTTTCCCGATAGTTTGTTCTTCTGAATCCCGTGAGCCTGTCCGTTTTCTGCTGGGAACGGCAGGCTCCCCTCCTCTGTTCTGGTTAGGGGCACTCCCGGCTGACTGAGGGCTGATGACACGTATTAGAAACCGACTGTGTAGCCAGTCCCTGGGAGACTGTTCATTGCCTCATCTCATACTCACTCCTTTAGCCTTCGAAACAAACTGCTTTTAAGATTTAATACATGAAAAATCTTGATGCCTTGATATTTATACTTTAAAATTCGAGTCATTTGATGGTTCTGAATTCCCTGCTGTGCCCCCAGACACTGGAAAAGAGGGAATAGGAACCAGGGTCTCTGGGATGGGCAGTGCGGCAGACTGCTACTCATGCTCCTTAACCCAGACCAGCTTTGGAGAATTCCTGCTCTTTCCAGCTAGTAACGGAGCCCCAGACTGCTTCGGGCAAGCGATTAGACCTTTGAAAGTTATGTGTAAGTGATTAAGTAAATCCTAAAATTCACATTTTCATGACCACCCACTTCTGTCTTACTGATTTTCTAAAAAGTTTCAGAAAATATTACTTGGCAAGAAGAGGAAATTACTTACCTGTGTGATTAATCTTAAGGAAAGTTTCGCTCTGGCATTTCCTTCAGATCCTGTGCCAGATTTCTTCCGGAAGCAGTGATCACAGAGGGAACAAAGAAATTCTAAAGGATCTGAATGATGGAATGTAGAGATAGGATGAAACAAAAGAGAAAATTTGGTAGTTAATAAGATTTATGTATACTTGTAATCTAGAGTGTCCTTAGGCCTTAAACTATACAGTGTAACCTTAAAATGCTAAGATAATAATGCAGGTTTAGCTTTTATTCCAACTGAAGTTCCTTTGGCCCCAGAAGAGATTCACCTGCCAGCTTCTAAGAAGGAAGACTACCACTGAAATAAAAATCCAGTATAACATCCTAACCTTTTCACTAATGTATCTGAGTAGAATTAATCTGGTATTGCTTTTAGCAAAAGTATGCCTGATGATCTAGGGAATGCCTTGCTCATACTGCTGTCATCAGGTGAACTATAGGAGGATTTACCAGGGCCATGTGCAGTCTCCACGGACAGCTCACTGAAGCTACGTGCGTGAAGATCCGTCCCCTAAAGTTACGGCTGTCCTCTCCCAGCTTAACATCATGGGGGTTAAATATAAAAATATCTTAAGACCAGATTCTTAGTTCTTATGAAAATATTCAGGGATCTGAAAACTGGGGTATTAGTAAAGGACGGTGCATCCTGAGCCTGGATCCCCCCTGTGATTCTCACTTACTCTTGAGTGAGCGGCTGAGTAAATAAATAGCTTCATTTAAGTAGGCATGCGGTTACCCTTGGACCACTAGGTAGCCCATGATTCCAAGTCGGACGTGTTTTCTCACAAGAAGAGTGACGGTTCGTAAGCTTTGCAACAGATAGGTAGTCAGCCATCCCAGATACCTCGGGCGTAAGTGAAGTGAGGTTCTATTAAAAAATGACCCTTTCACAAATACTCGGTGAACATTCAGGCTTTAAGATTTTGCTTTCTTTTTACTGCCTTTGACAGACGGGAAAACGTGACTGGACGAGTTCTCGCTTGCACAGAATTTTGTTTATTCTGTGCAGTTCAGGTTAAAATTATTGAATCAGGGAGGCCGCTGAAATCCCCTCAGCATTTACCTGCCTGTTGGAAGGAAATTTTGATTCGGCTGGGACCTGAAAGCATGATACCATTAAAAGTAGCAGAAAGTGCTAATGCTACATGGTGGGCTTTTCTTGAAAGTTATCTTCAGAAAGGATCCTCACGTATTTATCGATTACTTTTACGGGTGATAAAAAGTGTTATCCCTGCTCTGAAGCGGCTGCCGGTCTGGCGGAAGAAGACAGACCTAGGTTAAGTACAATAAAGCAATTAAATATGTCGGTATTGCGGTAGAAATAGGCAGTGCCTTCAGTAAAAAGGCGTGGGGAGGGGTCATTTCTACCTGTGGAGGTCAGGAAGGCTTCACCCAGAAGCGACCGGAGTCTCAGAAGTTCTGGTGGGTGTTTACCAGGTAGACGTGTATGAGAGGAACTTTCCAGGCCGACAGAACATCACGAGTAAAGACACAAGAGGTGGGAAATTTTCTGCATAGGAGACCATTTGGACACCTGCACACCTTACCGTGCAGCAGACGCATAAAGCCCAGGGTGGGGAGGATTCTACGAGAGATTTGGCTCAAGAAGTTGGCTGGGACTTGCCTGTCTTGCTGAGTATCCAGACTTCCTCTATAGGGATTGGGCAACCACTGGTAGGCGTTAATAAGGCCCTAGGACAACTAATGGCTTTCTGTTACTCTAAGGATAGAGAAGAAAATCCTAACTTTGACCTACACACCCTGCACGGCCCGTTTCTTCTCCAGCGTCTCCTTCCACTGCCCACGCCTTAGATCACAGGACCTCAGCTGGATCTCAGCTAAAATGTCATGCGGTCAAGAAACATTTCCTGAGCACCTGGTATGTGCCAGGCACTGTGCTGGGCATGCAGGTAGGTCACTTCTCTCGGTGTGTTTTATGTAGAACAACAAGAGATGGGCAGTGAATATATTAATGAGAAAGGATCAGGCAGGGACAGTACTATGTGGAAAGTAAAACCAGACATTGGCAGCCACATCAGGTCAGAATTCCTGAACCCCCGACCTGGTCAGCTCCTCCTCGTAGGCCACACCACGCAGCTTTCCTTCACAGGGCCTTGCAGGATTTTAAGTGGACATTCCGGTGATTGTGTAAGTTCGGCGAGGGCAGGGACCCCGTTTGTTTATCCACAAATCAGGGCCTGGCACAAGAGAGCTGCTCAGAGGCCAGTAGGGACCGATGGTCGAGGACAGGCTCAGTGGTCAGACGGCCTGGGTACAGGTTCCATCTCTGCCACTTATTAGCCCTGTGACTTTGGGCAGTTGACTTACTCTGTCCTGACAGAGGAAGCTATTGAGAAAATGAAACGATGTATTTAGTTCTTAGAGAAGGGCCTGGGTACTTGGTGGGCATGCGATTAATGTTAATTATCACCGCTATTTATTAATAAACATTTACTGAATGAAGAAGGGAGGTGGGGAGGTGGCTTTCTATAAAAGTTGACTTAGCCATTCTGTGAACCAAAGCTTAGGGACAGACCGATTCAGATAACAAAGCGTAGTTAAGATCATGAGAGCCAGAGGGGCATCCTCAGGAAGGGTGCAGAGTGGAAAGGGCCCAGGCCGGTCCTTAATCGGATGGCCTCGTGAGGAAAAGACAGGAGTCTAAAATACCTTGTCGGTTTCTGACATGGTGGCCTGCCATCCTGAGGTGGGGAATCTAGAAGGAGGAGTGTCTTGGCAAGGAGATAATTCAGCTTGGATTTGGGGGGTGGGTTGTGGGCTTGCAGTGCTTTTGGTATACTCCAGGGGAGCTGAATGGAGCCATCCGGGGGTCCCAGGGGATTTGGGCATGGGCTGGAGATAGTAGCAAGATCATTGAGGTCTGGCCCCGTAAAGCTGCTGATTGGCTGACCGAGGAGAATGAATGAGTGCGGGGCTTGTGTGTGTGTGGGGGGGGGGGGGCAATGCAGACTTGAGGGCAGTAGAGAGGTGGGGACCCAGGGAGCAGCAATGGTGTTGACGTTTTTGGTGTTTCCTGTGATGGGAGAATACAGATATCTGGATATTTGGATCCTGGAATGAATGTTGTGGCACCAGAGTGTGAATGGATCAGCCTGGAATAAAACCTGCGTCCTTGCTCCTGGGAGATCTGGTCTCGGCCACTGCTCTTCTCCCTCTCGCTCACTCGCTCTCTGCACACAAGCTGGGCTTGTTTCCTTCCCATTCCCCGGCCCGTCGAGAGAACTCTCCTGCCCCACAGTCTTGCCATGCCCTGTGCCCTCTGCCTGCTCATTCATAAAGGGCAGAGGCTTCGGGCACCTGGGTGGCTCAGTTGGCTAAGCATCTGACTTGGGCTCACAGTTTGTGGGTTCGAGCCCCGCGTCGGGCTCTGTGCTGACAGCTCAGGGCCTGGAGCCTGCTTCAGATTCTGTCTGTCTGTCTGTCTGTCTCTCTCTTTCACTCTCTCTCTTTCTCTCTTTCCTCCCCTCCTTTGAGAGGTGGGCACACTGACACCCTCTGCACCCCCGGCCCTCTCCTCTGGCCTATTCCTACCGTCTGTTGTCTGTTTCCCTCACTAGAACAGCAGCACCATGAGAACAGAGACCTGGCCTCATTGGTTGTTCTTCCCCTAGTGCCTAGAAAATCGCCCGACGCACAGTAGGAGCTCAGTGCATGGATGAATGAGTGAGTGAGTACTGAGTGTTGCTTACCGTTTGGTGGGAGAACCAGGCGTCTGTCCAACACGCAGATAGAGGTGGCATTGCAGCCTCGGCAAGTGGGAAGGCTTCTGGCACAGGAGGGGCCCCCTCTCCGAGAGGAAGAGGCGGGTGGATTGATGCCTGGAGGGAGACCAGTGTGGCCCTCTGTGCTCCTTCTGTGCTTTCTGGGCTGGGGAGGGAGTTCCCTGGGGCCAGACCCAGCCGGGCCTCTCCCCCACCCACACCCCCCTCAGGCTGCTTCCTTTCCAGGACTGTAATTGTGCTCCTAGGAAACAGCCTTGCTGGAAGGTGATTACAGGCAAGCCTTAGAAATGAGATTTTTTTAAAAAGCTATTCCCTGGTCACAAGGAAGGCGTCTTAGTTACCCTCAGTGACTTTTTCCATTTCCAGAGATAGATGCTCTAGGGTCCCTTCCTTACCTGTTTTCCTTGCTGTTTTAGGGCTGCGTGGTGGCCTTGATGAATTGGGGAGTGAGTGTCCTGACCCAGGGGAGCAGCTGCTATGAGTGGCCTAGATAAAATCAGGCCCCGTGTTGCCAGAACCTCCGGTTTTTCATTACAGGCTAGACACTTGGATTTTCATGTGAAATTTCCTGAGTTTTAAGTGTAGGCTCAATTCGTTGTTGTTGGGTCAGTCTTTCTGAAATCCTGTGCAAACCAAAGGAAATCTGCCAGTGGGTGGAATTTGCCTTGAGGACCACCCCTCCCCACCCCCTACACTGGTTCTAGCCTTTGAAATGGGATATATAATTTATTTTTTTTTTAATTTTTTTTTTAACGTTTATTTATTTTTGAGACAGAGAGAGACAGAGCATGAACGGGGGAGGGGCAGAGAGAGAGGGAGACACAGAATCAGAAGCAGGCTCCAGGCTCTGAGCCGTCAGCCCAGAGCCCGACGCGGGGCTCGAACTCACAGACCGCGAGATCATGACCCCAGCCGAAGTCGGCAGCTTAACTGACTGAGCCACCCAGGCGCCCCTGAAATGGGATATGTAATTTATATATCATCATTGACCAACATCTAGAAAAAAAAAAAAAGATCTTCCTTCTGAAAATAAAATTCTTTTTTTTTTTTAATGTTTATTTTCGACAGAGAGAGAGAGGGAGAGAGAAAGTGGGGGAGGGGCAGAGAGCCAGGGAGACAGAATCCAAAGCCGGCTCCAGGCTCTGAGCTGTTAGCACAGAGCCCGACGCAGGGCCTGAACCCGCGAACCGCGAGATCGTGACCTGAGCTAAAGTCAGACGCTTAACTGACTGAGCCACCCGGGCGCCCCTGAAAGTAGAATTCTTAATGACTGAATAGTGAAATGTAGTTTTCTCTCCTTATTTTCACCGTGCCAAGAAGCGTGAAGCACAGACGATCTCATCAGTTCACTTAGAATCAAGCCGTGGTTGCTGAATTGTACTTTGTGGATTAAGCTGCTAGCTTTCTTGGACATGTGTGGCTTCTCCAGCTATACCGTAGAAGAATTCATTATTTTTAAATTAAAGAAGGGGGTGGGAGTATGGTACTGCTTTAGCATCCAAAAGGTAAAGTCAAGGAAGGTCAAATAAAAATTGCTTCAAGAAACACCTGGAAATTTCAAATGTGTTTACAATCATTTCTCCACCGATGGCGTTATGTTTCAGAAAAGTGCCATTAATTGTAATAGAGTAACACACAGCTCTTTGTGAAACTTAAGTCCATTGAATATCAGTACCTTCAAAGACAATAAAAATTCCAGCCTGCGTTTATCTATTCCCCTGTGAGGAGTTACTACAATGTATATTGTATCATTCCATGCGAAATTCTTTGGCTTAATCGTCTCTCATTTATTTGCAGTTGTCTGAGGTCAGCTTTCCGTTTTGCAGTTGTCAAACAGCTGTCAAATTAAGAGACCAGATTCTAAAGTTCATTTACATTTGGTGCCATTCCATATTAGTACATTTCTTGGCTTAAGTATTTCAACAGTTACGCACATTGCTTAATCCTCCTTTCCCTCATTAGCCTCCTCTGTCCCCCCCCCCCCGCCACGAATGTCCACACACACACATTAAGTACAATATTCTAAGTATTTTTATTCTTTTCCAAGCATCGTTTTTAAAAAATTCACGTGAACTTTAACAACAAAAAAAAAATCACTTGAATTAGACAGCCAATTAATTTCACTGCTCTTTTTGCAAGAAGAGAACATCAAATCAATGTAAACCTGTCACCCTTGTTTTCATTGTCATACTTGCTTTCATCCTTACTTTTATCACTTCCAACAGGCTGAAATCTAAATAGTAATTGACCGTAGAATTCTTAATTTGCTTTCTAAATGTCTGTATAAGGTAGTGTAATAGTAAAGAATTCAGCATTCATTTTTAATAATTCACTGATCAAAGAAATACTCCTGGATGTTTCGCCACAGGGTATCTCACGTTGCCAGCCGGGGACGTTGACATTGTACTCTTCCATAAAAGAGGTGTGAAAAGATAAGCTGAGGCATCTTAAAAGTCTTTCAGACTGTATCGGAGCAAAACTAGATTTGAATTGGGCAGCACCAAATCGGGAGTGTTGAGAAGATGAGGAAGGAAACAAAGCAGGGGAAGTATTTGATTGGCCATAGCTTAAGGGTCGCCATGTTTGGAAAAGTCGGCTGTTTGTGATTGGTTGTCCTTGGGTTTTCATTTCGTAACCCTGAGGCATTCATTATAGGTTTAGGATTTGGTTTACTTGGGTCCTAGCTGCTAAGATACTGGGACCACCTCAGTGTAATGGCCTCCGTGTTTAATTAGCTTAATGGAGGACCAGTTCTTGCGTGTTTGAGGAATACTGTGGAACTCAGTCATTGGGCGAAAGAACTATAGTCGTATGTAATTCTCAGTTGTTAGGGGCGCCTGGGTGGCTCAGTTGGTTAAGCGTCCGACTTCAGCTCAGGTCATGATCTCACAGTTTGTGAGTTCGGGCCCCGCGTCGGGCTCTGTGCTGACAGCTCGGAACCTGGAGCCTGCTTCAGATTCTGTGTCTCTCTGCCCCTCCCCTGCTCACGCTCTGTGTCTCTCTGTCTCAAAAATAAATAAAACATTAAAAAACAAAATTAAAAAAAATAATTCTTAGTTGTTAGATAGGAAACCCCAACAATGGATATTCTTAAGTATGGTTATTAGGTCACTAAGTGGTAGCACAAAAACATTCCCATATTGGTTATATTTGACCTTCTGCAGTAAGGTCACTTACACCAATATTTGTTCAGGACTTGTTTTCCTTAAACTTGTGTGTTAGACTGAGCTTAACCTTTTTTGGATTTTGACACATTCTTCTCTGATCTCATAACTCCTTGTATATTTCTCTGTTGGACCATTTATTAAATAGCACGTTATGTTTTTACATATCTGAATGTTCAACCAGCCTGTGAGCCCCTCTTTGGCTAAAAGGCCATATTTTATTTATTTTAATCCCTGGCTCTTAGTGAATGGCTGCCAAATAAATTAATGAGAACATGAGTCGGCAGATGAGAACCCAAGTTCAGTGTGGTTAAAGGAGCCTAAAAAACATTGTTACTTTGTTCCCCATTCCAGCTTCATGTGAAGAACCTATCATTTAAAAACGAAATTACATTTTATAATTGTGGTGAGGAGAAAGATAATCCTATTATTTGTACAAATTTTCCCAGAAACTTATTCATCATTTTTGAAAGGATTACATTGAGATTGTAATAAAACAAGTTAAATTGAAATTGAGTAGTGCGAGGGGAGCAGATAAATTCAACCCACAGTGAAGGAGGGCGTAGAAGTTATCTGTGACAGCAAAGTAGGTTGTACACGATACTAAATGAAACTGTGTATAAATTGTATCTCCTTTATCACTTGAAGGTTTTTAAAAACTTTTTTCACTAATTGGTATTCCAAAGTGATTTGGAGGTTATCATCGGGAGTGATGTGTTCTCTGTTATTACAACAAAGAGCTATCAGGGAGGGCATCTTCCAGAGATACATTTCCTCATCAGAAACTTCCTTACCAGACAAAACACTTGGACGGGAGCTAGAGAAACCCAGACTCTTCCTATATCCTGCCTGCCCGATCTATCGCTCCACTTGGATTTCTGCAAGGTAACAGAAACGTAACTTCTAAAACCGGACTTCTGATCTTTTACCTCAAACCTGCTCTGCTTGACTGTCTGAACCACGGTTAATCGATCCTATGTGATGGTTCCCCGGGTTAGAGACTCTGGGGTCTTTCCTGGACCCCAGTGTTCTCTCAGTCCCCACCACCAGTCTTGTGTTCATAATGCACGAATCATAAGCATTTATTAGTCATTTGTATTTTCTTATTTAATTGCCATGATTGTTCCATCTTTTGTCCATGTTAGGATGAAGATATTTTCTTTTAAAATGGTATGTAAGAGCTTTTGAGGTGTTTAATATAATTTGTTGCAAATATTTTTCCTAGCCTGTCCTTGGCATTGCACCGTGATTTTGTTTATGTTGTTTTGGAATACAGTTGACCCTTGAAGAACACGAGTTTGAACTGTGTGGGTCCACTTACACGTGGGGTTTTTTTCAATAAATATCATACAGTACTGGAAATGTATTTCCTCTGCCTTCTGATTTTCTTAGTAACATTTTCTTTCCTCTGACTTTATTATGAGAATATAGTACATAATACCTATAACATATAAAATACATGTTAATGGACTATTTGTGTTATGGGGAAGGCTTCTGGTCAACAACAGGCAGGCTATCGGTAGCTAAGCTTCTGGGAAGTCAGAGGTTGAAGGTGGACTTTGGGCTGTGCTGGGGTTTAGCGCCCCTGCCCACTGTGTTGTTCAAGCCTGTATATTAAAGCCTTACATTTGTTTTTTTTTTTGTTTTTTTTTTTAAATTGTTTTTTTTAACGTTTATTTATTTTTGGGACAGAGAGAGACAGAGCATGAACGGGCGAGGGGCAGAGAGAGAGGGAGGCACAGAATCGGAAACAGGCTCCAGGCTCTGAGCCATCAGCCCAGAGCCCGACGCGGGGCTCGAACCCACGGACCGCGAGATCGTGACCTGAGCTGAAGTCGGACGCTTAACCGACTGAGCCACCCAGGCGCCCCAAGCCTTACATTTGGAAATATTCCAATATGTCATTTTATAATGGTTTTCTCCTTGACAAGAATAATTGCAAAGACCTTATATCAGCATGTAGATTCTTTTCCAAAGTGGGCTGTCGGGTGGTGATTTAGTTGCTTTGGTTTTAAATTGTCAGCATATCCTCCTAGGATTTTTTTTTAATTTATTTTTTTAATGTTTTTATTTATTTTTGAAGAAGAGAGAGAGAGAGCATGAGCGGGGTAGGAACAGAGAGAGAGGGAGACACAGAATCCGAAACAAGCTCCAGGCTCCGAGCTGTCAGCACAGAGCCCGACGCGGGGCTCGAACCCACGAACCGCGAGATCACGACCTGAGCTGAAGTCTGATGCTCAACCGACTGAACCACCCAGGTGCCCCCCCCGCCCCGGGATTATTTTTAAATGCCACTCTTACACTCCAGATAGATTTCTGTTTCACTAATCTCTTCTGTTTCTAGAACCACACCCTCTTCAGTGTGGCTGTAACATACTTTAATATCCGAGAAAGCAAGGCTTGCCATGGTGTGCTTCTTTTTCAAGACTTTTGTGGTGCTTCTCATCAGTTTATTGTTTCAGATGAATCATTGTTTTGAAGTCTTAAAAAAAAAATGTGACTGTAATTAGAACTCCATCGTACCTATGAATTATTTGAGGAAGGGAGACATCTTTGCGCTGTTTAGTCTAATGTTACCCAAAAGCATTTCTGAGATTTTGAGATCGTTCGCTAACACTTGGGGACAGGAAGGTGCTCGTAGAACACGAGACAACGTCAGAGCCACTAATCAGTCTGAAGATGAATTCAGGAATGTTAAAACGTAAGGGAGAAACATAGAAGAATCAGAGAAATATGCTAAATCTGCCCTGTTTGCTCACACTATGTATTTTATTTTAGTAAAATGCAGTTGCTAAAATTTAGAGCCTGTCCTTGTTTTTGAAGTGTGCATTCCTAAGTTTTCTTAGCTCTTAAATTTTTAGTTTCTTTAAAATCATTTCATTTGTCAGCCGTTTTCTTTTTCTGCATGTCTGCGCTCAGGAAGCTTCCTCCCCCCCGCCCCCAACAAATATATGGTCATATCTTCCCTTAGCTCTTCTTTTGTGGAATTGGGAGTAAAAAGCCAGTGCTCTCCAGAATTTACTTTTCTTTTCCGCCAGCAAGATTGTTTTCAAACTCACGCATTCTGCTGCTCTTCGGTACCGTTTGCCACTTTTTCTGTTGGGACCTTTGACACCCCCACAGTCGTGATTCTCCCGTGTGTTCACCCTTGAAGTCAGAGAGGCGTGTTCGGCCGTGGCCTTGGCCCTCGTGCAGAGCGGCAGCGTCTGTGTGAAGCCGCAGCCCCTGACACAGACACGTTTCTCCCGCCTAACTCTGATGTTACGCACCGTGCCTCTGCCCTGGAGTGATTTGTCTGCTGGTCCCACTGCCTCTGGTTCTGTAGAAGTTTGTAATTTTTGCCTTTTTGGAGGCAACTGGCTCACGTCTCCCACTCGTGTTCAACTGTTTTGTCTTCAGCTGAGCGTCTGTTATGCACTGCCAGTCACTAGGCAATGGGGTTCACAGCGGTGATCCTTCCTCTCGGTGGGCCTAATGCCTCGTGGGGAGTAGGTGGCAGACAGAAATGACATAATTGTAGGCTTTGTCTGAAGATTATAAGACGCTCTAGTGAGGGCTGTAAACGAGAAGTACCTGGTACTATTTGAGTTTGTAAAAGGGACAGAAAGGATGTTAGAGCTGCGCTCCTACAGGTGAGGTGAGTTTACTGGGCAAACGGGAGGAAGAGCCTTCTAGGTGAATGAATAACAGGTGCCCAGGCCCCCGCAGGCCCTCCCAAGGGTACCAGCCAGGTGGCATCCCCGAATTCCTGCTTTTGTAAATTATTATTATTATTTTTTTTTTTTACTAGTGCTGGGACTGTCCCACCTGCTGTTCACAATAAAGGCAGATGTGTGCAGCAAAAATTATAATAATGATAATTAAATTTAAAAAAGGTGGGGTGCCTGGGTGGCGCAGTCGGTTAAGCGTCCGACTTCAGCCAGGTCACGATCTCGCGGTCCGTGAGTTCGAGCCCCGCGTCGGGCTCTGGGCTGATGGCTCAGAGCCTGGAGCCTGTTTCCGATTCTGTGTCTCCCTCTCTCTCTGCCCCTCCCCCGTTCATGCTCTGTCTCTCTCTGTCCCAAAAATAAATAAACATTGAAAAAAAAATTTTTTTAAATAAAAAAAAAAAAAGGTGACACGGAGGGGGAGAGGGTGGGACACATCACACGACAATGGTGAGTGAAAATCACGCCCTCCGGAATATAGCGTCCCCAGGCTTGTCCGGGCTGAGTCTCTCCAGCTGGATGGCTCTGTCACTTTAAAGCTTAGATCCTAAGAAGTACAGAAGTTACGATGAACCTAGATCTCTGTAACACGCCGTCTTCCCTTCCCATTCAGGCGTTGGTTATGTTTCCTTTTCCACTGTCCGTCTTCCATACCAGTAATGTCTTCTCTGGACAGTTTCATCTGTCTGTCTCTCTGCAATGTGCCAAATGTGTCACACTCGCTCTGCCCGTGACCGGCTGAATTTCCTTCGTGGTGGATTTTGCCCTCTCATGCCGCCGGTGCCGATTTCAATTCTGCAATTACAATTTTAACATGGTTTGTGCGTATCTTCCAGCTCTCTTTTTATTTTGTGTCTGCCTCAGCCAACTTGTATCTCACGTCACCTTTGATTTCGTGCCTTATGATACGAATTCTAGCGTGAATAGGAAGTAAACGTCCATTAAAAAAAAATTTTATCTATTTACTCCCAGGTACTTTCTAAGAACCGTGACAAGGGAAAAAAAAATAATAATCACTTGCAAAACTTAAGCCAGAAGCAAGGTTAATGGTTAGGGATGCATCTCTTAATCCCCTGCATCATTGCTGTCGTGGTTACAGCTGAGCCACTGAAGCTTTAAGCAGCCCAGTAATCAACATGAAAGTGAAAATAATCACGAGTTCCAGCAGTCTCTGCGTCCTGATAGAGACGCTAAGTAGCACAATGGTTAAGAACACAGGTACGAGTGGTGGCTGTTAATAGGTGTGTGACATGGGGCAGATTAGTTAACCTTTCTGTGTTTTGAGTTCTTCATCTCTAAAAGGGAGACAGAAATGGTAGTATCTTGGTGTATCGTGTGCTGTCGTTGGAGACAGGTAAAGAGAACATTATTTCTACTCTTACAACCCAGTGGGGTGTGAGCTATATACACAGGTAACTGCAATTGAGCATAGGAAATAAATCAGAGAAATAAAGCGATACAGACTATCCTGAAAGAAAGGTGATCTCTGACTTGTATGGTGGATCGAATTGGGCAAGGCTTCCAGAGGAGAGGGTGCGGCTAGTTTGAAGATGAGAGGGTGGTTCCAGTCAGAAGAAATAGCCTGAGCCAAAACAGGGGAGCTGGAAGGCACACACGCAGAGATGCATGTGTATGGTATGGAAGGACCCAGAATGTCAGATTGCAGAAAGGAAGTCATTGGCCATAAGACTGGAGCCATGTTGCTGAGGGTCAGAATTGCCTGGTTAAGAGTTCAGATTTAATTCAGTAGAGGGCCACCTGTCTGGCTCAGTCGGTTAAGCATCTGACTCCGGCTCAGCTCATGATCTCACGGTTCTTGGGATCAAGCCCCGAGTCTGCGGACTCTGTGCTGACAGCTCAGATTTGTCTCATGACTTGTTCTCTGTCTCTCAAAACTAAATAAGGGTTAAAAAAAAAATTTTAATTCGGTAGGAAATAGCGAGCCGTTTACACAGCAAAAGCCTGGAGCCATGTTGACCAGTTAGAGTGTGATCGCCACAGCCTCCGCAAGTGTAGGCAACATGAACTCAGAAACGATGGTGATAATAAGAGGAACTGAATTGGAGGGGGAAAGAAGGGGAGGGGCTCTTCCTTCTTAAAAAAGTCCATTTACTTTGAGCTTTGACTCCATTGTCATGCGAATGCACCTGTTAGCTTGGGCGCCAGCCTCCGTTTTGTGACCCCTTCCCTCTTAGAACAGGTCAGGCTGCAAAACCCTTCAAAGTACTCTAGCAGCCATCATCAACCCATGGAAGTGGAGAGAGGTCACTGTGCACCAGTTAGACCGGAATACAGATTTGCGATCTGTGATCTTTACAAATCCATGCCAGCCTACCTTTTTCAGAGTTTGTCACAGTTTCTTTGGCTAATTTTTTTTTTTTAAGTAGTGAAAGTCAAGAGAAGTTTAATACAGTTGCAAATAAGACTGGTGAGAGAAAGTATTTTTTGTGGACTTGTGAATAAGTGATTAGCGGTGCTTTTTCACGAAATTGGAAAAAAAAAATGTTTTCCTTTTAGAAATGCCCAACTTTCTACTTAAGTTTTTTAGTTCTTGCTCATTCCAGTAATTAATTAATTTCCTAACTTTTGCTACGTGGAAATTTCAAAAATGTTAAAATTTTATTCTAATGCAAGTGAAATACGGGATGCCTGGGTGGCTCAGTCGATTGAGCATCTGACTCTTAGTTTCGGCTCAAACCATCTCATGGTTTGTGGGTTCAAGACCCAGGTCGGGGCCCACTGTCAGTGCAGAGCCTACTTGGGATTGTGTCTCTCTCTCTCTCTCTCTCTCTCTCTCTCTCTCTCTCTCACTGCTCCTCCCCTGCTCATTCTGTCTGTCTCTGTCTCTCTCTCAAATAAATAAATACTTTAAAAAAAACAAGTGAAACAAATTTGGCTAATGACTAATTATCATTTCTTATAAATGCTTACTCTTATTTGAAGTCCTGGTATGATACTTGTGGGACTAAGAACTTTTAGTTGCTGAGCCGATGGCAGTGGGCCATATCAGTGGAGAATAAACCTAACCTGTTGCTGGGTTGCCTGGGTGGCTCATTCGGTTAAGCATCTGACTTCGACTCAGGTCATGATCTCACAGCTTGTGAGTTGGAGCCCCATGTGGGACTCAGTGCTGACAGCTCAGAGCCTGGAGCCCGCTTCAGATTCTGTGTCTCCTTCTCTGTCTGCCCCTCCCACATGCTCACCTGCGCTCACGGCTCAGGCGTGCTCTCTCTCTCTCTCTCTCTCTCTGTCTCTGTCTCTAAAAAACAAACAAACAAAACACTGTTATGCCTTGGGCAAAAAGCCATTACAATTCTGCATCTGCACACTGGCCAGGTGTTCCCTCCACTCCCAGTTTCTCGCATCTTCTGGCTCCTGGTCAAGGGGGTTATAGACTTTGAACTTCCCATTTGGCTCTGTTTGCAGCAGGTAAGCCCTCCAGGTTTGTGCCTTGGGGGACTCGCTGCTTCCTCTGTGAGTCTGCACGTGAGCCTGATCCCAGTGTCCATCATGGTGATGGTAACAGAGAGCATCACTTTAGGTCACCAGGCGCTTTACAGACACCATCTGATTTGATCTTCAGAGCAACCCTGTAGGGGAGGTGTTGTTTCCACCGCCTGACAGCCCAGCGGAGAACATGGATGCCCAGAGACGTTCAGTGCTTTGCCTGAGGTTATTTGGCCAAATGGCAGAGTTAGAAGTCAGGGCAATTTTTTCTGGCTCTTGGCGCTCTCTCTGTCTTGACTCGGACTTACCCACCTGACGTCTAACCGTGTGGTACCGAACGCCCTCGGCAAGTGCATCT